>NW_025335761.1:54207061-54721965 GCF_004798865.1 Varanus komodoensis
GGAAATGGATACTGGGGCAAGTAGCCAAAGGGTAAACCAGGAGGAGAAGGCTCGTTGCAGAAGGATTCTTCATAAGACTAAGGCTGATTATGAGCTGAGACTTGCAAAGAATATCAGGAGCAACAAAAAGGGCTTCTATCAACATGTAAATAGCAAAAGGAAGGAGACAGGCAGTGGGACCGCTTAATAAGGAGGAAGGGGATTCGGTGACTGATGTGAGGGAACAGGCACAGATGCCAAATGACTATTTTGCCTCTGTGTTCTCCCCAAAGCAGGATGGGGGATATCCGCATTGGGGGGGGGGTGTCTGATGAAGCCAGGGATTTAGGGGCACAGATTAGAGTCACCCCCTAGAAGTTGAGGAGCTCCTCAGGGCACTGACCATTATGAAGGCACCAGGCCCTGGTGGGTTACACCCGAGGGTACTTAGGGAGTTGCCAGGGGCACTCTCATGTCTGTTGGCCTCCATTTTTGAGGCCTCCTGGAGGACGGGTTTGGTTCCAAAGGGTTGGAGGGTGGTGTCAGTGGTCCCAATCTTAGCAGGGGGGACATGGAGAATTACAGGCCCATTAGTCTTATGTCCATTCTGGGAAAGACAGTGGAAAGGCTCATAATAGGAAATGCTCTGGAGTCCCTAGATAGGGAAGGGAGGCTGACAGCCACGCAACCCAGTTTCTGCAAAAACAAGTCCTGCCAGACGAACCTTCTGGATTTCAATGGCAAGGTTTTGAGGTGGCTAGATGGAGGGGGTGCGGTGGATGTGGTTTACCTGGATTTCAGCAAGGGTTTTTGCTGGGCTATTGACAAAGTGCTGCATGATATCCTGGTTGAGAAACTGAGGAGTTTTGGGGTAGACCGATGCACTGTCCGATGGGTCAGGCACGGCTGACAGATCAAAAGCAGATGGTAACTATTAGTGAGGAATCATCAGGATGGTGGACAGTGATGAGCAGGGTCCCCCAGGGCTCAGACCTGGGATTGATCCTGTTCAGTCTTTTCATCAATGACCTGGAGGAGGGGGTGAAAAGGCTGCTGTTCAAATTAGTAGATGATACTAAAATGGGGGCAGTGGTCACAACTGAGGAGCAGGTACTCCAGATCCAAAAGGATCTGGGCAGACTATGGCAGTGGGCCGGGGACAAAAGGATGGTGTTCAATGTGGATAAGTACAAGGTCTTGCACTTGGGGCATAGGAATGGGTGTCATAAGTACAGGTTAGGGGACAAGTGGCTGGAGAGCAGCACTTGTGAAAGGGACCTCAGGGTGCTGGTTGACTGCAGGCTAAACATGAACCAGCAGTGTGATGTGGTGGTCAAGAGGGTGAATGCCACCCTTGGTTGCAAAGCCAGAAGTGCGGCTTCTAGATCGAGAGAGGTATTACTGCCACTCTAAATGGCTCTGGTGTGCCCACAGCTGGAGTGTTGTGTTCAATTCTGGGCTCCTCATTTCAAGAGGGATATAGCAAGGAATCAGTGCATCGAAGGGCCACTAGGATGGTGGCTGGTTTGCAGGGGAAGCCACACGAGGAGAGACTGAGGGAGCTGGGTCTTTTCAGCCTTGAGAGGGGACCTGTTAGTGACATACAGGTACGTGAGGGGGTGCCATGCGAAGATGGGTCGTCACCTTTTTTCCCCTACAGTGGAGGGCAGGACACATTCCAATGGAGCAAAGCTCAAGGAACTGAGATTCATGGTGGATGCCAGGAAGTACTTCCTGACAGTTAGGACCCCGAGGGTATGGAATGGACTTTCATGGAGCTGAAGGTCAGACTAGATGGCCCAGGAAGCCCCTTCTCACTCACTCTGTTTCTACGTTTCTATGCTTTTATGTCCATAAAAGTCATCCAAGCTTTGGGCATGGACAGAGTTTCCTGGCAAGCTATGTAGTTATCCTCATCCCCTCCAAAACCTCAAGAAAAGACAGTATTGGCCTGCAGCGGCTTCATGGATTAAGATCTTAGTCACCATGGCCAGTCCTACGATGAGGCAGAGTGAAGCATCCAGGTCAGGTGGCAGATGATCAGGTGGGGCAGAGCTGGCAGCCTTCCAGTTGCTCCCCTTGAATTCTCCAGCTTTTTACTTTGGATGAAGGATGGAGCTGTGGATGCACTACCACAGCTAGGTTCGGCCAACACAACAACCCACACTCAAGAGTTGAGTGTGAGTTGTCATTGAACTGTGAGTTATCACTGAAACATGGGTTCTCATGTTGTCTGAACCCATTTGAGACAACAAACCATGGCACACCCATAGCTCACAACCCACCATAGGGTTTTTTTTTCCCATGGGTTCTTTGTGGTTAACAAGAAATGTTTTGTCATCTTAGCTGGATTCAGACAACACAAGAACCCTCATTTCAGCAACAAATCATAGTTCTACATCAACCCAAACTCAACCCATACTCAACTCTTGAGTGTGGGTTGTCTTGAAGTCAACCTGTCCTGGGCCCCTTAAACAATCCTGCTGCTTCTGCTATGATGGAGGGCTTTATCCCATTCCTACTGAAGTAGGTTTCAATGGTCAGTCCAACTGGCTTCTTTCTGTATGTGGAGAGTTTACTATTTCATCATTTTCCTCAGGCAACAAAGGTCTTGAAGAAGGCCTTCCTTGAAACAGATTAAGGGTAAAGGTTTCCCCTTGACGTTAAGTCCAGTCATGCCTGAGTCTGGGGGGGTGGTGTTCATCTCCGTTTCCTAGCCGAGGGAGCCAGCGTTTGTCCACGGACAGTCTCCGTGGTCATGTGGCCGGCATGACTAAACATCGAAGTGCACAGAACGTTGTTACCTGCCCACCAAAGTGGTACCTTTTTATCTACTTGCATTTGCATGCTTTCAAACTGCAAGGTTGGCAAGAAACAGATTAAAAACATCTTTAAGCAAAAACAGATTAAAAACATCTTTAAGCAAAAAAGAAGGTAGACAAGTTAGCAACCACAGTGTATCTCATCAGAAATGTGAATGGTTTTGTCAATTGCAAACGTTCTGGTTTTTTGGGTTTTTTTAAATCAAAGAGTGAAATGATTTTCATCCAGAGTTCCAGTTGCCTAGTAACCAAGTTGTTCTTTTTTTCAGCCTGTGTCTATTTTCTTAGTCGGCACCACATGGTCACCAAGTCTAGCTTAAGTAGCAGATTGGAGCAGAGGCGGCATGGTTAAATTCAGGTTGAGGACCAAGCAGCTCTGGTTCAGTGGAAAACCAATTTCTAATTCCAAAGAGACAGCGGATGGGTTTGCACAACAGAAGTCATGGTGGTTTCTTGCACACGATGGTCCATTGCATCATCTAAACCTTGTCATAATATTTCAGCACAGACTGCGTGGTTTTTAGAAACCATGATAAGTATCAATGCTTCTATGGTTTCTACATTTCACTGTGGTTTCTCTGGTCATCTAAACCAGGCATCAAGGTTTCCACCATGTTGCCATGGAGAGTGACAGCTGCTGCTGGGTAGCATTAAATTCCAGATGCAGTGGCTGATGGGAGATAGAACAATCTCTCTGCTGTGGTCCACCTGGCACTGAATTGGCCATTTTTTCAACATCTGGACAAGACAGCCCTCCATGTGGAGGCCTTTAAAGATCTCCTTGGTCTTCCAGGGACCTGAGGGTGTTATCCTGGAAATCTTTCTTGCTGGGTCTTTTTATTGTATTCTTACTCTTTTAACATTGTTGTTTTGTGTCATTTGTGTTGTATTTTGTTTTACACCTTGTTATAAACCACCAGATAGCTTCAAGTATGGGGTATTATGAAAATGAAACAAATAAATAGCTTATGCCAACAGTGGGAAGACTGAGTGGCTGGATTTGGACAACACAACAAGCCATCATGGTTTTTTTACCATTATTGGTCTTTCATGTTGTCTGAATCCATTCATGGTATTTCACCATGGTAAGTTTGGTCTTTAGAAACCTTGTTCTATGGTTTCTCTGTACCACCATGGCTTGTGTTGTCTGAACCCAGGATCATGGTATGCAACTACCATGGAGTACTCTGGAAAGATGAATGTTGGCATCAGGCATTGTGCCTGGAATGCATCCCAAGATGCGTCACTCCCTATGTCACCTGCCTCTCCCTCATTGGCCCACACTCTCAGGCTGGATAGAGACTCCTGTAGTTGCTGCTCTTCCCAGGATTCTCTGGGGTAGTTCTATACCAGGACTCTGGAAATCACAAACTGGTGTTCAGACAACACAAGCCATGGGGATACAGAGAACCCATCGAACAAACCAGTTTCTTATCATGGTTACTGAAACCCTAACATACCATGATAGAGTACCATAACTTAAGTTTGGAATATTCTCTAATCCAGCTGCACTAACAAAGCATAGCTTCTTAACCACAAAGAGCCCATGAGGAGAACCCATGGTTTGTTGTTGGACTTTAAACTGTGGATTGTTCACCATGGTTTGTTATTTTGCCAGGTTCAGACAATTTAACCCATGTTTCAACAACCCATGGTTCAGTGACAACCTGCTCTCAACCCTTGTATTATGTTGTCTGAACAGGGTGATTGTGGGGATAAAATGTCTACTTCCACAAAGGCCATGCAAGATGGAAAATGGTGGCAAAAGGATGTAATAAATCACCCTTGCTTTGTGTCTTTGTATACACATCCTTCAGGCTTTGTGGTCCTAAATAGACTGAGAGGTGGACTTGATTCAGGAAAATACAGCTTCCATTTCACAGCTGTGAAGTGTGTTGGATTCTTCCCTGACCAGAACAATGGTGAACAAGCAACGGTAGTCACCACGTTAGCCTAGCCTACTTGCAGATGAGATGGGAGAAAAAATCAAACAACTGCATGAAGCTTCCAAGTGCACAAAATGCAATATGGTAAGCTTTGCACCATGATCCCAGAACGATGTTGCTGGCGAGATGGTAAAAACAGCTGCACTGGACCACCCAGGGCTGAGGCCAGTTGCAGGACCTTCAGGTATGCTGTCCCACAGGTTGCTCACCTTTAATAAAATGAACTCTACTTTGCCTGTGGTCTGTAGTTCCGTTTTCCAACCCACCCATTGTGAAAAGACCATGCCCATGTAAGTGAAGCGCATGCATGCAATGCTCACACCTCTGCCTAGGCTGATCCCATGCTCCTCAGCCTCAGTGCACAAAAGCCTCCACACTCAGGGGCTCGCATGCATCCTGCACATGGAATGAGGTGCATTGGCAGGGAGGTCCACCACAGCTGCACCTCGCACTGGGTGGCTCACCTAGCCTGTCTCCCAGGTGAAGGACCAGGAATGGGGACGGATGGTGGCTGGGACTTACCTGTGGCCCCAGCTGTCACCCCTCACAGCTCCCCAGCACATCCCGTTTCCCTCCTCCAAGGCCCCATTATGACCTGGGGGGAGCCAGCCAGCCAGCACAGCTGTTCCCACGACAGCTGCAAGGGGGGGCAGAGTGGGGGCTGAGCTTGGATTTCCTCTGGCCTCCCAGAGCAGTCCTATCGTGGAGGGCCAGCAGAGGCACTTCATAGGAAAGCAATGGCAATGCCAGGAGTCCTGCTGGCTTGGTTCTGCCAGAATGACAGGAAAGGGTACTAGAAATTCTTTCCCCTTAAAACCTGGAACCAAGGGCCTTGGAATGAGTGTGCATGTATCTGTGCATGAATCAACGATGGATGCTGACAATCAAGACTTTTCTCAGGCCAATCCATGGTTTATTTCAGTTTCTCCGTGACATTTCAGCCCTCAAAAAATAAACTCTAACACATATGGATGGAAGACTTTCTACAAGTGTTACTAAGTGGGAATTTCTCTTTTGACTCCAGGGTTTCTGATTGGAGCGTCTCCTTTTTGCATGTGTGTGTGTGATATTCATCCAATAAGTTAGGGAGAAGCATGGAGCAGGGGTGGGTGCCGGGACGTTAAAGTGCGTTTCATTTCTGCGATGGCATGAGGTCATCGATGGACTGGCCCTTCTCAAGGCGCTTCTCCATTTCAATCAGTAGCTTCACTCCATCAACCACCATCTGTACCAGCTCCACCTCAGAGAACCCAAGGCGGTCGGCGTTGGAGACATCGAAGACGCCTCCCACTGCTGCAGTGTCCACACCACCTGGAAACACATGTCAGGATGCAGGAGTCAAGGAGGAGCCACAGATGCGCTAGGCCGCACAGGTGGCTGAGCCAGGATGCAGGCGTCTGCATTTCGATTCCAGCTCAACCACAAGACTGTTTTTCTCTCTGGATGTATACGCTCCAGGATTTTATTATTTTTAAGTAAATCAGAGCAGAAACCTTGTAAATAGCCCTCTGTTCCTTGGAGGTAACATTTTAATGAATGCACTGCCATCTTAATGAATGTACCATCTTAACTCATGGTTGGGTTACCTGAGGCCATCCAGATGGTTTGGCCTACAATGCCCATCAGCCTTAAATAACATAGCGCAGCCTTGTCCCCTCCACATGTGTTGGATTAAAAAGGTAAAGGTTTCCCCATGACATTAAGTCCAGTCATGCTTGACTCTAGGGGGCGGTGCTCATCTCCGTTTCCTGGCCGAGGGAGCCAGCGTTTGTCTGCAGACAATTTCCATGGTCATGTGGCCGGCATGGCTAAACACTGAAGTGCACGGAACACTGTCACCTTCTCACCGAAGTGGTACCTTTTTATCTACTTGCATTTATATACTTTCAAACTGCAAGGATGGCAGGAGCTGGGACGAAGCACAGGAGCTCAACCCATGTGCCGATTCGAACTGCTGACCTTTCGATAAACCAGCCCAGCAGCTCAGCAGTTTAAACCACTAGTTTGCCAGCTATTCAGTGAACAATGACCATGCCAGCTGGAAGAGCTCTGAGATGGGGAAGACTCCCCATGAGATGGGCATAGACAATAGTGAAGGATGAAGAGAACCTGAGAAGCACAACTTGTGGTTTGGGGGAGGGCTCTCTGAAGGTGAAATGTCCAAAAATCCAAGCCAAATACATTTCCAGGACATCAAAGCAGAACTTCTCCTGGGGTGGCAGGGACAACCATATTTCTGCCCAAGAACCCCTTTTTATGAGAAGACCAAGTGACTGCTTCAGAGGTCAGTCTGATTTCATCAAGTCTTAGACCCAGAACTGCTTTTCCATGCTAGAGCTCAGCTTTGCAATATTAAGGAGCTCCCTTAAAACCTAGAATTAAGGTGGGTCCCCCTTGGGGTGTGGGGGAGGATAACTGAAGCCCGCATTCCCCAACATGTTACCCTCCTGAGCAACCAAGTCCCCAATCCCTTTAGAAGCACGGACACATCTGGGGAATTGAGACACTGCTGTGGATGCCACCACAAAATGGCTCCCCTAAAGGAAGCCAGTCACATAATGGCTACCTTGGGGCCTGGCTAGTCAAAAGACGGGTGTGGGAGAAACAGCAAAGCTAGACGCTAGGAAAGGAGGAGAACTAGCAAGGCAAGGTGTTCTCATGTTTCGGGCTTCCAGTTCCCATCAGTGCTAGCCAGCCTGGCCAATGGCCAGGAACACTGAAGGCTGTGGCCCAGAAAGCCCACAAAGCGCCAGGCTGAGGAGGGGTGACTTAACTCCTCAGTTTTAGGGACGCAAAAAGCTGACCAGGAAGGGCTTTACAAATAACCATTCATGTTATTTGTAACCACTCAGCAAGCTCATGACAGCTTTGCAACACAAGGCCTGCACCTGAAGTTTAGGTGGAACGGGAGACACATGTGGTTTGGACAGCCCTTCCGTTTCATGCTCCAGCCACAGCAATAGACTAATACCAGCCTTTCCTTTAGGAACACATCTGACTACTCAAGTGAATCCCCACCTCGGCCAGCTCAAATGCTAGAATTCTGGATTGTTCCACTGCACAGTGGGTGGGGGGCATGTGAGTCCCCTTCTACATAAAGATCCATTTTATGTATTAACTTATTACATGGGTAACCCTTGGTCCCCCCTCTGTGCTGATTGGTCTCCCCATGCAGGCCATGCTGCCTACAGAGGTCATCACATTGCATTAGCCAGCTGTCCAAACCCAAGAGGAACCAACTGGACCCAACAGCAAAGGAGGCATGTGATTTCGCAGGCCACCCAACATGGGTGAATGGATTCTAACCATTCAGACAGAAGATACAGACTTGTGCTTGAATGTTTCTCCATATAGAAGCGTTCTAAATATAAGATAGTCAGTGATAGGAGCCATAACATTTGAGGAGCAGGTGCTGATGAGTCCTTATAAGCCTAGTCCATAGAACAGCACCCAAAAATGCAGGCAGGGCATCAACAAACCATTTCTAACACTTCTCCTCCAGGAGCAGGGTTCTGCCAAGCTAAAGGGTCTGAACTGCCCAGTTCAAGACCAGGTCATCCCCGGAAATTTCTCATTCTAAAGAGATAGCTCATAACAATATAACATTGCTGGGGGGGAAACCCATTTTTCCTACCACCAACTGAGGATTGTGAGACAGAGCAGGGAAGTCTCGCGTCATTGCAGAAGATGTGATTGTCCCTGGTTGGAGGAAATGGGTTTTCATTTCAACTTCTCCCCAACAACTTCATTTCATTTTGTATCAAAGAGCGTAACTTCCGGGATAAGAACGAGAAGGCCAGGCCTTTGAGTTCTTATCTTTTTTACTGGATTTTTAAACAGTAAAATTTTATCACTGATTTCTTTTGAATAATTTCTACTGTATCGTTAATGACTTAGCCAGGGTGCCCAAGCATCTCAGCTCAAGGGTTGACTAGTGCATTCCAAGGGGAAAAAAGACAAAAAAAAATGAGCCGAAGACCATACGATTCTCTCTCTCTCACCTGTGCCACGTTTCTGCAGTCTCAGCCTCTTGAGGATTTCCCCAAATTTCTCATGCTTCCCAAGGTTGGGCAGTTTAATGTGAACTCCTGCACGGAGACCCGTTCCCAAGTTGGATGGGCAGGTCAAGATATAGCCAAGGTGGGGGTTCCACATGAATTCATAGTTTTTGGATTTGAAGAGTGCTTCAATCTAAGCAGAAAGACAGGCCATTAGGAAGAGAGCCTTTCTCCCTGTGGAAGGGCTACGCACCACCCCAGTTACAAAGACCATTTAGTGCCATCTCTGCCCAAAAGATGCTCTATACAAGAAAAGCTACTGCCAACCTTGCAGGATCCCAAGACGATCAGAGAAGCCATGCTTAATGGGTCCAAAGGCCTTGCAGCCAGTGTCTTGCAAACCCCTTGACTTTTCCGCTTTTTGTGATGTTACTACCTGGTTTTGAATGGGTTCAATTGGCATCGTTGCCACTTGATGTAAGCAAGACATTCATTACTTGTGAAAAGGCAAAATATTTTGACTGTGGCACAAAAAAATGGTCATGACAAAGAACAATTGTGGCACTTGTTGACTGCCTAAGTATTCATCCCTTTTGCTGCGACAGGCCTAAACAAGCTTTGATGCAAACTCTGGAAGCCACTGTACTGGAGTCCACCTGCGTGCAGTGATTCTGAAGTTGCTAGAGGAATTTGCAGCTGAGCTGGGAGACAAGGCATCCCCAGATGCTTCACAAAGCTAGGCTTTATGGAAAAGCAGCAAGAAGCCAGCCAGTGCTGAGACCTATCTGCCTCAAAGATTATTTGGAGTTTGCAAAAAGACATGTGGGAAACACAGCAAACACATAGAAAGAGGTTCTCTGGTTTGTTGGGACTAAAATGGAACTTTTTGGCCATCCACATCATGAAGCAGCACCATGCTGTGGGGATGCTTTTCCCCAACAGGGACTGGAAAACTGGTGAGGACTGAAGGAAAGATGGATGGAGCCAAACACAGGGCAATGTTAGAGCAAAACTGTTTGTCTGTAGGGAATCTGGGAGGTTCAGCTTCTAGCAGGACGTTGGCCCTAAGCACCCAGCCTCAGTGACCCTGCAGGGGCTTAAAAGTGAGATCTTGAATGTCTTAGAAGGGCCCAGTCAAAGCCTGTGCCTCAATCCAATCTCAATCCAATCGAGAACTGGTGGCAAGCCTTGAAAGCAGATGTTCCCCAACAGTCCCCATCCAACCTGTCACAGATAGAACTGCTTAGCCAGGAAGGACTGGCAAATGCCGCAGGATGTAGGTACACAAGCCTGGCAGACTCACCTGAGACATCTTGCAGCTGCAAAAGATGCTTACGCCAAGTATTGACACAGGGCGAGTGGCAGGAAGACCTACACAACACGCAAGTGCCAGTTTTTCTTAACTTTTGTGCCACGAGAAAACCATGTTGCCTCTTTGGGATGAAAGGGTTTTACGGCAAGTGGGAACAATGTCAATTCGATCCATTTCAGTTCCAGGTTGCAACACAACAAAATGTGGGAAAGTCAAAAGGGTGTGAAGACTTTGGTAAGGCATCATCCAGCATTCTTTCCCCACTGTGGCCAACGAGCTGCCTCTGGGAAGCCAATGTGAGCACAATGGCACCCCCCTGATTGTGTGCCCCAGCAACGTGCAGGGAAAGGCATGCTTGCTCCAGTACCAAAAGTAAGACAGAACCATCATGACTAAGAGCTACTGCCAGAGTGGAGCTTCTATATAGCTTGAAGTGCCTGATCCTGGCTTACCCTGAAACCTAAGTGAAGTCAGGCCTGGTTAGAATCTGGATGGGTGACTTGAGTCCTGCACTGAGCAGGGAGTTGGACCTGATGGACCTTCCAGGACCCTTCCAATTGTGCAATTCTGTGATTCCATGGGCTTTGAATGGGGTGGGTTTTGAAACCATTCAAGTGGGTGGCTCTCACTACGTCTTGCCACTGCAAATTTCATAGCTGAAGTATGTGAGTAGTAGTACTACCTTTTATCTCGCCTGGATCTCCCTCCATCCCACTGTATGGGATGAACTCAGGTTCGTGTCCTATGAAAAATCAGGATTTATGCAAACAGTTTCCACACACTGCAGTTCCCCACCTTGAAAATCTCTTTACAACCTTAACTGGAGACCTGTAGTTTGATGGAAAGAGGCAGTATGGGAAACATGCGTATCCTTTCCACACTTTTTACAAAGGGGGTATAAAGGCTCTGGTTTTTGCCCCTAACAGAGGACTACGTATAATGAAGCTGCTTGATTCTGAAGTGAAAACAGAGTGGAATCATGATTTTCCCAACAATATTAAGAGATATGGCAGAAAGTGTGGCTTCTTCTGATAGCTGACTGATTCTCTTCCATGGCAAAATTGCTAGAACAGGCAGCAGCCCAAATATTGGTGACCTTCAATTCAGGATCTGGAGGAAGGCAGGGCATTGACCCATCTTCCCCATTCATCTTTCACAGGCAGCTGTCCCAGCTGAGCAGCCTTGTTGCCAGCCACTGCTGTTCCCCTGAGCTTGCTCCAGGGACCAAGAACCAGCAAGCCAGGGGCACTGGCTTCTCCTGCTCATGCCCTCCATGGTCTGGGCCAGAGCCAGAGGCCAGTGGACAAGCCAGGGCTGGCTCTGATCGCCCTGTCAAGTTGCTGAACACAAACACCGCTTCCGAACCTGCCTGCCAGGGTGTCAACATCTAGCCACATGCAACAGGGTCAGAGGAATGCTGCAGAAGCATGCAAGGCTGTTTGCATCCCAATGCCAAGCAGAGCCTTCCAAGACAACACTCGGCATGCCTCAGAGCCGCTCTTCCAACTGCGAGGCAGGCAGGGTTGCTGGAACAGTGTTGTCAGGAGGACCGGCAACGGCTCCTTCAAACAAACGGCACTGCCGCACCACCTCTTGCCTGGACTTGGAATGCAAGCCAACTGGCGGGATGCGGCGGCATTCATGTCCTTCACAGCCCACGCTCAAGCCCACGCTCTCGGGATTCAGTGCCGCGGAGGCAGCTGCACCGACTCGCACCCCCCCTCCCCCCAGCGAGGCTGCCATTTGCTTTTTGCACTGATCTCATTTACCTGCGTTAGTCCATTACAGAACCGGGTGAAAACTTCCCTCATATTTCCACCTTTCTGCATAGAAATAATTCTAAGATGATCTTCCTCGTTGACCCAGATAAGGAAGGTCTTGTTGTCGTTGTGCCTGGGGAGACAAGCCAAAATGCTGGTGAGCACGTGCCAGGAGATTCTGGCTGTACCGTGAGCTCTCATATGCTCTGGAACCCGAGTACAGCCGAGTGCTTACTGGTTTGGGCTCTGGGAGCACAGCAGTCCTCAAAAAGGTGGCATGTGCCCTCAGGTCCAGTTCCCATTTGCCATCCATTCCAGTTTAGGCCAAGAACACTGCAAGCGACACTTCTGCGTAGCGAGGCTGCAGGACCGCCACGCAGGTGCATTGTTTGTGGTCGTTCAGGAAAGCCGCTTTTAAATAAGGAAGCTGACTGCTGGGGGTTTGTTGACCAGGCCGCCACACCCACGTTCCTGGCTTCCAGCCACCATGGCCAGTACTAGTCATTCTTGCTGGTCCTTACTGTGGACATGTCATTAACCCTCTTGCTAGAGATGGAGGGTTCCGAAGTTAACTGGAGGGTATGTTGAGACATGAAAGCCTTCCTAGGTGGATGGCTAAGGAGGGCTTTAAAAGTTTAGGACAGAGTGTGGGTAATTAGGATATCTGCATTTAAAAAGAGAAGGGGCCTGTGACACTTTCTGCTGCTTAAGACAAGCTGCAAAATTTGGCCTGCCATCTGTTGAGACTCCTAAAAGGAGGCTGCCCAGAATTGTGTTCAGATTTTAAACCATAGGTACCCAATACCAGGTTCAAACCTAGCATGAGATCCATGACATTTGCATTCAGATCTTGATGAATTAGTCTTGGCAGACAACAATTTCTCTACTTAATCAACTGTATTCTTATTGCACAGATTAAAGCACTCCAGATGTAGAGATAAAATGGAACACCCTTTTATATGCCCATTTGAGGTCTTGGTATTTTGCTGCAAGCTTAAGGTTTAGGAGCCATTCAAACACCCAAGTAAACTTGCCAGGAGGTGGCACAAGGTTCTTTGCAATTCTGTCCCCTTGCCTATTCATATTATTGCTAGAGCACCCAGCTAGCAGGTACTGTAAAAAACACAGAGCAAGTCAGACCATGTCCAAATAGGCCAACAATGGAAGAGGAGAAAATCAATATGATAATCCAGGTTCCTCGAAGAATTAAGCAACCTGGGTTTAGTCTGCACAGTTTCATCACAGAGCTGGCATTTCCCGAAACAAAATCTGGCTTTTCCAATCCAGAATGTGCTCAGGTTCCAGTTTAGAGCTCTCTGTTGTTTGCATTGCCTTTATCCAAGGGGCGAGCAACTTCCGGCCCTTCAACTGTTTTGGCCTATCGCTTCCATCAACTCCACTGCAATGCTTTATTGGTTCCCTCCTGTCTTCCACAATGGCTTCGAGGGAGGAACTGGGGCAGTTGTACTAGAGTAAACCCATCCAATATGGGTGTACATATGCAGCCTTTTCCCAACAGAAGTACCCTGGGTTTGAATGGCAGATTTTGGATGGGGGTATTACTGGATTGCAGATGCCTCCATCACATGTCTTTGAGCATTTGAGAAGTTTTAACAGAGCACCCATCATAGACACTGCATTAAGTCGTGTCTGCTGATGGACTGTCCTTGTCCACCCCTGGCTGGAGGCAAGGGGACAACTGCGCCACGTAAAAAGCCCTCGGTCTTGCTGCTGGATGCTACTCACCAGATGCCCCGGGCATCAGGCCAGTCTCGTGCCATCCCAGAGGCCAAGAGGAGGGGAGAAACCGGCTTGTCAAACAGGAAGTGATCATCAATAAGCTGCTGCTGCTCATCTTCCGTCATGTTCTTCAGGGCATAGTACCTTCCACTGAGGTCCCCTTCCAGGCTAGACAGAGCTACAAGAAGGACAGAGGTGCTCACAGGATATTTGCATGCATGCTGTGAGTAACTCTCAACCCAGAGGCTTTATCAGGGTACATGCAAGCGTCTTATTCTGGCTTACTGCTGGCTAGGCCAACACCGTAACAAAATTAAGCTTCTGAGAGTGTTTTCAAAGGGGGGAAATCCTCCTTTTAACTAGCCTGAAGAGAAAATAGCTAGCCATTTTCCCAGAAGCCAGGGGGTGGGGAAAGGAAATCACGGTCGGGTGAGATCTTCTGAGAGCTTGCACTTTTAGCTGCTTCATGCTTCCACGTGAAGTCTCTGGGGCCTAGTAAACAGTGTTTGTCTTCTGCAATCGGGGCTCACTCCAGAACTGGGGGAAGAGTGATTGTCCACCCCAAGCCACAGCCCCCACAGCCCATCCTCCTCTGCCATGTCTGCCTTGGCTGGCCCCATCTTAACCTTCTCCTGCAAGGGGTACCTCCTCGTCAACACTGAGAACTGGAGGTAAAAGCACAGAATTTCCACAGGAGCCAGGGGCTGTTAGGGGTACCAAATCCCAGCCTTCCAGAAGGCCCTTAATTTGGCACACCCCAAGAGAATTTGGTCAGTCACAAGCACCTTATCAGAAACTTAACTAGTGCAATGGATTAAGATTAAGATGGATTAAGACCAACGGTTTGCCAGCTGCACATTCTTCAGCACACATTTGATTATCAAGTTATGGCAGGATTGACTTAAGACATCCTGTTACTTCAAGTAGAGAACAAGATGGTGCCCTTCTTCCATTTTACAGAGGCCAAACAGGCAGGCAGCGAAATCAATGCTGTTGAAGGGGCAGCAGGCTGGCTTTGGGGGTGGGGGGCACAGGGCAGGCTCCATGGCACCTCATTCCCCCAACTGTTCCTGCCCTCAGGCAGTCACCCCACTGTAGCTCATACAGGGCCATCCCAGGGCTCGTTTTCAGGCTAAAGCCAAATTCAGCTAGTTTGCCCCATGTGTGTGTAAACAGCAAGCTGCAGTTACCGTATTTTTCGCTCTATAAGACGTACTTTTTTCCCCCTCAAAAGGGGAAATGTCTGTGCGTCTTATAGAGCGAATGTGTGTGCATGTGCACGCGCATGTGTGTGCACGCGCGCATGCCACCTGGCCGGCATGCGCTTGGTGGGCGCTGCTCTGCCCCCCCCCCAGCGCAGGTGAGAGCTGTGACGCTCAGGGGGAGCAGTGCGGAGGAGGAGGTGCCGCAGGCTTTAACCCGCCGGCCGCACAGAGAGACAGACTGCTCACCCCTACAACCCCACCGCGCGGGAAGACCACCGCCGGCACACTGCCAGCCCGGCTGCACCACACCTGGCCGGCATGCGCTCAGCGCGCCCTGCTCCGCCCCCCTCCTCTGGCGCAGGTGAGAGCTGTTAATCACAGGTCAGTGTGTGTTTTCAAATGGCAACCCATCTTTTAATGAAGCCCATGGGGAAGTGATGGGGAATGTGCCTGTGATTATCAGGAAGCTTTCCATGGATCCCTCTTCTAAAAACTAGGTGTGTCTTATGGTCAGGTGCGTCTTATAGAGTGAAAAATACGGTAATTTTACCTTCCACAGAGAGCTTTTCAATGGCACGTCTCTCTCCTCTGCTACAATGAGGAGGAAGGCAGAAGCCACGAATGCTCCGACCAGTTCGGACACGTGAACTTAGCACATAGTTGGGATCCAGATCATCGCCACCCTGCAAGAGCAAAGGAACGTCTGAAACAGTTTCATCACCATGGCAGAAGGCCCTTCGTTGAGTCCTGCCTGCTCGTTTAATGTTTAGCAGTACAAGGAAGCATTATTTGGTACAAGCACGAGTCACCCTGATAAGCTTTAAGAACAAAGTTTCTGTGGTTTCCTCAGAGCCTTTAATTATAAAAGGCTGCGTTCACCATTGCCAGGCAGCAGAGCACAAATTCTCAGCTACTTTCTTCTGCTATGGTGAGTTCCAATAAACTTATTCTTATTATATTACATTTATCTCCTGCCTTTCTTCTTGTTGCAAAGAGCAAGCTTGCTCGCTGCAAGCAAAGTGGCTCCCAAGGTTGTTCTCCTCCTGTGCATTTTAGCCTCACTACAAGCATGACTTCCCTGTGAGGTGGGCCAGGCTGAGAGGCAGTGATTGGCTCAGCATTACCCATTGAGCTTCATGGCCAAATGGGGACTGGAACCTGCATCTCCCAGGGCCCAGTCCAACACTCTGGCCACTGCATCATACTGATTCTAGTTGCCTCTGGCACAGAGTTCAGTGTTTTATACTTTCAATCTTCTAAGCAAAGCCACATCCTAAATCAAGAGCTGCTTTTTTAAGTCCTGCAGAAGGAAGCACTTTAGCACAACTTTCACTCAAAGCCCTAGAGAGGAAAAAGAAGAGCCAGATGATCCCAGGAAGGTGAGGACATATGGCTCATCTCCTTACTAGGGCCACAAGCAGTAACAGCAAAAGTTGCTGTGGAGCCGAAAGGGTGCTCTCGGGAATGTCTTGCTGTAGGAGCTCGCCTTGCACTCATAGGATAAACTGCTCCCGGATGCATTTTGTCCATCAGATAAGATCATTTCATCACCGGTGGAGGAGGCACATCCTAATCTGAGCAGGTCTGACTTCACCGAGAAGGAGAAAAAGAACATTTTTTCTTTGCACCTGTCCCCAGCGCAACTTGGAGAACCAGCTCAAGTCACTCTTCGTTCCTTGCTGTGGGGTGTGGACTTGCCACAGGGCAAGACCTGGACAAGATAACTTCTTGTCCTGTGTCAATCCTGGTATTACTGGTCTATTCTATTCTATTCTATTCTATTCTATTCTATTCTATTCTATTCTATTCTAAATTCCTATTCACAAGCTTCACATGGAAGGGGGCTGCAGAGAGACAAAAAGAAAAAGGGGCAGCTGTTCAGATATCTACTGAATAAGAGAAGATCTAATTCAGGGTCCCAAATAAGGCACCCACAGGGACACTCCCCCCCAACTCCCTCCTTGCCCCCTTAAAAGTTGCTTTAATAAAACCCTGGGAAACTGTTAAAGCCAGCGTCTCTCCCTCTCTTTCTAGCCTTGCTCACTCTTCCCCCTCTTCCTTTTGCTCTTGCGATTCCCGCTCCCTCCAGTCTTTAGCCTTGCTATTTCCCTCCCTCCCCCAGCTTTTTACTTCACTTTTAATTATCCAGGCCTCTCACAGCAGCCATTATGTAACTAGTCACATTCCACCTGACAGCCATTTTGTGAAGGCCTTCCAGCAGTTTCTCATATTTGCACACTTCTAAAAGACTGGGAAGCCCTGGTCTAACCAGAACCATTTAAAGTCGCAATAAACCCAAGCATTCCCACTCAACATGGCCCAATCAAATCTGAGTATTTATATCTGCACCCATGTCTATGCAACCACATTGATACCTTACTGGTAGAGATCTCTCCCTTTAAGAAATCCAGTTCTTATCCAATGCACAGTCCCCCAACCACACTCCATCACGGGGCATCAAGGAGGAAGGGATACCATATTGGTGAAAAATGGCCTTTGGTGCATTTTGGGGTAGGAAGACATGGACTGAGGATCCCATTTCAGACCTGGGATCAACAATGGGAGACACCAGTGGCTGTCATAGCTGGCAGGCTGTCCGGTGGGCAAAGGCATCCCTTGCGGACTTTCCAGCAGTTCCAGCCACCCTCGCCAATTGCTGACCTGCAATGGCCTGCCTAGGGATGCCTTTGAAGTAAACAGAAGAGGGAGTTAGGCCAAGAGGCCAGCTCCCAGAAACCACGTGAACAAGCCCAAACCAGGGCAGGACCAAGAGCACATCAGCAGGTCATCCTGGAAAATATCAACTTGTTTAAAGAGGCATCTCTACCTGTAAGTGATCTGCATTCAAGTCCGTCTTGTGCTGATCCGTAGGCTTGTAGCCTCCATGTCGGTCCTCGATAACGGGGTCAAAAAGTTCCTGAAACACGTCATATGAATCCTCATCACCAGCTACACATCCTACAGTCAGAATGTAGGGATGACCTAGAAAGAGGAACAAGCCAGAAGCGCTGAGGGTTGGGCAGTGCTTGGAGAGCATTCCTGGACATTAACAGCTTGCATCCGCTCTCTCAAATCAGTGGAAAGACAAGACCATTGGTTTTGCATTCCATCGGCATCACAAGGTTTCTACCAAGCAGATCTTGCTGAGCGGCAAAAGACTTTACAGTCTTCAATTAAGACTTTACGGTTTGCAAACCCAGCCTGCATGCTGACATTAAAAGCTTAATACATCCATACAATAAAAAATTAAGACCTTGATTTAGCAGGAAGGTCTAGATTTCTATACTGATTACTTCAAAATGATGCAACAGAAAACTCAACTCACAATTAAGTGGTTTTCTTTATATTACAGTGACTCTTGCTTTGGGGCAGAGAATGGAATTGGCAGGTCACTCCGCAATGTTTAATAACGAAAAGCTCTAGATAAGCGACTGAAGGTGGAATTCTATGCATGTTTAGACAGAAAAAGTCCTACAGTTCCCAGAATTTCCCAGCCAGTCACACTGCCACACACTGGGAATTACGTTAGTTTTTTGTCCAGACACGCTTAAAAACGGATGCTGTCACTCAGCCCTCCATACACCTCTTCACATCCACCAGGCATTCAGCTGCTATTACTTTTGAGTGCCAATATTAAATGCTGAACCCGAGCAATACATTCTGCAGTTGGCACACGTTATGTACATCTACAAAAAAGCTGCATAATTCATTCGGCATTATTTGCTTTTGCATAATTTAATCAGCCAGGAGCAAGAAAATAACACGGGGACTAAATACGCCACATTCCCCTCTCTGGAATCTTTTTCAGGGACCTGAAGTCTCAGCATACACTGCAACATGAGCATTTAAAAAATTAGCCTATTAAGCCACAGTCGGTCAGAAAACTGAACTTCTGCTGTGCAGAATCATGGCAAGCATACAGCCTCACTCACATATCTTGATCCGGTTGTATTTTCTTTCAAGGGACTCACTTCCCTTGGGGCTACAAACAATTTGCCCAGAACTGATGGATTTCATGTGCATCAGGGCTGAAATATGTACTAGAAAATCAGATTACTGCATGGAGGTGGGAGAGGTAACTGTGCTGGCAAGTAAGAAAAATATCAAAGGTATGTGTTAGTGTAATGTTTTTATTAGGCTAGCCAACAAATCACAAAGGTGTGCAAAACAGATATCCAGATCTCTCCATCAGGCAAGTTGTTACAAAAAGCAGGTGGGAGTAAAGACATTAAAGAATGACTGTAGCTTTTTTAAAAAGCCTGTGCAGGTTCTAAAATTAGTTCCACTCTGCTTAACATAAAATCTGCCTAGTTCTCCTCTGCAGTCCACTAGCAAAAGGGACCAGCATACAAAGCCCAGGATGGGAATATGTCTGAATAAAAGCTGGATTTCATAGTTCCAAGGTGCGGTATTCACCAGGCTTCCGTTTCTTCTTCTCAGCAGCCGCGGGGACAGCTGCCACTCTAGCCCTGTAGCCATCACATGACCTGCAAGCCTAATTTGAATGTCTGCAGAGCACTCTGAATGTTCAGGGTGTCTCCATCATCAGGTCAGGTTCTCCCGACCCCCAAGCCTGCTTTTTGCACCATCTTCCAGGAGTTCGCAAAAGCTTACACATTTCTGTGAGCGTTTCGTTGGCCTAACCTCAATATGCTTTTTGCAGATGAAAATTCTCTATTTTTATTAATTTAATTTCTGTATCTCCGTAAAGCTGAACTCTGTGGGTAATTCACAACTCTGGAACGGGATGCAATCACTCAGGGGGATGTCTCTCCCATCGGGATCACGGACCAGTACAGGATTAGGATCCACCAGTAGATTCCAAGGGAACACCTTTGTCAAAGGTGTTTTTTGCCCAGCATTCTGTCTCCGGCAGCAGCTGGAGAAAGATACCACCGAGGCAAGAGCTCTCTCCCAATGTCCGATGCTCAGAGGAATGCCTCTGATTGCAGAAACTCAGTTACTTGTCCTGGGAAGGCCACAAGCCGGACACAAGAGGAATGGCCTTCCCCGCTGTTGCGTGTAGTAATAATAATGAAGACAATAATATTGGCCGTAAGCAACTGTATTTGGCTCCTAGCCTGGAGGTAGCCAACATGAGTACTTAATATCTTTCAATAATCCCCTTTCAATTCCAATAAAATAGTGGTCTTTAACACACCTGTTCTGTCCCACCTCAGGAAAAGGGAAAAAAATCCAACAAGATAGTTAGCTGCAATTAAAAGGTTGCATCTATGTGAGCTCCTTGTTCTCAAGCAGCTTGCATTTCTGCAGCCCTATCAGCAACCCACTGCTCTTTCGCTTTCTCTCTTTGAAACACACACACACACACACACCCCCATGGCACTAATACTAGCCTAAGCAAAAGCCACTGCTCTTGTTTACTGGGATTATCAACTCCAATCTAAATTACATCATCCAAACTGAAGCCACAACTCTCTCTCTCTCAGTTTCTGTTATAACTCGGGGGTTAGAACCTTGGCCAGGCAGTTGAGGGAGCTCAGATCTGGGCACTCCTCATAGGGTGGCACTAGTTTCTGATTATTAAAAGGGGCCATTTTGATCTTGCTGGAGAGTGACAGAAACACAAACACTGCAATGTTAAGAGAAACAACAAAGCATCATACCTAGATCTGCTCCCCCTTCATTTGTCAAAGACGTGCTACAGCCAATGCCCAATTTTTAGAAAGGGACATTAAGACTCAAGTTCAAAAACAAAACAAAACCTAAAGAATTCTCACACCATGTACCAAATTGGATATTTAGCAGAGCAGTTATGCAGAGGTTTGGTGGGAGGCAGCTGCTTGCACTAATC
This sequence comes from Varanus komodoensis, assembly GCF_004798865.1. Classification (NCBI taxonomy): domain Eukaryota; kingdom Metazoa; phylum Chordata; class Lepidosauria; order Squamata; family Varanidae; genus Varanus; species Varanus komodoensis. Next base: position 54,227,639 of record NW_025335761.1, read on the forward strand.
TAGCCTTCCTCAACTGGCACCCTCCATTATATGGCTGGGGATGATGGGAACTGTAGTTGAACCCATCTTTTCTCACTCAGGTTGAGAAAAGCTAGGCTGAATGAATCAGTTTGCATTCCTTCACAAATAAGGCCATCTTTAAGATTCTGGCTGGGACAGGGGGTTTGCACTCATCCTGCAAGCTTTATGGGGTAGGCTTTGAGGGGACAGGATTAAGTAGCCAGGCCTTTAGCAATCTCAAAGACCTCTTTCTGATGCTATTTTCAAAGCAGCGCTTCCTCGTCAATGGAGAGAGAGCAGATCCGGGTCACAGAAGGCAACCTGCGTCTTTTACCTGGGTTGTCAACCCCAGTCTGAATCGCGTCATCCACAGAAAATCCGCTGGAAGTCTGTTTCCCCCTCAGTCGGGCATACATCTCCATGGTCAGCACTTTAGCCATGTGGTTGTTGTGGCTACTCAGGTCGGGGAACTCATCCTCCGCGGAGAATTTCGACTTCACAAGGTTGTGGCTGTTGGAGAACGGCATGGTGGGCACCTCACTGCAGGGAGCTATGGAAGAGAAGAAGAGACCGTCACCTCGCTCGCTCCTCCGTGGCGTTCACGCAGCCGCCTGTCGCCCCACGGAAGGCAGGCCCCTGGCACAAGGTCACCTTGCAGCATGCCCTACCTGCCCGTGCAAACACTTTCCCGGCAAGGCAGCACCTGCCCTTGTGGATGACCGCCAGGTATTTGGCACGCCTCACGCAGGCCTTCCTGGCACAGGTGCCAGTCCTGCGCAGGAAGCCTGTGCTAAGGGATTTGCCCAAGGTCAAGGAGCACATCAGTGGCAGCGACAGGAATAGAAGGCGAGCCGTCCAACTTCCTCCACGAGCTCCGAGGAGCTGCACCGAGGAGCACCTCCCTTCCTCTCCTTGTCCCCAGGGTCACCTTCAAGGCGACGGAGCAGACATTTTGTCGTCGAGCAAAAGGGGAGGCGGGGGGGGCAGAGGAATCTCCGAGGTGGAATCCCCCTTCCCCAGGCGCTTAAGCCTCGCTTGCAACGAGATCCGGCCCCGGCAGAGCCGAGGCGGCTGCCAGGCGAGCGAGGAGCCGTCCCAGCCTCCCGCCAAGGCCGGGCAGCGGCTCGCCTGCCTGTCGCAAGAGGTGTCGAGGGCTTGGCACGAAGCACCGGGCGGAAGGAAGGCGCGAGGGCGGCAAGCCTGGCCGCCCACGCTGCGCCGCTCGGAGCTGCGGCCGAAGGAGCAGGTGGAGCGCGGGCGGCGCCCCCCACGCGGAGGGCGGGCGCGGGAGCGGGAGCGCCCCGACGCGCCTCGCCCTGCCCTGCCCTGCCCAGACCGAGCGGAGCGCCGCGGGAGTGCACGGGGGCAGCCGCGGGGGACCGGCCCCTGCAGCGCGCCCCCGCTGCCCTGCGCGAGCACGGGGGGCCGCCAGGGGGGTCGGAGGGCGAACCAAGCCCGCGCTCGCCCCGGGGAGGGCGGCGGTGATGCCCGCACCAGCGCCACGGTCAGGGAGGCGGCGGGGGGGGGGGAGGCGGCGACCGGGAAAGCGCAGGTTCCTGCTGCGTCTCCAGCGGGGGGGGGGGGGGGGGTTTCCCCCCCCCGGCGGCCGGGTCCCGGGGGGGGGGCCCCCCCCCCCCCAAGGGCAAAAAAAGCCTCTAGGGCCCCCCCCCCCCGGCTTCTTCACCCGGAGGGCGGCTGCGCTCCTCACCGCTCTTGCTCCGGAGCCTAAGAGGAAGGGACGCCCTGAAAACGGAACAGCCCCATTATATAACGAACTTCTGCAATAGGGTGACACAGATGCCAGTACTCTGCTCAGCGCCCATTAAAAATACCAGTTCGTCTGGACTGAGGATGCTCAGACGGGGCATTTCCCCCCCCCCCCCTTACAGGGCGAAATAACACTGAAGCATCTCTGCGCTATAGTCGATGCCTCCATGTTCCGCGCGAGCGGAAAGCAGCGTCTCCAAAACGGCTTGGCGAAAGAAACGAGCATCCGGCTCCACCGCGGCGTGCTGAAAAACACTCGCGCACCAAAAAAAGTCACGCTCGCCTCCCCGTGCTACTTCGCTCGCCCCCTCTTCTCCCCCACTCCGAGGGGAGGATAATCGCGGCCGCACGCCGCCCGCGCAGTTCACGGAGCCCTTCCGCGGCGCCGGGGGAGCCGCGGCGCCAACCGCCCCGGGACTTACCGCGAGTTTCGGAGAAGGGAACGCAGAAGCCAAGCGCACTCGCCTCTCCCGACCTCGCTGCTCTCCCAGAAAAACCTGCCTGGAATGGAACCCTGACCCCACCTTCCCCGCACTTTTATACACACCCAACGCGGGCCGCCTATTGGCTAATATTTATATTCCATTCATTCCATTGGCGATCTGCTTGCCACGATGGAGGGGGGGCGTCCTCTTGGCCACCTTCGCCCGCGGCGGCTCCCCACTTCGCTGCTGGGGCTCGGAGTCGGGCGTCCGGTTGGCGAGGGCGTGAGCGAGCCCAGGGCGCGTGAATGCTCTGACCTCGGGGCAAAGGCCGCCTGACAAGGAGCATTCTGGCCGTGGGGGGGGGGTGCCGGGGGTGGGCAGGTGGGGAGACGTGTGCTGCAACTCTCTGCACCCCCCTTCCGAACGCGAGGGGGCTTGCTCTGAAAGGCGGCTTGTGCGCTTTGTAAAGTGCTTGGGAGGGATGCCCCCCTCCCCTCGCACGCAGTGGGGTTTCTAAGTGCAAATGTGTTGGGTCGAGCTGCGCGCTGTGGCAAAGGCCACCGGGGCCCTGGCCTCGTAATGATGGGTCTTGAGGCGCCAGGTGTGCGCCTCTTCGTGTCTAGGCATCCTTTTCCGCGGCTCCTGGCAGGAAGGAGAACGATTATTGAAACGCTGAGCTGCGAGGACTTGGAGCTGGCCAGCCGAACAACGCGCGAGTGGTTAACGGCCTCTCTCAGCCGGCTCCGCAGAAGTTTTCTGCAAAGCTGCTTCGAGCACCTACCAGCTGCTGCTTTGCCTGGGAAATGGCCCTCTCTGCCCAGCATTGCAGGCCAACCCTAGGCAGGTCTACTCGAGACTAAGTGCCACTGATTTCAGCAGGGCTTACATGCCCAGATCTGTGTGTCCAGGACAGGCACTTTTTTCCCAGTAGAACTGTTTCTTTTAGCCTTCTCCGTGTGTTTTCCCGATGGGTTGGACTCCAACTGCCATTATCCCCAGACAACAGGAGTAGTAGTCCAGCACATGTGGAGGTCACAAGGCTAGCTCAGGTTATATTTTAAAGGCAGCATTGTAGGAACAGTGATGCTTTTAAAAGGGCAGAAGTAAATTTTCTTTGGTCTCTTCCAGATGATCAGGTCTCCTGTGCCTTTAAGGACTTTGAACATGAAGTAGATACCACCAGATGCAGCTAGGGAGGAAAGGGGTCCTGTATCTTTTATGTAGGAGAAGCTTTTTCAGCAGGTGCAGTTGCAAAGACCCAGGGAGAAGGGTTTAAAAAAAGAAAAGAAAAACAGGGCCCATATTGTGAAGAGCCAGCAAAAACTCCTTCATTCTTGGCTCCCTCCCCAGCTGCTGCAAAAGGATTAAAAAAAAAACTTTTTAGGCCACATGAAAAGCAGACAAACCTTTGGCAGAGTCCTCCTTTTCCTGTTACTCTGATTGAAATCTTTTTACCCTCCGTACCATAAAAGAGGAATCAAAGAGCCCCTTTGCCTGGATCAGGTCAATGCATGTAAGTGGAGTGAAACAATAACATGGTTTTTGCCACCTCAGACTCTTAACTTTTGTTTTGCTGTCTTTGTGTGTGGAAAGTGCTCCCTGCAAGTGGGAAAGCAGCACCACAGAGAGCGAGCAAGCCCAAGCCCTTGCCGCTGATAGACTACCTTTTCACTGCAGGGAGGTGTGTTCGCCTTTCTGAAACGTGGGGGAGGTTTTGGAGGCGGGGCTGATTGGCGCTGTCAAGAGGCACCTGCCTCATCCAGCTGCGGGCGTGGGCCAAATCGCTGACATGAACCACTTGTTTAAAGCTCTTCTGGCTTACCTTTCTAAAATGATCGAGGTGGCTACCAAAGGAAAATGTTAGCTTAAAACATAACCAGGAAAGAGGAACTGTAAGGCTGCAGTTCTGTACTTGCTGACATGGGAAGAAGTCCCTGCAGATTCCATGGGTCGGACTTCTAAATAGGCTCGTGCTGCGTGGCATTATTTAAAAGACAAAAGAACAACTCAGACATGAAAGAGAGAACATCCCCTAAAAAGCAAGAACCTGTCAACCAAATTCGTTTAAATTATCAGCAATTAAAGACTTCCCTTAAGGGAGGAGGGGTGAAGACCTTCTTGGCAGAAGCATGCCAAGAAGGGCCCTTTTTGTAGTAGCAACCTCCTAAAGTGAGGTGACCCAACCCCAAGCCCGATGGCACTTAGGCTGGCAATGTTCCACCGGCCTTTGTTACATGCTGGAAAGTTTCTTTGGCTCCTCCTGATTTCAAGAATTGAGTTTTAATTTTTGATGATGTGTGGTTTCATTCCTCAGTGCAAGCAGGTATGGGGGCTGAAAAGCACAGGAAAATTCTTTCATAAATTTACAGTTAAGACCAGCAAAGGAGAAGCAAGGCAGATCTCTGGGAAGCCCCAAAGGCCAGATGCATCCATGCCTGCACAATCATTCCTAGGCCAACTCTCCCTGGCCTGGTACCCTCCAGACATGTGAGAATTCAGCTCCCATCAGCCCCAGCCTCCATGGCCATCAGTTAGGAATCCTGGGATCTGTAGTCCAAATCATTAGGTTGGTGCAAGCAATCAAGGTACATTGACAGGGGAGGGCGTCTTAGGAATTGGGCCAGGTGCTTTGGAGTCCAAACCCCACTGTGGCTGACCTCAGGCCAGCATGGATACGACTGATGGGAGTTGTAGTCTAATACATCTGGAAGGCACCAGGTCAGGGAAAGGATTGGACTGACTAGCTCTCTATATTTTACTATTGATTTTTATCAAGTTCCTTCCAAGTTAAAACAGAAACAATATTTTGATCTCCATACAACACACAAGCACTGCACAGTCATTCACCCCAACACATTCATACAAGACAGACACATGAACAGGACTGGGAAAACAAAAAGTAGGAGGGAAAGGAAAAAGATGACGGCATTGACACTAGGAGAATTTTGTATAAGAATTTGGTTTTTGCTCACAAAATTTATTTATTTATTTATTTATTTATTTATTTATTTATTAAAACGTTTCTATGCCGCCCCATTCGCCAAAGCCTTGGGGCAGCTCACAACATTAAGTTAAAATACAAACATTAAGTTAAAACATTAACTTAACATAACATTAAGTTAAAATTTTTGTAAAATACAAACATTAAGTTAAAATACAAAAAATAACGATATAAAATAAATAAAATATATTATATTTTAAATATAAAATGTGAGCATGCCCTCTTTGGAGCTCCAAGCATGAGCACATGTAATCCCAAAATATTAAAAAAGGATCAAATGTGCTCATGCTCCGTATTCCTTGTTCAATTTATGCAAACTTCCTTTGCAGACTGATATTATTTCCACAAAAGGCATTTATTGTGCGCTTGTGAGTCTCCGCTCACAGTAGTTTATGGATACTGTATGCAATGTCACAATCACTTGGGTTCCTCCTGCTCTTTGCAGCCATATCCATGGTGTCTTAGGTCCCATAAAGTCAGGTATTACCCATGAATGGTAGCATGAAACCCTCATGAATTCGTGCAATTCTGCTATGCTACAGCGCCTCCTAGTGGTTGTAAAATAAAAATGTATAGAAAAGTAGCAAAAGAAAAAGCATATGTAATGAAGCCCATCTTAATCTTTATAAAGAAAAACTGCACAAATTAGAAAGCTTGTGCACGTGTGGGAAAGATACCCAGGTCTCTTGTTTGATCACTACTTATTTTCCACAAGTTTCCTGTTCATATGGAGCAAGCAGTGATTGCAAATGGAAATGGAACTCAGGCATGAGCTGAGCAACATGATGATGTTTGGAACACCCCGGTGACCCCAAGTATTGCTTGTTCCCCTGTTCTTAGCACCACGTCATTAGCACTAGCACTGTGAACACATTGGATTCTGTCCAATAGAGCTGTTAGCATATGGCACTCCAAGCTGACCCATCTCAGACAGTTTCTGGTATAATTTAGGGTGCGAACTTATGCATGTTTAGAAAGAAAAACGCCCTGCAGCTCCTAGCACGCCTCAACCAAAATCAACAAAACATATGCTTTAAAAACTGAGGTGTGTACAGGAATGACCAGAGATGTTTAAGAACATAAGAGCCACTGCTAGCTCAGATCACCGTATACTTGAAGTTGGGATGTTTTGCCGCAATATACATTACTTTACACTTGCATTCCCCAGCAAGGTGGGTGCCCAGGCACACTGCCTCTGATACAGGCATAGCGCCATGAGGACCAGTCACAGCCTTGGTCAGCCATGAAGCAATGCTGGGTAGCCTTAGGCCAGTGACTGTATCTCATGCCCATCCTTCCTCACAGGAAATAAAATAGAAAAAATGAATTCCTGGGAGGAAGGGTGGATTTGAAAAGGAAAAGCCTCTGTGTCTTCCCAAACTGTGTAGAAGAGCACATCTGGGGAAGGGCAGCGGGTCTTCTGTTCCGCACTTACCAAAATTCCTTGCACAGCTGCTCTGCACTGCACTTCAGTCCCCCTCCCCATAGCAGCATCTGCACCCGCCATAGTATAAGAGGAAAACCAACCACATCTGGCCACATGCTGTACATCTTTTTTAAAGGCACAGAAGCTCTTTCAGGCTCGGGAACAAAGTGCTCATCCTTCCCCATTGGAAAGAGAAACAGAAACCCACATGATGCTCTTAAAATAAAATGCAGTAGTTGTGGTCAGCATCAATTTACTGGTGGCTTCCCCTAGGGACTGTAAATTTGACTATCTTTGTTTCTGTGATTGGCTTGGGATTTAACCAAAGAGCATTCTTACCTGGGCTGTAATACCCATCAGAGTTCGGAGGTGGTGACACCCACCAAAGAAGTGACCAGAAACCAAGAGGACAGGGCTGCTGTGCCTTCATGAGTTGCATCACTTTTGCAGGTGGCCACCCTACCCAGCCATTGGAGAGAGAGGGTGGAACCAGAGCAAAAGTGGGCAGGGTGTTTCGCACGGCTTGGTCGCTCTCCGTACCACCATGCTTCTGTGGATTGCAGGCCTTTGGGATCCCCACTAATGCTTGGAGAACATGCTTGGACACATTCTCCATGCCTGGATTGGTGGACCAAGTTTAGATTTACTGCCAGGAACATTTTACTTCTAAAACAAAGATGCTGTGTTCCCTGCATGCTCTTCTCCAAGAGAAACGAAACCATATCATGCTGTCCGTTGAGTATGTCCTTCAGCAAAGTGGGAACCATTCGAGCAGAATTGCTAGCTCCTTTATCCTGCAAACCAGGAACTACAGAATTTCCACATGTGTAGCTTTCCTCATCCTGGAATTTCAGTGCAAGGGAACTTATACCAGGATGAATTTTGGACTGTTACATGGTCATGAAGGGCACAGAAATTACATTGGGGAAGCAGATAATGTAGCATCCCTTTATATTGCAAGTGTATTGACTGTGAACCCCGGTTCTACAGTAGTTTAATAACTTAGCTTCTCAGATGGCTCTGCAAAGCAGGGTATCATGTTTCAGAGCACTGTGCAGCTCAGCTGAAATAGGGCAACACGCCGGTACGTGATTGTAGAACTGGTTCTTCATCAGATGGAAAGGATATGGTGAGATACTTTGTCAACTTTCCAGTTATCCACTTCCTCCTCCTCTTCCTTCTAGCTAATGTTACACAGAAATTCAAACTGCTGATAAGGAGTCTTGCAACCCTCCTGCATTACTGCAACCAACAGGTTCAGCTGTGAAACTCACTGCATGAGCTATTCATTATCATCTCTGCCTGGTACCTCCAAAGCTTGTCGTGAGGGTACTGCAGCGGGAGACCCACATTCATCACCCAGAGTTCCTTGGAGAGTGCCTGCTTTTCCCAATCTGGCACCCTCCAGATGGGCGGGATATGGCTTCCATTATCCACAGTCAGACATACTAGCTTGGGTTGATGGGATCTGTAGTCCAGCAAAAGCTGCTGAGTATCAGATGCGTGAAAACTAATTTGGAAATGTATTTATTTGCCAATTCTGCTCTGTATTAATTTGTATTGTTAAGGGTCCCAACTAACAAGCATATTAAGACTAAACTCAGACTATAACTGCTGAATGCTCAAAGATGCTCCATTAATACATGAATCACAGAGAGGGGGAAAAGCAAGAAATGGCCACTGCATGCAGCTGAATAAAAGTGGTTCCACATACGGGTGGCTGCCCCATTATACGAAGAGGTGGAATAGCAATTAATGCATCTCCATAATGGAAAGAATCCTCGCAGTTCCATCATGCAGCACGACTCAGTATTTGTGTGTGTGCGAGAGGGAAAGAGAGGCAGAGAGAGAGAGTTGTGTGTGCACACATGCACTGTATGTGCGGCCCATGGACACTAATCCAAGATCACATGGGTCCCCTGAGGCCACGGAGTTGCACACCCCTGAGCTCAAGGCACTGGGGCCCCTCCATGTACAAAAGGCAGCAGTGACCCCTCTCCTGGCTAAGAGCATCCAAGAATTTTAACATCTGTAATGCAGAGGAGATGGACAAAGGGAGCCAAGCAGGTTCAGATGAAAAGCCCTTTTAGTGGAGCATCTGTTGCCCGTGGCGGCCGAGCCAGAGGCGTACAAGAAATCCATGCGCAGGCCATGTGGACGCGAATCCTCGCCTGCTATTCCTCACCTTCCAGGCATCCAGACACCCACAGCCTCTGGTACTGGAGGTAGCTGGCCATCAGGACTAGCTGCTTCATCGCAAGTCCACAGGCAAACCCGAAGCCCATGGGATGCCCACCAGCAGGCCACAAGTGCAGAATGCTCCCAGGGCGTGTGTCAATGGGATACTGGGCCCCTGCTGGGAATCAAACACCCCAACAGGAGCTGCCGACAAGCGGTCCTGGCGCTGACTCCCCTCTTCACTGTTGCGTCCTGCTTGCTCCAGCCCAGACAACTGCAGTGGTGCAAAGGAAGGGCAGCGGGTGCGACAACGCGTTGCCAAGTGCCCTCCAGCTAAAACGGAGCCGAGAATGGCACCCACTTCCCATGCATTCTCCCCCAGTCTCTGCTTTTGGAAGTAGCCTCCAACGACGTGTCTGCTAGTCCAGGGAAGGCGCCGGCTCTTTGAAGGAGAAGCAAACAGGCCCACTACCTCATTAGCACCGCTCCTGCTGAGATAATTCCCTGTAATTCCAGCCTTAAGTGTCCCACTGGGCTATCTTGGGTAATGCACAGCTCTCTCTAGAAAGAAGCTTCCTAGTCAAGACCCGATTGTCTCTCATTTTCTACATATATTTGCACAACTTCCAGTCCACTGGCTCACTTTGCTGTCTGTTGCTAGGCCATTAACCTTATTATTTTTAATATCCCATCTATTCCCATGGTTGGGACTCAAGGTGGCTCGCAACACATATACAATTAAAACATTCACAGAAATGTACAAAAGTTTAAAATATGACTTAAATCAGTAATGATTAAAAGGATGAAAATATGTGCATTGAAAACCAATGCAAAATGATACACTGTAAAAGAATACCATGTAAAAGAATACAATCACTCTGCACAGCCCAACACTTAAGAATAGTTAAAAATAGTTAGCAGTGAGCTACAAAGTTGCAGCTTGGCATTTTTGGTGTGCCAATGCAGACAAGCATCCATGCAAAAGTGCAGCTTTGTAGCCATTGCTATTTTTTCAGATTTTTTTTTAAAAAAAGGGGTGGGATGCAGAAAGCAGCTTTTGCAGCAGAATCCTCACAGTGGGTGATCATAAGGTCCCGGGCTGCACTCACTCTTCCAAGTGCGGATAACGCAGAGGTACAAGGGTACTCCCAAAAAGCTCCCCCCCCACACACACAAGATCTTGTAAAAAAGAGTTTTCTGAGGACACCCCTTTATTTTCCCTGCTTCCAAACAGGACCCCCCCAAGTTTCCATTTAAACCCTAAACACAGAGGGTTTGGGGGAAGGGGGGAAGTAAGCCACGGCCAGGGCTAAGTGGCTTTCCGTGGATTTGTTTATTTGTTTATTTATCTATTTAAAACTTTTCTAGACCATCCCATTACTGAAGTCCCAGGATGGTTTAACAGTACAAAATGTAAAAAAAAAAAAAAAAATAAAGCACAGAGCCCTAAAGTTCAACTAATAATAAATCCCCAATTAAAACAGTCGGGTCTTAAAACATTGGGAAAATAAAAAGGTTCTGCCCTGGCGCTGAAAAGAATAAAGTGATGGCACCAGGTGAATCTCTCTGGGGAGCGAATTCCTCAGTTGGGGTGCCACCGCAGAGAAGGCCCTTCTCTGGGTAGTCACCCTCCTAATCTCCTTCAGGGAGGGCACCCGGAGAAGAGCTTCTGCCCCAGATCTTAAGGGGTGGGCAGGCACATATGGAAGGAGACACTCCTCCACGTAACCAGGCCCTAAGCTGTTCAGGGCGACTTCTTGGTGATTCTGCAGGACACTGGGGGGAAGGGTATAAGGAAAGGGAGAAGAGGGCACAGAGTGCATGGTTGAGATTCTCAAAGGGATTATTGTGCTTTCTGAACCCGGCTGCACTCACAAGCCACAGCTTCTTAACTACAAGCAACCCATGAAGAGAGCCCTTAGTCTGTTCTTGGGTTGTGAGCTCCAGTGTTTTGTTCTCCAGCACTTCCTCAGCTGCATTAAGACAAAACAATAACCCATGTTTCAACAACAAGCCACAGTTTGATGACAATCCACAATCAACCCCTGAGCATAGGTTGCTGTGTTGTCTGAACCCAGTCATTGTGATATTAAATTATTCCCATCCTTGCTTAATTTCTGAAGGCGCTGTTGCAATTAAAGTTATGGAGGCATCTTTCTGAAAAAGAAAGCAATGGTGGTACCACTGCTTTTTCTGAGCATCAGCAGATTTTTGTGTAAAGCAATGAAATGTAGAACAGGCTGTCTCGAACTGGTACGTGTTTGATAACCCCAGGGATTCTGGCTGTTCCAAAACCTCAACCTGCCAGGGCTTGATTCAAGCCAAGCCTCACCAGGGTCTAGACCCATGCCAAATAAGAACAAGGCTACAATCATATGCACACTTATTTGGGACAAGGCCTGTTGAACTTCATGAGGTTTATCTCTTAGTAGACATTCCCCACTAGAGAAAGTTGAGGAAGATGATGACCAACGAAGAGATGGGATCTGTTCCACAATGGATGTCAAAGCCTTGAGCAGGACTGTGAAGGGCAAGGCCATTTCTGGAGGAAATTCATTCCTTTGCCATAAGTTGGAGACAATTCGATGGCATTTAACAACAGACCATGAATAGGACTTCACTGTAACCTGAATACTCACAAAGCAACATTTCTTTTACCTTCACAGCCATTGAAAGAAACAGCTTGTCTGGAACCTGGGAGTCCTGATTCAGCTTTGCTTGTTTAATAAAGTTACCTGCCATCCTACAACAGAAATGATAGGGATCGTTTACAGCAAAATATACAGAAAGATGATTATTTAAAAATGAAATGACCAGTTGAAGCAATGCAGGAAGGCAGTTTGAAAACAGAATACCCAAACTGGTACAAAATTGCATCAGATGGTAAAAGGTGGGTGATTTTAAGGTGTTCTCCTGGAGCCCAAACATCAAAGTAGGTGCCAGGCAAAATTCCTAAGGAAGAGATTTCTACGGAAAGAGTCCTATCTCTGTCATTCCTACCCATCTTCCACAGCTGCTGAGGTAATATAGCCATTTTCTCCTGTTCAGGGGAACCAAAGAAGAAAAGATACCGTGGCACCTTCTGCATTTCAGATCTTAATGACAGGCAGACATTAAAAAGGTGAAGCTATCCTAGCATGGAGGCATAATGACAAGAAAGCTGCACCTGTTTTGGATGTCATCTTGTCACATTGCTTTTTAAAATGCAGGCATCCTGCTAGAAAACCAGTGGCAGTTTCAGGCTGCTAAGAGCCTGGAACTGTCAGCTGCCTGCCAGATCTTAGACTCACACCTTATTTAATTTCCCTTCCTTGCCACGGCTAAAGGCAAGGGGGTTTGCCCACTGAGGCCAGCAGCCCTACAATAATTGGCGCAGTTGGTCTGCCCCGGGATCCAGAGCTCCATCATGCAGTTAGATCATTTTAGATTCCATACTTAGCAGGGGTTCTTTAGATCAGGGATGGGGACCCTCATCAAGAGGCCTCTGCTCCATTTCTCCCCTAATCCCACCCACTGGAGGCTTCCAAGGGCCTGGAGAGGGGCAAGGAGGGGAATCCCCATTTTCTCCTACCTCTGATAGGAGGTAACAGGAGAATTCTCCCCAGCTACTGTCTGTCCTGCCATGGGTTTTGCCATCCCTGTGTCCTCCCCAGTCTTAGAAGGAAGCCCTTTAACAGCAGTGTATACTCTGGGGTCCCTCCTGCTCATTCTGCTGTGGGGGTCCCTGGTCCTCGGCCTGAAAGTCCTGCTCTGACTGCATCAGACCTGGACAAAGACAGGGCAATTCCACAGCAGCAGCAGCCTTCTCCCCTGCCTCTTACATCAGCTCATCCCAGCTTCCCCTGTGAATTAATTATAATTGTTGTGCATTAGAATTCCGTGCCTCAGACCCAATGCAACTTGGGCCCCTTGTCTGAGCCTTTTGCAGAGGAGAAATGCTTCCACCCCGACCCCTGCAGCTTGCTAGTAACAGCTCTGGGGTAGTTGAAGGCATTACATATTGCCTCTGTCTGGTGTGTGAAGTGTCTAGCTGAATTATACAGCAGAGAGACCTGAATTATAGAGCAGAAAGCACATTTGCAACCCAATACAGAGAGTTCAGATAATTGCTGCAAAGATGCGGGAAGAGGCACAGGAGTTACCCAGGGGCCATGCTTTTAGGTTCCCTGGTGGCTTAATTATAAACAGTATGTAGCAAGTCAGAGATACTAGAAAGACTTTGTACACATCCAGAATGGTCCAGGAGAATAGAATGGCTTTGTCCTATCAAATGCATTGGAAAGTCAATGGTGTTAAACATACACATGTGTTTAGAATACAGCCCCATAACTGCCTAGGAGACATTTGCAGAATGGGGCCATTCTTGGGACACCCCCAGACCCTTTGCTGCCTGAGCGGAAAAAAGAGAAGGCATCCCCTCCTATTCCATGTATTAAAACATTTCACCAAGACAGAGCATCTTTCTTCCTCCCCAGCAAAGGGGCATCACACCTGACAGGCATCAGGTTAGCTTAAGGGATGTACGGGACACATGCCCCTTTGACCAAGAGCAGGGCTGGTCCTGTGCCAGCCTTGATGCGATACACCAGATCCGTGAACAGGAAAATATCTCTTTCAATGTATTCATAGGAACAGAGGAAGATGCCTTCACCAAGCTGACTTCGACCCATCTAATGCAATGTTGTCAGCACTGAAGCAACGGCTCTTTAAGTAGCTGTCCCCAACTGGGCACCTTCCAGATGTCCTGGGCTAGAACTCCCAGAATCCCCCAAGCCATCTGGGAGCCGTAGCCCCACCCATCTGGAAGGTGCCAGGTTGGGGGAGTTGCTCCAGGCCCCTGAGGAGGAGGAGACAACACAGCAGCCACACAGCAGACATGGTGGTCCGTCCCAGCGGCTTGCTTGCATTCTGGCCAGTGCTTTTGGCCACACAGTGTGCAAGGGGGTGTGCGTATGCACCCTTGTTCTCGGGTTTCAGGGAGAAGCCTTTCCCAACCCTCCCTGGACATGCTGGAGATGGAAGCTTCTGCAAGCAAAGCTAAGGTGGCTAAATGTTCTGCTTTACAGAGGCGAGTCTCTGCTTGATTCAAGGCTCGGAGCCATAAGATGTGGGCTTTGATGTGGTCCAGCAGCACTTTGTACTGGACAGCAGGCATGTAAGTTCAGATGCTTTCCTGATGATCCTGAGGTCCTCTGCAGGGGTCCTTTTCTGGAAGCCCCTTCCAAAGGAAGCGAGGTGGGTGGCTACCAGGAGGACTGCCTTTTTGGTTGTGGCACCCTGGTGGTGGCACCAGCTCCTGAAAGAAGTGCGCCAGGGGCCTACTTTGTGTCCTTTTTGGTGCCAGGTAAAGCTTTTTTATTTTCCCCGCATTTTAAAGGTTTCACTTTTAAACTTTGTGTTTATATACTGCATTTTATTCTGTGCCACCAATATGTCTCTGTGCTGAGGCAATTGCAATTACTACAGTGGTTTTCTTAATTATTATTATTATTTTCTGTTTTGTTTTGTTTATTGATGTGTGTGTGTCTTTTTTTAAACTTTTGTTACCTGCCCAGAACTTCAGCTATTGGGTAGCATAAAATGAAATAATAAATAAATAAACTGGTGACTTCATAGGCACCCTCTGCAAGGCACTGAGCTATGGCCCATTTCTTAAATAGCAGCCAGGAGGGCAATTACAGTCAGGATCATGGATCAGCAGAACACTTCACTCCATTTTCCTGATGAAAATAACCTGCAGGCTTGCTATTTGCCCTGTGGAGCAAAACACAGAAATACACATGGAAAGGCTGTTATTGTTATCCTCTGTATTGCCCAAATGCCTTCAAAGTGGTATATTTGGGTTTCTGCCTTTGACTTCTCCAGCCCAGTTTCTGCCTTTTCTGCCTTCTCCTGATGTGCTTTCATCACTTTTGCTTCCAGGGAACCTTCTAGCATGTTTTAATCTAGGACCCATTTATTCATCTCTGCACAGTATTTGCATAGCTGTCCCCCAGCACCATGTTTCAAAAGCATCAATTTTCCTCCTCTCAGCTTTCTCACTGTCCAGCTTTCACATCTATACCTAGTGCTTGGAAATTCAATCGTGCGAGTGATCCTGGCTTTGGTGTCTGGTGAACTGTCCTTGCACTGGATGATCTTTCCTACTTCCTTCATTGTTGCCCTTCCAAGTCTCGGTCCTCTTCTAACTTCCTGGCAACAGTCTCCCTTTGAACAGACAACTGAGCCAAGGAATTCGCAATCTTTCACAATTTCAGTTTCTTCATTGTTCACAAGAAAGTTGCATAATTCCTCCGCAGTCGTGATTTTTGTTCAGCAGCAGTTGTGCCTTTATGTTTCCCTCTTTCACTTTCATCAGGAGTTGTTTCAGTTCACTGCTGCCTCTACATTAAAATTAAATCCCATGGGAAAAGCACGCATCCTATTCTTTGCTGTGCAGCTTCTTTTTTCAGAGCAATCCTATTCACGTCCATTCAGAAGGAATTCCCATGGAATTCATTGGAACTTACTGCCAGGAATGTGTGCACGGGATGCTAAAGATACTTTACAAGAGACTAGACCCAACTGAGCATAAAATTACTTACTTTTGAGTAAACATGCATAGGATTGCATCCCGTTTGTTTTTAACCCTTGAAAAAAATCAGCTTCCCAAATTATACTGGGTTTTAAAATGTAATGATACCCATGTTAGCAAGCTTCCTCCACATTCATGCATGTCTGAGTTTTAAAAAGGAGCTCTTCCTTGTTGCAAGTTAATGCTCTCTGAATCTCAAGTATAGAAGGATCCCCTTAATATTATTATTAAGACGAAAAAACACTTAGCTGTCAACACTCAGCAATCAATGCCAGACAACATAAGGATGAGAAAAGCAAACCCACTGCTGCTGAAAAATTGGAATTATATATGCCACAAGATGGGCACATGAGGTACATGGAGAATAAACAGAAGTATGTAGGTGGTAAGGCATGCCAGAATGCAACTTATTCTTTGGCATCTGGCGAGAAATTCATGTTGCAACATAGCACTTTCTGAACAGAAGGATTCGTTTGTAGCAAAGTTTTGCATTGACTCTTCGGCTGTTTGTACGTGACTGCTGGAACAATGGCTCTTAAAGGAAGCCATGGATCATTATACTACTTGGGATCCTGCAATATTTAGATCTTGGACTACTTAAACAAGGCTTCGAATGTCTAAACTAATCCTACCCTCTGAAACTGTGTCCTTTCAATGACCCTTACAGTCAAATTCTTTCTGAGAGATGAGTACTTTCCTCTCGTATGTGAAAGAGAAGGGGCCGTTCCCCTGAATGGGCAGCTGATTGTTTTCTCAAACCACTAGGCTTAGAGAATAAAATAATTTCAGGCATCTTTGTTACTTGCATTTCCTAGAAAACATTATCCCATGAAGTCCAGGGAAGAGCGCTGTATCTCTCTCAGTTTAAAACACAGAATCAGAATGGTGATGCTGATGTGTTTTGATAGTTGACCTTTAATTGGATTAGGACATTTTTGGGCCCAAGAAATATTCTGAGGTTCCATGAAGATAAAATGACCCAATCACTTGCACTGGAGTGTTTCCCTCGTTCCTCTGAAACTGTAAACATTTACAAGAGCAGGCTTGGATGCTGCCAAGAGTTTTAATGTCTCCGTCCTCGGCATACCCAGTATGGGGTTGCCAACTTTTTTTTAGCTTTTGTTTTTTCACCTGGCTCTCTCCTGTGCCTTTAACTAGTTTGACCTGCTGGAATTTAGCTGGTGGAGCTTTTCCTAGCGCACAGTTATTCACCCAAACGATTTCTGCCTATCACAGGAGCAGATCCAAGAAAAACAAAGCTAGAAAACATGGCAGCTAAAGCTGCTGGCTTTCCAACTGGCCTCAGTATCAGTTACTCCACATGCAGGAATAAGTAGATGCAAACTATGAAGACATTGTCACATGTTAATCATTGTGGAACAAAACACTGCATTGTTAGGGGGGCCAGCTGAAGCACGGACAACCCTATTTTTAACCCCAAATCAGCACTGTTTTGTGGGCTGGAAGAAGTTGTCGACTTCTTGTGTGGCAGAGCCCCCTGTGCCTTCAACAGCTGTCCAATCCCTTGGATTGGAAGAGTGACACAATTTAAAGAGGACTGCAGAATCCCTGCCTGTTATTCTATCACTGACCTTTACCAAGGGAAGGGAAAAATGAAGCAGCTCCTCCTCTGGAGCCCACAGAGGTGGTGTCAGTCCGTCCCCAAGAGTTCCCAGGCCCATTCTTCATGCAGTGGCCACCCACCTGCCCATATTCCCCAGCAGGTTCTGTGCATAGGCATGCTTAGAGCCACCAGGACAATTAGCCATGGATAGCCTTCTCCTCTGAAAACGTCCCCAGTTCCCTTCAAAAGCCATCCAAACTGGCAGGCATCACTGCCTTTTGGGGAAGGGAATTCCACAGCTTAACAGTGTACTGTGTGAAGAAGTCCTTCCTTTGCTCTGCCCTGAATCTTCCACCAATCAGCTTCAAGGGTTGACCCTGAGGTCTAGTATTATGAGATGTATACTTAACCAAAAATGTGGTGAAGGCCTTCGTAGTATTGCTCAAATTAAAGAAGATGCCAAAGGCCAGCAACTTCCTTTGCAGCAGGTCAGCCTTCCAGCTGTGCTTTCAAAAATATAAAATAAAATACCAAATAAGAGAGGAAGAGACTTTGGCAGATACAAGAGACATGTCTGTGAGGACAGCAATATCCAGGTGCACCATGCTGAAGAGCTGAGGTGGTGCCCCAAAGGACCACGTCTCCTGGGTCAACCTCCTGCAACCTCCAAGGGCATTGTGGCCACTGGAACATCTTCATACCAAGACAGACTTTCCCAGCATCATCTGTTCCAGGGGTGAGGAAAGAGTGGAACAGCGAGTTCAGTCTGTCCTCGCCAGCATGACTGAGGGTCAGTTTTCAACCTCCATTATTCCATCAGCAAAAAGGGATAGACGTGGGGCAGGGGGGTTAACCATACAGAGCAGTGAAGCCACCAGAGAGAAAAACCAGCCCATAGCCTTCAGCTTAAAAAGGATGACATGAGTCAGTTTTTGGAACAATCTCTTGCCCAATAAAATTCTCCTTCTTATACTGCTTGTGTACTATATAAGATGGGGGGGATATTTACTCCTTGCACTCAATTGTTACAGGGAGAAACACTCTCACTCAGCCTTCAAAATATTCCCCATTCTTCAACAAGTAAAGAGATTTATAAATGATTGAAGAAAAGACAAGGTAACTTCATACCATCTTATTGATGGGAGCATGTTTATTCTGCTTAATTTCTTACTTTGTACGTAAAGCATTTGTGAACTGTATTCTAGGCTGCTTTGGAGCAGTTTCTTGGCTCACTCCATAAATAATAGTCTAATAAAAAAAGAATGTGCTGTCATGTAAAGCATACATATCCTCATTCGTGCATTGAACCCCCTTTCTTCCATCTGTATTTCTAAGTTGTTTTCTCAATCATTACTTCAGGCCTGCAATCCCAACCATACTTTCTATAGAGCTAGTATAACCTGGAATTGAAAGCTACAATCTTATGCCCTTTAGTTGGCAGTAAATTCCACTGAACTCAATGGGGCTTGCTGCTGAGAAGGTTTGCACTGTAAAGGCAGAGGTCTTGAATCATGAACTCACTAAGTAGCCTTTGGCAAGCTGCTTGTTTTTAACAGTAGTTTGTCTGCAAAATGGAAGATACTAATACTGTTCTATCTCACAGAGCTATTATTGAGACGTACCAGGACTTACTTTCAAGTAAACATGCCTACAATTCGGGTGCAAGAAACTGTTGACCCATTCAATTTAAAAATCTAATATGTAAAATTTATTGTTTTTATTAGATTTATATTCTTAAAAAAAAAGAACTCATAGGGACTTACATCTTCCCCCCTCCTCTCAATCCTATCCCTACAACAACCCTGTGAGGTAGGTGGGGCTGAGAGTCTGTGACTGGCCCGAAGACACCCAGCTGGTTGCATGGCTGAGAGGGTACGATCACCTGAGTCCCAGTCCCACACTCTCAACCACTATGCCATGCTGCTAAAGGTATTATGTAAAAATATTTACTGTGTGTTGTAAGTTTACTGCTTAGAGAGCACTATATTCAACAGAATATATTGTGATGTTTACTCACAAGTCCCATTTGATTTTATGTTATTTTCAGGTATTTAATGAATGTATACATTGCCTTTCCAGAAGATAACCACTTAATAGTTTAAAAATCAGTGTGCACGCACAGCAATGCAAGCAACTTTACCTCCTGTGAAAAGTGCACAGGATTGCAGCAGCAGCAGCAGCAGCAGCAGCAGGTTACAGAGAATGTAAATGTAGGCAAATATCAGCTGCAGAAAGGACAGGCTTCAATTCATGGAACCACTTTTCCCTTGTTTGATAGAACATGTGGGGAAAAGCCTGCCCCAACCTGGGGTGGATTCTCCAAATGTGCTGAATTATGATCCTCACCATGCATTTAGGTATCCCCTCTGGGGAAGAAATCCCAACTTTGAAGATTCTTAATTTCAGCAAGGTTTCTAGTTGACGTCCCAAGGAACTCCTTGCCATGTAACTCAAGAGTTTGACAAATGGACCCTTTTTCAGTGCCACCAATTATATTGGAGTGCAACATGCTGAAAATAAGATCAGCAAAGCTGCGGCTGGCTAGGTGAGGAAGGTTTCCCGAAATATAAGGGTTTTCAGGAGCTGCAGCGACAAGGTGGCGCATGCCTGGCTTTCAGAGGCAGGGGTTTCCCAGATAGGAGGCCAGCACTCCGAAGCCCCTTCGCTGGGCCGGCTCCAGCCAGGCCACCGGTCCGTGCCATCTGCTAACCTCAAGGATCGGGCAGATGGATAAGAACGAAGGTGCTGGCTCAGCTATCCTGACCCCAAGCTGATTAGGGCTCTGCCAGCGCGCACCAGCCACAACGAATTAGCATATGCATATCTGGCCAAGGGGGGCTGAGCCCTCCCCGGCGGGGTCGCGCCCGCAAGAGGGGTGCCTCTGCCGCAAAGAGGGCCGCTGCTGGCGCCGCCGCAGGGCTGCCGCGCAGCGAGCTCCCAGGGCGCAGCGCCCCTCCCGGAGGCAGCCGCTGCGGCGGAGCCGGCCAGGAAGCGGCTCGTCTGGCCCGGAGCCGGCGAGGGAGCGTCAGCAGGCCGCGACGGCAGAGGAAGTCGCCGAGCCACGTGTCCGCACGGGCGGGAGGCCGCCGCGCCTGGGCCCCGATCCCGCGCCCCTGCCCGCGCGCACGTAGGCGCCCGCAAAGGTACGGGAGAGGGCTGCACGTATCCTGCCTGCCGCTGCAGGAACCCGGGCGGCCGCGGAGGGAGAGGGGCATCCCTTGCACGTGGCTTGGCCCAGGGAGCAAGCTGGGTCTTACTTCTGAGTAAAAGGCATGAGCACCCTGAGGATGCGGGATCGATTGAGCATCGCCAGCCAAGCGGTTTGGCAAATATAATGCAATATACGTTGAAATGCAATTCAGATCGGTCACGGCTATGCGAAGGTGAGCTTCTCAAGGGTGGCCAGGTGGAGCAGAGGACGGATCCCGCCCCTGGAAGGGCTGCCTTGCAGAGGGGGCCGCCTGCTGAAATTTTCTGTGCCGTTACCGAAGATGTACAGGCCTCCACTTCTTCTGCATCTGGCCACCTTGAAACGCTTTCCAAGTGTGTTGCTATCAGTTCCTTGATGTAGTGGACTTTAGTCCACGAGAGCTGATGCCATAATAAATCTGTAAGGCGTTAAGGAGTCCCAAGACAATTCGTTGCTTTTCTTGTAATAAACTGTTGCTGTTACTCCTCCCTTGTCCCTAGCACAGGGGAACGCTCTGACAACCCCTGTTTTCTTTCTAACGATTTCTAGCGAGGCTTACTGTACTAGTTATTAAGCAACACTCTCTGTGGTTTTCTTTCGTGCAGTTTAAAATTGCCTTTCTCTTCTTTTCTATAGTTTTAACTACTCCCCCCTGCCCTCTCTTTTACAGCAGTCTGATGCCCAAAATTCCAGCAGGTGATTTTTTTTCCTCCTGCTTATCTGTGTGCCCGGAAAAGCTTCACGTGCTGTATTTCTGCAGTCCAACTGCTCTTAATAGTACAGGAGCCATGCCATTTAAAAAACTTGGCACTGCTGTCATATTCTAGCAACCCCTGCCATAAAGTTCTTGTGCTACCTGCCTGTTCCTTTGTCCTTCTAAGTATTCTGTCTCTCTCTGTTAAATTTGTGTTAGTATGTAAATAGGGAATGAAAATTAATCAGTGTGCAGGTTCACAGCACTGAATTAGCTGTTTAGAATGACCTGCACTTGGCTGACAACTGTATTCTACTAGTACATGGGTTGGGAGTATAAAGTGGGAGGGGAAGAAATCTGCTCTATGAGGATTTGCAGTGTGTAATTTATTCTTAAAGGAATCCTTTCTGAGTAGGCTTTGGGATAATAGATCTAATGTTGATGGTGCCATGGAATGAAAATGGCTTTTCTTCAGCTTTGTTTATTCAGATACAAACCCTACTGAGTCCCGTGTGGTTTTCTCCCCTGAAAGTGCATGTACAACAATGGCCTTGCTATTGTTTCCTTCTGTCTTCTGCATGTATGTTGCTGAAGACACCCTCCATGTATGTTGGACTGCGAATCCACATGCTCAGAGGATGTTAGGTTGGAGAAGCCCAAGTTAAGGGCAATCCTATGAATCTTGAAACAGGAAAAAAAGCTCAACTGCCAGCATTCCCCAGCTAGCCATGGCTGGCAGGGGAAAGCTGGCAGTTAGAGAGCTTCCTCTGTGTCTAAACATGCCTAGGACTGCAGTCTTAATATATTTTTTAATCATGTCTCAAGACTGTACTTAGGGAGGTTATGAGCTGTCCCACACTGAACTCATTGGAAATGCAACCATGTGTCAGGGATGCATTAACTTGGCATCCAGAATGGCCCCTTCTAACTTTATTCTTCTGTGATTCTATGTTATTACATCTCAGAAGAGGTGTAACAAATTCTAGGGTCAAATTTCCAGTAGGTGTAATGGCCCTCTGAGTGAATAACAGTGAAGACAACAGCAACAAAAAAAATCTAATTTTAAAATGCAAAGTGCTGCTCATAGGTGGCTTAAGAAATGTGGTTCTTCTGATACATTGTGCAGTGAGGTCTTCTTGGAAGCCCATGTAAAGCTTATAGTTTTGTATATGCTTTAATACTTAAAATTGCTCTCCTGTTCAATTCACATGTGGATTTCTGTGCAGAAAAAACCTGTCCTCCTCTTCCAGGATGGTGGAGATACTTCATTTATTCCCTCAGAGTGTCCTGCCCCTGTAGAAGTTGCCCTCTGTAGACCCAGCCCGATTAGGATCTCAGGGCTTTCTGCTGACCTCTGATCATAGACGTTAAGAATCCTATGGCAGGCTTCTCTCCTTAGGTGCCTGGAATGGGAAAAGTGTGCTGGAATTGTAGTTCGAAACAACAGAAGGGCACAGAGTTGGAGAAACATTGTCCTAGGATTCAATCTGGTGTGCATGCAGACAGAAAAAGAGTCCTGCATCAGCCCTAGAAGACCAAATATTAGATGGGTGGACTCCATAAAGGGAGCAACAGCCATGATCTTACAAGAGCAGAGCAGGACTGTGAAGGACAACATTTTGGAGGGCCTTCATCTGTAGGGCCACCATTAAGTCAGAGACAACCTGACAACACGTCACAGAAGCAGCCGCTCTGGCTGGAAGGGTGGAGGGATGTTGGAAGTTGTGGAACTTTGTTCTGACTAAATGTGCATTGAATTACACCCTTAGGATATTAGATTGGACAAAATATATGTATGCACAATCAATTGTCCAAGGCTGGTATTTCTTAGAAGTATTGCACATTTACTCACATTCCTAAAACAGCTTTTGGACTCTCCCAAGATCATATATTTCTATCACTCATGCAATAGCCTATTTATTGCCCAGATCACGCTGTGATTAAATACAGCTTATGAACTGAGATTTCTATACCCAATAGCACTCAAAATTTTATATTTAAACCACTGGAAACCAATTCCCCTGTGTGTGCATTGTTTCTGTGGTATGTTTCTAGTCCATTGACTGTTTTTGGCATGTATATGACTTGTCCCCTCTAAAAGTGAACCAAGATTTTGAGTGCCTGTAGAAACTGGGCCACCAAGGCACAAGAAAATATGAACATGCTCTGGGGGACTTTGAGGCTGGCAGAAGTACAGAAAAAATTAACACTCCGCAGATTGAAGGGGCAGCCAGATTCTGACATGTGTTTCCTTCTTCCTTAGCTGTAACTAAACTGCCACAGCCAGGTGGTCACGATGAGTTTCCTTGAATACAGAAGCACGATACAAGAAGGGGACACAGCTATTGTCTTCTTAGGCCATGAGTCAATGTTCCCCGTGAAGGTGCAACATGGCAGCAAAACTCAGACAAAGTATGGTGTTATTCGGCACTCCACTGACCTCATAGGCAAACCGTATGGCTCCAAGGTGACTTGCAGCAAAGGCGGCTGGGTGTATGTTCTTCATCCAACACCGGAGTTGTGGACTCTGAACCTCCCACACCGAACGCAGATTCTGTATTCAACTGACATCTCTCTAATCACCATGATGCTGGAGCTGAAGCCAGGATGCGTAGTATGCGAATCAGGTAATGGCTCTTCTTCCAAGACTTTTGTAACGGCCACTAAGTTTTCATTATCGTTGTTAATTTCTATAGTTGTTCTTAATAGCAGGCATCCCTGATCCCAAAGAATTAGTGCATAAACACTGCTTTCCCCTTCCTAACCCAAACCCTAACCCTTCTCATCCCAAGTGGCTGATACTGTCTGCACTTGATTTATCTCAATCATGGTTTGTTGCTTTAGCCGTGAATTATAGACAGACAAACCATGGTTTGCTCGTTCCTATTTTGGTTTGTTTCTCCCCCACTCATTTTGGCAGCCTTTGGAAGAGTTTTGTTTTCCAGCTGTTTTCACAGGTGGTAGCTCAAATGAGCCATTGATAAACTGCAATTTTGGGTTCTGAGATCACAACACGCCATGGGCATGTTGGGTTATGAGAAGGTTATTTCTTCCTCCAACAAGCCCTGCTGGCTGGGTTTGGAAAATGCAGCAACATGGTGTGTCTTCAAGAAGCTACATGGGTTTGTCTGTTCAGTCAAGATGATTGTGCGAACGGATCTGCTGAGTGGGTTTGCCTGAAATGCTAAGTTTTGAAGTCACAGTGGCTTAGTTTGTAGTTCAAACCAAGAACCTCTCCCCTGCCTTCCTCAGGGTGGATTTTTGGTGTTTAGGAAACCACTCCAAGCTTGCTGGGGGGTTTCATAGTCACCCCCGCACTTGCTGTGGCATCCAAACCCAAAGGAAAGATTGCTTACCCTATAACCCTAGTCTGGGAGGTTTGCAATGCAAGTGAAACAGTTATAGCAGTGTAATAAACGTAAATCAGTAAAATGCCGTAAGAACTGTAGCTCAGTTGAAATGAATTTAAGATGTTGTCCCACATAATGAATTTAAGATGTTGTCCCGCAGCTTGTTTTATATTGTATGTTTTATATCGTATATTTGTATTTTATTTTAATGTATATATTTTAAAATGTTATTTTAATTTATTGTTGTAAGCCGCCCCGAGGCTTCGGCGAATGGGGCGGCATAAAAATGTTTTAATAAATAAATAAATAAATAAATAAGTCTTGCAATTGGCTGTGGCATGCTGGGTGTTGTAGGACTTCTTCCTATCTAAACATGCATAGGATCTCTCCTTTAAACCAGGAGCTGTAAATCCTGCTGAAGTGACTGCAGTATAGAATGAGCTGTGTTTAAGCTTGCATGTGTGGGAAGTTGTTGTTGTTGTTGTTACACTAGTATTTCTGTACTGCCCATAGCCAAAGCTCTCTGAACAGTTCGCAACATTTTAGTCACCCATCCAGGTTACAACCATGTCTGACCCTGCTTAGCTTTCAAGATTGGACAGGATCAGGCACTTCAGGCTATGCGGAAGCTGTTAGATATTATTTATTTGATATTTATAACAAATAATATGTTATTTTGTGGAGGATCCTTTCCAATATTTGGAGAGCTGGAAAAATGGCAGGGGCTACTCAGCAAACATACCTTACATTTATAACTAAAAGTTTTGCTGGGCTTCCCCTCTCCCTCCAGCATTAAGTTAAAAGTTATGCTATTGCAAAATGCTCTTTAGATGATATATTACAGCAGGCATTGCTTACAGTGGCTCATTTATGTCAGAGGAGATAAACCCCAATATGGAATTTTTATGTCAGCCTCATGCAGTGGAGTTTCTGAGATGTTATAAGTTATTGTGAATATAACTGGAATCATGCTGTCAGGAGATCTTTTGAGGATTCTGCTAGGATATCTCAAGCAGAAATCTCTAAGTAATCAGGCATTTAGAAGGATTCTTGGTTGGTGGATGCTGGCTAGATTTTAAGACAAAGACCAGAGAGAAAGATTTACCTTCAATCCCTTCACACAGTTGAGGGATATGTAGCCTGCCTCATCTCCAAGACTTGGTGTGGGTAATAAAACTAAACACATACATTTATCTTGTAGAACAGAAGAACAGTTTGACTTACTTCTGCTGTGACAAATCTTTTTGCAACTTGATCCTGAGTCCCAAAGGCCAGCCCAAAAGATTGGTCTTAAAGAGGTACTCAGGCTTGGGTTTTGGCCAGCCTCTTGAAGGAGGGAGTTCCAGAATGGGGGGAAAGAGTGGCCGTGAAGAACACTCCTCTCCATGCTCTTGCTGGTTGATGCACTGATGTCCCACTGTAGCCATTTGTGGGCTAGCACTGTGGCATAATATAATGCCTGTGGCTCTCAAGGGGAACCAATATTGTTTTGATGGCAGAATCTTGGCCGGCCTCTGCCATGATCACGTCTTTCTTGGACCGCTGAAACGCCATCTGTCATCCTGTTTCCTTACCCGGCAGGATGTTTCTCCCACTCTTTGTGGGAAAACTTATATTCCTAGTATATCAGTTCAGAAATTGAGTTCTCTCTGATATGCTGGGTTCTGAGACTAGAAAATACAGTGCTGTTTTGTTGCACTTCAATCGCCTTAGATTCTCATGTAAGGTTAGAACTGGAACCTCAAGATGGCAGCTTCAGTCTCATGGTTTGTAAACAGATGCTTACTTGTTGAGAAAGATTCCTCTTCCTATAACCAAAAGTGAAGTGTCTGTGAACAGAAACAAAATTGGTTCCTTTTTCTTTCCTTCCTTTCAAGTTGTCTATATACCACAAAGGCCTAACCTAAGTACAGGCTAGTCATTTTTTGTGTATGGGTCAAGAACTTTTATAGACATATTGGCAAGTAGGGCTGAGCATTTGATGGATTGAAAAAAAGGATTTGGTTAGTTGACCAGTCCAATGGTGTTAATAAAGCTCAAATATCCTAAAATTGCATTCATGTTATTAGAGGAGCAACAAAGATTTGGGGTTTCCCTGACTTTCCAAAATCCAAGTCTCTCATTTGTATCTTCTTGGAAGGTCTTTCAACACTGACTGTCTTTCTAGATCCAGGTCCAATCAACTATCATAGTTATATTATAGTTTATGAAGCAGAGAGCCAGGATGCATGGAAAAGGTTCTCCACAGTTCCCACAAGAAGCCAGATGGAGTCAGGTGTTTTTAGGCCCTTTGCCGCTGAAGCCTGCTTCAGTTCTTGTTTCTCTTTTGGAGAAGCCCACCATTACAGCAGGTGGCCAGTGGAAGAAAGTTTGCTGTGCGTGCCTGGCTATGCCAGGGCTAGGGCAGCCAGCGGTCCTCATGATATTGCCTGCCCCCAGCCAGTTCCCCTACTGCTAACTCAAGAGTGGTGGAAGCTGCCACTTACACCACGGAATTCTTGGCTTCATGGAATATTTGAACATAGTTAACCAGCCAGTAGAGTGGCAGGCTAGCACAAACTCTGGGAAGAGTTGTAGCACACTCTTATGGTGTCTGCTCTGTTGGCTAGTGTTTATTCCTTAGCATCTCCATGTAGGCCTGGAATTGGCCACCTAAAGCCTTGGAGACCTACTGCTGGTCTCTGTAGACAATTCTGAGTTGGGTGGACCAAGGGTTTGTCTCCATGCAAGGTGGTGGCTTGTGGCCAGCCTGGTTTATAGGGCTGTGTTACATTGGCCATGTGCATTGCCCTTCACATGGAATGCTTTAACTCCACGTACCCTTTTCATATAATTTCATGGGATTCTTCATGTGAGTTGGGGCCACATATGCTACCGGGTGTTCCCAACTCCTGTGGTCAATTCTGTTGAATGAGGAAGTGAGGGATGGGTAACTCACAGCCTAGGAAGCAGTATTCATGGCCAAGGTAATGATCTCATCATGGTAAACTTGTGGTCTGGATTCCTCATGTGGATCTGTAGTTGGGTGTTGAGCACATGGGTCTTCCTTTTGGGCAAGAGGCTAGTCTATATCCGTGTTACAGAACCTCAGGCTCAGTGACCAAATCCCTCTCTGGGGTTTCCCAGCTGGCTCCACCTTCTTTGCTTCAATTACTGACAGTTTTCCAGCTTCTGCACAGTTACTTTCTAGGTTCTAAACGGATGGTATGCCTTGCCTCTCCTAAGTTTTAGCTACTGGCAGTGAGGGCTTTAAACTGCAATATGTGGTCTTTTTTGAATGTAGGCCTTACCTAAAGCAGCCCCAAGAGCTTCTTTAGCCCCCAAGAACTTCAAAATTGAATTTGGCTCTCAGGGTCTAGATAATCTTCTGGTTGCTTCAACTCCTTTCCCTGTCACATTGCTAAATAAAGTACTCGACTACAGATTAGCAACTGGAGGCCCTGTAGAGGCATCCTGGTCCTCTGGTTTGGCAACCTGGAGACAATATAGGGATGTATCAGGAGGGCCAGCTGCAACTTGGGGATTAGCTTTTGGTTTGGTCCTTTAGGAGCAGAGATTGGAAAGAGTCAATTTTCCTTATATCCTTCTGGCAAAAGTATTTACTTGACCAGGGTAAGTCAGTATTGCACATGAGCTCTTGGTGACTGCAAGGGAGAAGGCTTTTTTAGTGGTGGCCCCCATGCTGCTGGAATCAGGTGCCATTATTTATTTATTTATTTATTTAGAATTTTTGTATGCCGTCCCATTCGCATGAGCCTCGGGACGGCTTACATACAATAAATAAACCCAATACAAATAGTGCACATAAAATCCAGATTTATTTATTTAAAACATTTTTATGCCGCCCCCATCGCAACAAAGCCTTGGGGCGGCTCACAACAAGGACAAAATATACAAATATAAATTATACAATAAAAATATTAAAACCTTAAAAGATTAAACATCTTTTTAAAAAGATTTAAAATCCTATAAATTAACAATTAAAATGCGTTTTAAATAAAAAGGCCTTAGCCTGGCGCCGAAAAACAAATAACGACGGCGCCAGGCGGACCTCTCTGGGGAGCGCATTCCATAGGCGGGGCGCCACCGCAGAGAAAGCCCTCCTCCGGGTACTTTGCCTCCTGATGTCTTTCACAGAGGGCTCCTGGAGGAGGGCCTCTGCTGCTGATCTCAGGGGGCGGGTGGGCAAATATGGACGCAGGCGCTCCTTTAGGTATCCAGCTCCCAAGCCGTTGAGGGCCTTATAGGTAATAACCAGCACCTTCAATTGGGCCTGGACTTTGATGGGGAGCCTTTCTTCTTTGCAGCTCTTCAAGAAGCCTCTTAAAACCCAGGATTTTTTCAACTGACCTTTTCATATTCTCTCAGACACAGGTTTTATCGGTGTTGCCTGTTTTATTGGTGTTGTCTGTTTTTATAGTCCTTAATTGAACATGTATTTACTGCATTGCTCTTTATTTTTGGCATAGTAATGTGTTTGCTTTACCTTGTATGCTACTTTAAGGAGGTTCTACCCTTCAAGGCAGGCTAAAGAAATTATTTTAAATAAATAAAAAAGTAAATTTACTGACCAGGTATTTGCTGGAGCAGGGGCAGAGGGAAGATGGTTGCATTTTTCCATCAGGATAAATTAGCTTTTCAAGTGAGGGCCTGCCTGCCTGCTTGCCAGGAACCTGGGGTTGTTGGGAAATGGCCTGATGCTGACGTGAAGTGCCAATTTGATGGACAGGATTCGTAATCACATGCCACTGAGTCTTTGCCATTGAGGCTTGTCCATTTTGCATTTGTTCTAGGATGCTTTTTATGTATTGCTCTGGCTTGTTTTACGTATCTGTATTATGTTTGAAATCACTCAGTGGTACATATTGTCAAGCGGAGGCAGACAGTTTGCTCAGTGAAAAGGTTCCCTTTGGAAATACACACATGCCCTGTGGGAAGTAGCTAATTAACATTTTCAGTAGGATGTAATATAATTCCGCTAACATTTTTGCGTACATGGTGGATGCCAAGCTGCAGCTGAAGGACGTGTTGCTGCAGTTTCGTGTTGGCAATTGTTAGCTATGAAAGTGCCAGATTTTGAAGGCAAAGCCCTTGGAAAACCTTGAGATGGTCATAAAAACCGTGGGTGGCATCCAGAGAGGTGCCAACAAGAGACGCTGTGGCAGTATCCCATGAACAGTTGCATAAGAGCAGTGGAAGGCAGTGTGTGAGGCTTGACAGCATCTTCTGCTGTCATGCATCTTGAGAGGTTCTGGGATTGTGCAATGCACAAGGCGAAAGTACACCTCATTTCTCTCTTCTCTCATACAAGGATCTCGCACTGGGTTGCAAAACTCTTCTGAATGGGAAAGAGGCCTTTTATTCATGGAATGATCCATTTGGATCCAACCCTGGTTGAGTAGAAGAGCATGGCTTGAGCTTCCTTTGTTACTGTGGGTTCTTGGTCCTGTGCGGCATTGATGCAACCAATGTGCATAGAATTGCAGCGTAAAAGATACTACACTTTTTTTGTCCTGCAATCAACAGATAACCTTTGTGAAGCCCTGGAAATAGCAAGGAGGAATGTACCCAAAATTGAATAGGCAAAGGCATGCAGGGTGGTTATGCAAAAAAAAAAAAAAAAAGGGACAGTAAGGTGGTAGAAGGAAACCATTTTACTTGCCTGAAGTCGGTCAGCACAAACAAGAGGAACAGAAATGCAGGATTAATTATAGTTCTTCTGGAAGGCAAGTGGGGAGAGAAACTAGAAGGAGCAACTCATGAAGTTAAGGTGCAATCCGTTGCTTGTTTAGCCAGAACAAGGCCCGAACTTCCAGCATTCTGGGAGCTGTAGATTTTTTTCTGGATAACATTTGTACCATTAATTGCAAACTTTAGATAGATATTATTGAGCCCTACAGCCCTCTGAAAAGAGCGTGTGTGTTGCTGAGCAGCAAAAATGGCCTCTGCCCCGACTGTCACCCACAGCCATTCCTGGAAAAAGCAACCAAGCCCCAGTTCCGGAAATAAACTCCTGGAGGCAGAAGCTGGCAAGGTCTGCGCAGGTGTATTCCCTCCAACTCCTGGTGGTAAATGAGTCATGACTGCAAGATGCAGTGACTCTCTTTATTTGCATGTGCACAGTGTTAGGGATTTATGAAATATTTAAATCTGCCCTGCTGTAGCTGAGTGACTTGCAAACACAGGCAGTGCATATAGTTGGATCCTTTTCTATGTGTAGCCAACTTCTGGAGCAACAGCCGAGGCAGCAAAGGCCGGTTTCTCCTAACAACAGTGTAAGGCAGCCTGGATTTTTGCTCTCATTTGCACGCTGAGCACATGCATGATTAATGCGTTCTAGTTGAGCTAAAGCATGGCCATACTTTTCAAGGAGATTTTAATCAGGGCAACCCAGGCAAGGAACTGCCAGGTTTCCTTGCTGTTTTAATGAGTGCATCTGGCATCGTGTTGGCAGGACTGAGGGCATGTGCCTTGGAATTTGAGGTAAATTTGCACCAAATCAGCAGCTGCTGCCAACAGCCCTAATCCTGGAGGCCCTGTGAGCTAAATGGAGCAGTGAAATTCAGCCACTGCATTGCAGAAATGGAGGAAAGAAAAGCAGTCAGTCAGTGAGACGTTAGCTCAGCAGCGGACCATGTGCCTTTTGTGCTCAATGTTTTGGGTTTGATCCCCAGCATCTGCAGGGAGGATTAGGAGAGCCAGTGTGGTATGGTGGTTAGGATGTTGAATTTGGGACTTGGGAGATCAAGGTTCTAGTCCCCATTGGGCCATGATGCTCACTGTGTGACTTGGAGCCAGTAACTCTCTCTCAGCCTAATCTCTCAGCTCTTGTAAATGCAGCTATGTAACTTCCTTGGGTTCTTCACGATGTAATAATAACAATAGCAATACCTAAAACCCCAGAGGTCTGCTCTCCATTAGAATCAACAAAACTGGTCTGGATGGAACAGGGGTCCAAGTCAGTATATTGCAGCTTTCTCTATTTTACTTTGATTCCTTTCATTGGAAATGCTGCTGGTTAAATGTGCCTGCCCCCTCCCCCCCAAAAAATGGAATCCAAGGAAATAGTTCTGTGTCTCTAGATTTGTCTAGATAAAGGGTGTCAGTGGAAGCTGAGGCTTGTGCCACTCTGGGTGAGTGCTGTTACTCTGAGCTATTAGGAATACTAAACATTTCTATCCCTCCCTGCCTCCCATACCAAAGGAACACAGGAGTCTGTGTAAGACTATGGTTTGAGTGTGTGCTGTCATCGAGCCATGGGTTTTGTTGAAGTGTGGGTTATTGTGTTGTCTGAACCCGGCTGTTCCAGCAAGTCATGGCATGTTAACTATGAAC
The DNA here is from genome assembly GCF_004798865.1 of Varanus komodoensis. Classification (NCBI taxonomy): domain Eukaryota; kingdom Metazoa; phylum Chordata; class Lepidosauria; order Squamata; family Varanidae; genus Varanus; species Varanus komodoensis. The sequence goes on from NW_025335761.1 coordinate 54,259,143, forward strand.
AACCCATGGTTTGTTGTGGCTTTGTGGGGGTGAGTTGTGCATCATGATTTATTATCTCAGCTGGGTTCCACCAACATGATAACCCACATTTCAGCAAGACCCCTGGCTCAACAAGAGCCCACAAGGAACACTTGCATGTGGATTATCTGAACCAGCTGAAGCCAGCCAGTTTGCATTCACAAATTTGTCCTCTTTGACTTGCAGTTTGCAAACCAATTTGCAGTTTTCAATTTGTGTTTGCAAGATCAGCTTTGTCTGGCAGTGGTCTTTGAGGGACTCGGACTTATTTCACATTAGCTGCTGCATGAACATTAAAAAAATAAACACATGGAGATGTTCCGGATTGAACTCAGGATCTTCCACATGCGAAGCAGGTCCTCTGTGAGTGAAGAGTTGGTCATTCCCAGGGCTCCTGAAAACCAGGGCAACAAGCAGGTGGTGCCAGGCCCTCTGCTCTCCAGGGATGCTCACTTAGTGATTAGTATACTTGCTTGGTAAGGCCCTCAAACAGAGGTGCGCTCTGAATCGGGCTTGCTGCTCGACAGGATATTTTTTTCCTGTCCATCCCTCCTTCTGTTGCCTTTTTATGTTGTGTGTTAAACTACATTCTGAGGGATAGTGACCTATCCTGTTATACTTAGTAAAGTGTTCTGGCATTTTTCATTTTGTTACTAATTTATTGGCAATACTTATATGCCACTTAATATAGTTTAAGAAAAACCCTAAGCAGTTGTGTAGCCTCCAGACATGATGGCATGGTGCAATTTTTTTGATAAGTATTTATTTTGGAGGTGTATATCTGTTCAAAACTGTGATGCTGGAGAAGACTCCTGAGAGTCCCTTGGACTACAAAGAGACCAAATCGGACAATCCTAAAGGAAATCAACCCTGACTGCTCCTTAGAAGGCCAGATCCTGAAGACAAAACTCAAATACTTTGGCCACCTAATGAGAAGGAAGGCCTCCCTGGAGAAGAGCCTAATGCTGGGAACGATTGACGGTAGAAGAAGAAGGGGGCGGCAGAGGATGAGGTGGCTGAATGGAGTCACTGGGGCAGTGGGTGTGGGCTTGAGTGGACTCCGGGGGATGGTGGAGGACAGGAAGGCCTGGAGGAATGTTGTCCATGGGGTTGTGACGGGTCAGACACGACTTTGCCACGAACAACAAGAACCCTGCAAAGCTCTGTTTAGGCAGGATCTGTGTCTAATCTGAATCAAGAATCATGAATCTACTTGAGTAAGTCTTGTGCATTTATTTGTTTGTTTGACTGATTGATTTTTAGCCTGCCCCATTAGCCATTCTCCTCCCTGGGCAGGTTGCAATCTGAAATAAGTCACAGGTACGTAAAGAAGTCTGTTTTGAAAGCACACAGAGGACTTGGTTAAGCAAGCTGATGTTGTGTGTCTGCAACAGACTGACTGGCTGTGGATAGTACTCAGGGTAAGCCTCATTATCTCTGGTGCCTTTCAGGGAATACTGACTGATACAAGGTTGTGCACTTCAGATGTTTTGTTTTCATTACAATGGGAACATTGGCAAGAACAATGGCTGACCTTGGTCGGGGGCAGGGCTGCCTGAAAAAGTGTGCCCAAAAAGAGCATTCATGCCCTAAGTAGAAGAATTATGGGTATTGTTTGCATTCTTCAGTAGCAGGCACAGTGAACTTTAAAGGTCACGTGATTCTTCCGTGTGATTCTGAACTTTCTCTCTAGCCCTCCTGAATCTGGAGAATTTCAGCCTGTTTGTTGCTCGACTTTTTGTCCTTGTGTTAAGTTTCTAGTCGTCATGAGTACAAAATCCTGAAAGAGCAGTGTGCAAGTTTAAGGAAAGCTAAAGTAACCAAAATACTTTAAAATCCTGCAATAGCAAAGCCTGTTGGTTGGGTTCACCCATAACTCTAAACCAGGGTATGCAACCTTTTCTGCCCCAAGAGCTGAATCAGCTGTCCTCTGGGGTTATGTGAGCAACCTATGTGTATGTGCTCACATTCACTCATAGGAACCCAGGAAGCAACAGTTTGTTTATCTTTATTTATCTTGATATTTATATACAGCCCCATTCCCATAGGCTCAGGGCAGTTTACAAGAAATTAAAACCAACAGTGATATTGACTAAGACCACAGTTCTTGTTCTAGCAGCCACAATATTTGTTCCATGTTACAGCATCAAGAAGTTTAACCCCCTCCTCAGCCAAATGAACCTGATTGCCAAAAAGCAAAACAAAACAAAACGGAAGTGGCACACTCTAGGAACAGGTTCTGTGGTTTCTACCATAGAAAACTCTTTCCCGGAGTATGTCCAGAGCACCCTAGGAAGCTGGCAGGAACTTCCTAGCACTGCTTTCTGGAACACTCTAGGAATAGTGCTGCTGTGTCAGGAACCATAGATAAGTTTCTAGAGTGTTTTTCTTCCTGGTCCCGCTTCTTGGTGGTGGCAGTTGCTGAGCCTGCTTTCAGCCCATGCGCTCCAATTTTTTGCATCCCTGATTTAAACATTTAGGGTTAAGAATAGATGAGAAGGTTTCCACCCCAAGAGATGAACCCAGAGTAGGGGGTGAAACCATGGAGTAGGACCATCTGCGCCGTACCTCTTTTCCAGGCTGTTCTAATTCATTGCACTATGGTAAGGGTATGCACATCTTGTTGGCTTTTTATGGTTACTGATTTAAGGGAAGGGCTGTGGTATAGTGTAAAAGTGTGTGTGTGTGAGAAAGAGAGAGTTAGAGCGAGAGAGAATATGTAAATAAGTGTAGTGTAGAGTAGAGTAGAATAAAAGCAACCAGGTTCAAATCCTGGCATCTTCAGGCAGGGCTCAAAAAATTCCTGCTGAAATCCAAAAGAGTCGCTGCCAGTCAGTGCTCACAACACTGGATTAGCTCGACCCTTGTTCTGACTCAGTTTAAGGCTAACTTCCTGTATTTCTAAGGATTGTTATCTGTCCTTTGTGAAACCCACAAAAATCTATAGATGGGCTCCCCTACAAAGACTTCTCTGTGACTGCTGCCATTTACAATTGCTCATCCTTCATGGACACCCCTGTTCCCATAGCTCACTCATGCATAGTCACCCTTTCAGAGGAGTTGCTCAGACTCTCACAGGTGGCTCCTCTTTCTTATAGGTCTGTTCCAGTTCTCTGCACCCTGGCCTCTTCCTCCTACAGTGTGAGGAAACAGGACTTGGAATATCCCTAATAGCCAGTGTAAATATTCCTTGAAGATACCCATTTGTTTCTTGTTTTGAAAACCTTTACAGATGACAGGTGTAGCAGAACAGGGATGTTCCCTGACCATTGTTATATCCTGCAACTGAGTAGGTGTTAGAATAGATGACCTCTAAGATCCCTTCCATGATTCTGATGGCATCCATCAGATACATGCAGATTGCTGTATTAGATTTTACATAATATTATTTGTCTAGCTTTATACACATTTGAAGAGGGTGAATGTATCAACGACTATTTGCTATTATAGCTACTGGAACCTCCATAGTCGTGCATACTATCAAATGCCAAATACTGCCATCACACCTAGCTTATGAGATACACAGTGCTTTGCGGTTCTTTGCAGAACTAGTTGGAGCCTCTATGTTCTTAGCTAAAGCCTGCTTCTTCTTTTTCGCAATATATTTTCCAGGCAGCTTTTTGGTGATAGTTTAGCAAACAGCCTGCTGTTACCATAGGGCAGGGGTCTCAAACTCAACTTACCTGGGGGCCTCTGGAAGTAGAGTCTGGGTGAGGCTGGGCCACATCAAGTATTCCACCACCGCTGTGGTGGTGGGCCGCTCATCCCGCGGCCGGCCCGGGTGCCACCGGCACTTTGAAGGCCGCAGGGCCCCTGCCCCGTGCCCCACCTGTCCCAGCAATTGGCCCGTGGGCCGCGAGTTTGAGACCCCTGCCATAGGGGGATGTCTTGTTGGTAAGAACCATAAGTGCCTGCTATTAAAAATGAAAAAAACAAAAAGAAAGCATAATCAGATTCCGGGCTTGGCATAAACAGGGTTTGTGATTAATCCTAAGAGCCAGGAAATGTACCAGAGCCAGTATTAATTGGGGATGGTCCTAGAAAGGAAAGGCGAATAGGGCCTTCCCTGGTGGATTCAGAGCTGATTTTAAAAGGCAGGTGATTAAAAATGTAGAAGAAACAGAGAGTGGGAGAAACTCAATATGTGTGCCAAGCTGCTGCCTTTGCTTCTTGCCACCCCTGCTGTGTTGACATCTTTTCTGTTTGCTTCTGGAGATGAATCGAAAGGGACCCAGAGTGAGGGTAGTGTTAACCCTCTGGGAGGGAAAATATTCCACTTCGTGGGAAGCTAAAAGCCTCCAGTCACACAATTCTGGCTTCTGGCAAGAGGGGATTCAGCTCAGTGGGCTGGGCTCATGAGCCATCAGTGCTGTCGTCATGCCAGGCAATCGATTGTAGTCCATGTGTTGTGAGCTGGTGAAATAACAGAAACCTTTTGGTTGCTACACACACACACACAACGCTGGGGCAACGGAGTGCTTTGTGCTGCTGCAAAGGGAAATTGGACTTTGGAAGTAGGGAAGGTGCTTTGTCTGTTGAGGGGGCGGGGCAGATATAGGATCCTTCATCTCCAAGGCAAAAATGAAGTGCACCAGCAGCATATTTACTTCTAATTTTGATTATCAGGAGGAGGAAAGGGGTGGTATGTGGTTTACTAAGGAGAACTAGAGTGGTGCGCTTGTTTGAATGCTGGACAGGACTCCTATTCAGGAGATCCAGGTTCTTGTCCCCACTCAGCCATGGATCTCACTGGGTGATTTTGGGCTGGACACTTCCTCCCAAGTCTAACCTTCCTCACTGGGTTGTTCTTGAGAGGATAAAATGGAGCTGTGTAAGACAACTTGGGTTCTGCACTAGGGAGAAAAGGTGGTATATAAATACAATGTAATATGAAGGATAATGAGGAGAATGGAGGGAAGTCAGATGGCAGAGACTGGATGGAATAAGAAGTAAGGTGCAAAGACTTCTTTTGGACTACCACTCCCATTAGCACCAGGCAGCAAGGCCAGTGATCATGGATTGTGGGAGTTGTAGTCCCAACTGTCTAGAGGTCATCATGTTGAGGAAGGCTGGGAGATCCCTCCTGACTCATGGAAGCCATTTGGGCTTCTTGGTCTTTACCTAACACCCCTCATCTATTGGTGAATTATTTGTGTCGAAGGACCTGGAAACTGAAATATTTCAGATAAGAGACAAGAACAAGAATGGGTTAAGATACCTGCCAGATGCCATTCCGGTTTTGAATATGCTTGGCCGTTCTGTGAACAACCAACCAGTGGGTGGTCTACCGTCTCTTCTGCATCTCAAGACTTTCAGATAGCTTCTTGTTTCAACACCTCAAACTGGAGTTACTTGTCATAGTGGCACAACAGCAACTGTCTATTCCCAACAGGTCATCATCATCTGGCTAGTTCAAGATCTGACGGCAGTCTTTCCTTTCATCCCTGTTTGGCTGGCGCTTCATATCACTTGAAGCACTGCAACCAAAAGTCTTGTTAGCTGCTCTGAAACAGGAGGGACCTCCTACAAGGCAGACGGTCCTCACAACCTCTTGACTCAGTTCTTTTCCCCATTTGCAAATTAAGTGGCAAATATCTTCTGCCATTGCTGATAAGAAATCTGTCAGAACCCTACTCATGACAGGAGTGTGCTAGTGCTTAATTAAGACCAGGGAGACCAGATTTGGGTCCCTGCTGAGCTCTGAAGCTTGCTGGGTGACCTTGGAGCAATCACCTGCTTCCACTCTAGCCTGCATGATAAGCTTGTTGTGAGGTTCAGTGGAAGTGTGAGAGACAGTGTGGATAACCACACAGTTTGAGTGTTGAACTGAGGCTGGTGGACCTAGGTTCAAGTCCACACCTGGCCATGAAATTCACTTGGGTGACTTAGGGCCAGTCACTCACTCAGCCCACAGGGTTGTTGTGGGAATAAAATGAAAAGGAGGAGAATTAAGCAAGCTACACTGGATTCCTTTCAAGAGAGAGAAAATGAGGAATATAAATATAATACAATACAGAACTATGTTGAGGAACATTTTACCCAGTAAGTTATACAATAGATGATGCAGCATTATTTTTTTGTTTGCTGCTCTTTAGCCCTAGGTATAAAATAGGCCTTGCATGGAGTGCAAGAATTAGATCCATTCCAATTCTTCACTTTGGGCTCCTTGGAGGAAAGGTGGGATATACAGGCAATCAATTTGTAAGGAACAGTGTGTGTCATTCTCATTGCAGGAAGAGCGGGATAAAAAATGTCCATGATCATGAAACTCTGGCCTCTGCAGAGTGTTTTACAGAATCAAAGTAGCACTGTGCACACACAGAAGGCTCGTGCAATAGCAAGGTTTGCAGAAGAAAACAGACCTTTAGGAACAGCAACATGAAAAGCTGAAAATAGCTGAGCAAGGAGTGAGCATACTCACGGGCCAGGAAATTGGGGGTGATAATTCTGACGCAGGGACAGAGAGCAAGGGAGGGAAAACTGAATAGCATGTCTGGAATCCTGCACTAGAAGACCATCTTGTGAATGTCCCCCCCCCTTTACCATTGCGTTCAGGTTTTATGAGCTTTTACTCCAAAATTGGCAACACCTGTAAAGGAGGGATGCTATTGGTGAATGAACTCACCCATGCCACAGGCTTGAACTGTGACTCAGAACAATTGTTTTTAAGTATCAGGTTCTCAGTGACTGAGTGGTTTTATTTTTCCTTCTTCCTAGGTACTGGGAGTGGTTCCCTCTCTCATGCTATCATCAGGACAATTGCTCCGACAGGACACCTGTACACGGTGGAGTTCCATCAGCAAAGAGCTGAGAAAGCCGTACAGGAGTTCCAGGAGCACAAGGTTGGCCACTTGGTGACAGTGAAGAACCAGGATGTCTGCAAAAATGGGTTTGGCGTCACCGATGTTGCGGATGCCGTGTTCCTGGACATCCCGTCACCCTGGGAAGCTATAGGGCATGCAGCAGTGGCACTAAAACAAGAAGGTATGTGCCATGCTTCTCATTTCTGTAGCCAGGGCAGCCTTCCTCAATCTGTCATTCCCTAGATGTTTTGGGTTGCAATGTCCATTATCCTCAGTCACCACAAATTTGTAATCTAACACGTCTGGAAGGGCCCAGTTTGGAAAAGACTGGTCTAGGACTTCGTACTGATGGCATCCGTACCAAGAAAAGTGGTACCCAAATGATCTGACTGGACTGAATTATAGATTGAATAGAGTGAGATGTCTTTTTATTTATCTGACTGTGTTCTATGGATGGTTATGTGTTCTTAAAGGAGAACTAACATTGCAAGAAGATGCAAATGAGGTAGTTCTTTCAGAAGTGTTGGGATGCTGGCAAAAACTCGGTGGATCAGGGACAGGGAGAACTGTTGGAGCTCCTAAATGTTTGCGTCGGTGGAGACACATTTGGAATTTCTGGAGATTGTCAGGGGTTGGCATGTTGGGCTTGCCCATTCATCAAAGAGCTACCAGGACAGACACAGGTGATCCCAAATACTCATGTCCCAGAAGGCAGATGATGAGAATAAAAGAGAAGGATCGTACCCATGCATCCAGGGAAAGGTAGCGGTGGGTTCTGAGCTCTAAAACACAGTCAGCTCTTTTGAACCCTAATAGACATGGTGCTGGAAGGTGACATTTCACTCTGTAGCTTGCCAGTTAAATGAGAGATGATTTTAAAAAATCTTAATAAGTAACTATCCAGAGAGAGAGAGAGAGAGCGCGTCTGATGGATACAAAGAGAAGTGTCTGCAGGCATTGGGTACCTGAGGGTTAGGGAACTGTGTAGGAAGAGCAGGGGCAAGCACCCTGGGGCCAGTCAAGGGATGCCGGCAGCCTGTGGGTTGCACTCCTGTGTTTGCTGCATTTTTGCTCCGCAGAGCGCATGGTTCTCTCCCCGACTGTTTTATCTTCACAACTCCCGTATTAGGTAGGTTAAGCTGAAAGAGACTGAGTGAGTGACTGGCCCAAGGCTAGCAGGACATGTTGTGGCAGATTAGGGATCCAACCTGGGTCTGCCTGGCCCTGGTCCAACACGTGGACCATGACTCTGCTGAGGTTCCCACGCAAGACTGTAAGACACAAGGCCATGCTGAGATAGTTGTTGTGTGCGTCTGCATTTGTGTGGGCACACAAAGTTAATTAAAATCCATGAATTTTATTTGCAAAGCAAATAAAACAGTGTGAGGGGACTGCACACAGAAGCAATAGCAGGAATATGATGAAACTGCATCAATTCATAATAGCTGTCCATTGTGCTATTCGTTAAAACGAGGCAAAAATGGATGCGACCCTTATTTTTCTAATATCTAAGTCAATGAAAGTAGACTATGTATCCAAATAAGCAGCCAAATGAAATTGACTGTTATAACCTGTGAGTTCAAATGCAACAAGACCAGAAAGCTCTCCAGTGCATGAAATAATGGGTGTTGGGTGTTTATCCTTCTAATCTCTTAGCATAAAATTCCTGTGCTGATGTGACTACAGTGGAAAGCTTTAGGATGTAGTTCTCCTTTCAGTGCTATGCTCTGGCACCCACGTACTTGGTTCTGCTCATAGAGAATTGTGTACATCTCAACTTACCCTATTATGTTCAGAATGTATGTAAGGTGGAAAAGAGGCATCTTCTCCCATTAGGCTGAAATGTATCCTCTCTACCTTAGATTGGCATAATTTTTCCAAAACAGCAACCCAGGTTCTGGCCCAAGAAAAAATTGTCATCTCTAAAATTATGGAAAGTTGTATAAGTCTACTCTTATTTATTTATTAGATTTATGTCCTGCTTTGTTCTTATAACAAACTCAGAGCAGCTTGCATCATTCTTCTCCTGTTCTTAGTCTTTCCCCACAATAACCCTGTGAGGTAGGTTGGGCTGAGAGTCTATGACTGGCCCAAAGTCATCCGGTTGGCTCCACAACCAAGCAGGGACTAGAACCCAGATCGACTGGGTCCCAGTCCTGTGCTTTACACCGCTACTCCGCACTGCCTTTCATCATTCTTAAAGGATGGCAGAGTCTAAATAGAACAATGAAATTCTACCTCCTGGTTTCTAGCATTCTATTCCATTTCTCCCGCACCATCTCATATTTCACTAGGTGCCCTGCATATTTTCAGCCTTTCAAAAATTAACACGAAGGACTAGAATCTTGCTCTTTGTTATTTTAAATGAGAGCTAAGAGTCTCAAAATTCTTCACCACGTATTAAATTTCGCATTTGCACAATTCATACAGCTCTGTTTCAGGTACTCTGTAACAACTAGTGAATCTCCCTCGCATGCACGCACGCACGCATTCCTTGCCCGAACAGACTGGAAAGCAATCACTCATGGAAAAGATAGGGGAAAGGAGTACCCTCCTTCTGTCACATACTACTTTTGTTAGTCTGGGAGGAAAGAACAGTGCCTCCCCGCTCTGCTCCATTCTATTGTTGTCTGAGTGCACACAAGAACAAATGCAGGCCTGTGTGTGTAGGTGTACTTGGCTTTTTATGCGTGCTCAGTGATGCGAAAGTCAGCTTTTAGACCTGCATTCCTTGTTGTAATTTTGTAGAGCAATTTATATGAATCACCCGCCAGGTAAGTTTCTTAACATTTTGCACCCCAGTGCTACCTGAGAACAAAGCTATATGTTTTCTCGTTGACAATGCGCTATAACATCAAGCAGCAATACACCACCAACTATTTTTTCTTGATGCACAGCAATGTAACCTGCCACCTTTTGGGAGATGATCTAGAGTGAAAGTCAGAAGAAAGATAGTGGAAAATGTGTTGCTTGGCGAGAAAAAGCCATGACGTTCTGTGAAATTGCCATGACATTCTGTGAAATTGCGTTCAGTTGGGGCTAAAAATTGTGGGTTCAAAGGAATTTTTTAGTGTGTTGAGGCTCAAACATTGCCTCTGCCTGGTATTCAGTCTTCCATGTAGGTTATTTGCCTTTTGTGACTTCCCACACCTCCCAGCCATTTTCTGATGGTGATTGGAACAGTTTCTCAAATAACCAAATGTGTTCGTTCTCAGGTCCCCAAAAGTTACCTAACCCTGATCACAGCACACAATTCACTGAGGAGCAAAAAAAAATCACATGATAATAAAAGATCATGGGGTGACTTGCACTTTCCATTCACTTCCCTGATATTACATATTTAACATTTTTGTAGAGAGGTTTTGAGATTTAAATATTTTGTTTTAAGTCTTATTAAATCCAGAGTGAATTTATTGTGTTCTTGCGCAGTAGTACCATATTGAGGTGATGGTTGCCTTCTGTTTGTTTGTTGGGGCTTTCATCTTGAATGTCTAGGTTACAATTAGCGTTAGTTAGAAGCAGTAAAGTTCATAGCAGTTCTCCAATTCCCAATGTTATCTTGCCGATACAGATGCTAAAAGAACAAAAAAAAAAGTTTCTCACCTCTGTATTAGCTGGATGTTGCCCATATTTTTCAACCCATATAGCAACTTGAATCTTTGAGATCTCTTCTTTTTCAGTTTGCTATTTCTAAATAAGTGAAAGATGCAGTTATCACATGTGAGAAGGTGTAGCTGCAGTCCGAGCCACATTTACCTAGAAATTCCATTGAACTAAATGGGAAATCTTTCTGAGCAGGCATGCATGGGATTGTGCTGTAAGGGACTGAGTTACAAGAAGTTCCCAATTCAGAGGTCACTATACCACAGATTCACTAAGGCTCTTAACACTAAGCACGTGTTCCTTATTATCTTTCGTGTATTTTTATTATATGCCATTCGTAGCTTGCATTTCTTCCTCTTGCAAGGAACCTGAGGCACCTTATAAGGTTCTCCTCCTTGTCATTTTCCCCTCACAATAGCCCTGTGAGGTAGGCTAGGCTGAGAGTCTGTCTCTGGCCCGAAGTCACCCAGCAGGAGCAGACTAGAACCCCGATCTCCCAGTCCGGCACTCTAACCACTAGGCCACATTGGCTCCCAGGTGCAAAGCCTGTTGTTGCTAAGATCCATTAAGCTGTAAGACGAATGGAAGGCAGCTTCAGCTTTGCAGCCTGAGACTGAAGTTCTGAAAGGAGAAAAAGCATGGACTCCCACTGTTTTTATTTCAGTTGCCACTGTAGTTGGCACGTGCAGAATATTAAAAGCTCTCCAACTTCTGCCAGGCATGTTCCAATTGAGGTACAACTGTGTGGAAAGACATCGTAACATGACTTGATGGGCACAAATGCCCTCTCTGACATTTAGTTGGGCGGTGTATGTGCAATAGATATTTCTTTTAGAAAACCTTTTCTGCATTGGCCATTTAATGGGCCATGAAGGGGCATCTCTTGCAGACTCTTGCCTTTAGTCAGGAGCAAAGTGAGACAGCCATCTGAGCGGGATGGTGTAAGTTGGTCTCTTGCAACAGCAGGGGATTGGACCCAATGGCCTTCATGGCCCCTTGCAGCTCTATTCTTCTATGATTCTATGACGATTGCTGAATGTAGGACATTCATTCCTTGATGGCAGCATGACTGACTGATAGGTGATTTGAATCTGTAAAAGAACCAGTACAGATAATAACACTCCAGGTAGATCATTTGCATCTCTAGTTGCCTTGGATGTATTGAGTTGTTTACAAAGTGTGGAAGAAAAAGATCCGCTTGAGTTGTGCTGCAAATGTCTGTGTGAGTTTGCTCTGAGCAGGGCTGAGGGATAAATTAATTCAATTTACATTTTGATGCAAACCTACCTGACCCAGTATGTGAACTGTAACTCAATTATTCTTTGATATTTATATTTTTTGGATTTTGCAATGTAGCTCTCCAAGCACAAGATGTGTATAAAAATACCTGTATTAAAGGAAATTCTGTACAAAATGTATATGTTAATGAAAAAAATGTACAAAATACACATTTGGGGAGCTTGCTTGCAAAAATGCACTTTAACATACTAGGTTGGGTGAAAAAATGAAGAGAAATTTGAACACGTTTCCATGCAGTCTGTAAAAGAATGCAATCCAGTGGTAGAAATGAAAGGAAGATTGGAAACTAAGTGAAAGTGAAATTTAGAAATCTGTAGCTGTAAGAGGTCAGTTCTTTTGTAATCCTGAGTGCATGCAATTGCGTGACACATTGCAGAAGAGACAGAGAGCCAGTGTAGTGGTTTTAGCTGCACTAGAAGTTCTGTATTCTAGTCCACACTCAGCCATCGAACTTACCAGGTGACTTTGGGCCAGTCACTGACTCTTGTCTGGACTTATCTCACAGGCTGTTGTGCAGTTAAAATGCAGAGGAGGTGAATTCCATAAACCATCTTGCATCCCTTGGAAGAGAAAAAAGTGGGGTATAGATATGATAAAATAAAGAACTAAATTGGGCAACCAGTTGCGCCACAGGTTATCCAACACGTTGTGCAACCTTATTTTTTTCATGCTGCTCTTCCTTTCATGGACTGGAAGATGTCATCCATTTGGAGAAGGGCGGGGCGCTTTTGGATTCACTCCATTTCTTCTGAGGATAGTTAGTTTCCTACATTAGCTACCTTTAATCCAGTCCTGAGAAATATAAAAAATGCCCATCTTAGGAGGATGCGTACATGGCCTTTCCTTGCCAGAAAATAGAAATGATTTATCTCACATCAAATGCGGGAATGGGAATGCGGATTTCGTACAATCCAAGCATGCTGATTCACTCCACATTTACATAAAGCCAAAGCAGACAGCTTTATGCACCCTCCAGATGTTTTAGACTACTCTAGTTTCCAGTCTAGTTTCTACCTGCTCTAGTCAGAATGGTCAGTGGCCAGGGCTTATGGGAGCTGTAGTCCAAACTGCTGCAGGATACTGGGCAGGAAACATGACTTCAAGTTCAGCCAAGTCCCAAGCTGCAGTCTTCGTACTCACTTACCTGGAACTAAATCCCGGTGAGCCACTGGGAAGCTTTGCCAAGGGTTGCACTGCTCATGTGGGTAAACTCCTTGTACTCTTTTCATGACAAATGTTTGTGGGAGTTCTTGCCGTTCCCATAGCAAGGCAGTGCCCCACTCAGGAAATGGAAAGTTTGGTGGTTTTTGATCCAGAACGATTTGGCAGAAAAGAAGGTTGCAAAATTCCCAAGCTGTGGAAGAGCATTCGCAGAGTCCCATGGGTGCTGCAGTTTTGGATGCATTATAATGGAATTAGGGATGCAGCTTAAATGAAACACCTATTGATGTTTCCAGTTATACTGGAATATATCTGTAGAAATATCTGTAGATTCATGGGCAGCACACTGTAATGAACAAGCACCTCAAAGATGAGTTCTCATTTTCATCCATTTAGGATGACCTGAGCACCTTCCTTCCTGTGCCTTTTTTTCCTGGAAAAATAATGTTGTCAGGACTCGGGCCAAACTCCATATAATAGTAAATGCGTAATTGCATTTAACATGCCTTATCCTTTGTTTGGTTTCATGTGGCTGCTTGCCATTGTAATGGAGCTTGCTGAGCATTGAGGAGGGTTAACCGTTTCTCCTTCAGTGTTGTTCCAGGGAGTGAGTGCCCCCCCACACACACACAGCTGCTTTGCCCTGTTGAATACATACCTTAAAATGGAGAGTGTGTCTGAGAGTGGCAAAGAAGCCGAGGGCACTGCTACCAGAAGGGCAGACTCTCTCACTGGGCTGGTCTCCTAGCAGGGTCACCCAGAGTGGGATGGTCAGAGTGGAGATGCCAGATTAAGATGCGTCTGCCTTCTTGAGCAGTAAAGGTCACATCATGAGAAGCCAATCACTGGAGAAGTCAATCATGCTAGGAAAAGCCAAAGGCAGAGGAAGAAAAGGAAGACCAACCCTGAGATGGATCCATTCCATAAAGGAAGCCACAGCCTTGATGTCACAAGAACTGAGCAGGGCTGCCACGAACAGGACATTTTGGAGGGCGTTCATTCATGGGGTTGCCATAAGTTTGCCAAAATTCCTAGCTGCCTAGGAAGGTCTTGACAATTATAGGCGGTCTATAAATATATGTAAATAAATCAATAAATAAGTTGGAGATGACTTGGTGGCACATAACAACAGCAACCAACTGCTGCTTGCCATGGGAGGGAATCTGCAGTAAAGCCTTGACCGAGAGGAGCTTCCCCCCTGGAAGATAAGTAATTTTCCTCGAAGCTGAATGCAGAGGATCTGCAGATCAGCTTCCTCTTGAGAAGGCTCCACAGTGGCCATTTAAAAAAGACAAGAGACACATCACATTGTCATCATCACATTGAACCCTAATACCAAAACCAAGCATTCACTGAGCAATGTATCTGTGTTTGTTTTGCTGCCGCCAGGACCTGTGTGCATTTTAAGAAAAGCAAAAAGATATTTAAAGTGCTCAATGTCTGTTTCCCCTTTTTATTCAGCTTCTGAAAGTTGCAGATGGATAAATGCACCCTAATCACTGCAAACCCCAATCAATTCCCTCCTTGGTTTCTGTGATTTTACAAGATATTGCAACCACACTTTGAGCTAGTGATCTTCAAAACCATAAAGGACTAGAAACTCATTTTTAAAGGAGTAAGGAAGGGAATTTGAAATTTCAAGGATGCTGAATTTGGCACATCATTCTCTTCTGGGTTTGTGTGATGATGCAGAGCTGCTTCCATGAAAATGCTCTAGAGATACGCAAGCTCCCATTGTGGGTACAGCTCCCACATCCCCTCATTGTTTTGGACAAAATAAAGATGCAGAGGAGCAAGAAATGTAAGGTTCATTGTGGGTCTGAAGGTCTGCATAGAACGCACCTTCTCTCCTCACATGCGCAGGAGTGTGGGAGCCACACGTTGCAATTTCCACCCATTCAGCTGAGCTGCGAACTGAAGCATCCTGCTCGCCTTATTTTTAAAGAACAGATACCCCTCGAATCAGATCAAAGTCCTGCCTAGTCCTTTGACGACCACCAAAAGTAGCTGCCTTGGGCGCCAGTTTCACTCTACCCAACGGCAGCAATTCCCCTGGAGGACTCCACCCCGGGAGGGTGCTGGGAAGTGTGTGCATGACTGGCCCCGCCCACATGGGCACATGAGTCACGCACATGCCCGTGTGTTGCTGGATCCCACGATGTAGCAGTCGCTCGCCTTCCCCACAGACTTCTGGGAGAGAGTCTGGCGAGGGCCTGATTTGTTGCTGGATGTACAGCCGCCTTCCTCCGGCCGCGTGAGCAAGCAGGTAGCACACCCAGTGCAGTGCGATGCCCTTCCCTCACACCAGTATTCCAGTCCAGCGACCATCGTGCTTTTCTGATTCCCTGAGACAGGCTGAATCATTCAGGTCCAGCCGCTCCTTACTTTTCTGGTGGTGCTCTGGAAAAAGCCACCACATGTGGGGGAATGTGAGATGGACCTCTGCAGTGTGCTCATCGGTAGTAGCTGGAGGGGGAATCCCATACGGCCTAGAAAGGAAAGGCACCTTTTGTATGTCCAATCAATATAAAATGGCAATAGCTTTGAAGATGCCAAAGACGGTCAGGATGCATTTCCTACTGATTCCGTAAATTCTTGGAGGCAAGACATGAGTGGCTGCTAAGAAGTAAATACAGTCCATTGTCTAGATTGGAGGATAGGGTTAAACAGTTAAAGCCCCCAAGTTCCTCACCAGGGTCTCCATTGGGTTAAAATGCATTAAATGGGGTCAGTTGATGCAGATGAGGTGAATGCTATCTCATTTCTTTCAACCCAAATTTTGCAGCTCATCAAATGTCTAAAATCTGAGTTCCTGAATAATCTTGATATGGGGATTCAAGGCAGAGATGAGCAACCTCCGTGGGTCAGGAGTCTGTATTGCTCATCCCCAACGCCACTGGGGCTCAAAAGCATTTCCAAATTCCCGTGGTGAACCAAAGGTAAAATAGCAGCAGTTCTGTTTCAGAAATGCACAGAAGTGCATGTCTTGTTTGGAAGCAAAACCACACTACCAGGAAGCTCCTAGGGCATTGACAACCCTGCCTTTTTATTAGTGAAGACAGTCTCATTCTTATATAACTGTTTACTCATGAGGAGCCTTACTGTATGGGCAGGCACTTATTCACCTGGTGGCCAACTGAGCTTGTACCTTTGGGCATCTCGGATAGGTCAGTAGTTTGGCTCTTGCTTCTAAATCAGAAGACAACAAATTGGAAACTGCCTCTCCCTGTGGCTCGGGACCCCCCGATTTGTGTCCAGACCCCCTGGGGCTGCTGCTCCTATGAGCTGTTCAGCTCAGAGGGCTCTCGGGCATTCACTGGTTGAGGATTCCTCCAAAGAGTGCATGACATTGGGTGTTAATTTTTAATTTACACATTCCACAATCCATAGCAAGCAGGGAGGCAGAGAGACCGACCTCGCTTCCCCCTTGCGTGACTGAGTCCCAATCTCTGAATAGTTCTGATTCATCATTTTAATAGGCTTGAGGGTTAATGGTCTATTAAGCAGGCATCTCTTGCTGCTGTTCCTGCCTCAGATGGCTTTGAACTGCCTCTTTTAACAACCTGTTAGAGTGCAAAAAATTACCAAGTGCAGTTCTGGGGTCTGTTTGAGTCAGAGGTCTTCATTAGCTTCAAGATGGTGTGCAGAAATGCCTTGTACTTACATGCTTTTTGGCTGGGGCCTTCTGGGCAGCATTGCTTTCTGGTAGCAGAGCTTCTGGTATATCTGAAAGCTGCTGCACTGCAGATCTTTTTTTTCATTTCCTAAACCTGCATGAGCTCCCCTCACCCCCTTTTTCCCGTTGCAGCATCTGCTGATAAATACTCTTTGCTGCACCAGTTGCTGTACCCAATGCCTAACCTTGATTTAAACTGAATATTTTAGAAGCTCATTTAGGAATTTTTTTTCTTTCTTTTTTTTTAGCGAAAGAGAGAGAGAGGGAGGCAGGCAGGGGAGGGGGGGCTCCTTGCAGCTCAGCTTTGTATAGAAATCACAAGACAAAGATTATTCTGAATTTCCATGCAGGTGGTTGTTTTTGCTGTATGCTCTGCTCCTATGCTTGGCTGATGACAACCGCTGAAATTGCTTCTACCTTCACTCCATTCTTGCTCCCAAGAAGGGAACAGGATGTTGTAGTAAATTGCAAAATCACCGGTGATCCCAGACGTGAGGGGGTCTTTCAGCCCCTGGAAGGAAGTAGTTTTATTGTTGTCTCATATAGGTGGAATTTAGAATTGCACACCGTGCAGGATCAGTCTAAATCTTCTGGGGGAGGGGGAAGGATGCAAGCAGCTCCTCTTAGGAGTGTACTGTTTTAACAATGCCACTCACCAGTTCATTGTTGAGCATACACTGCACTGAGCTGATTCATATAATTATAATAAGCCATGGTGACCTATTTGAATTAAAGTGCATGCGCGACACAAGCTGAATAATCCCTGCCTGGCATAGCTTTTTGTGTCACCCATACCTGGGCAGTATGGCTTGTTGGAAAGGGGAAATAACCCTCCTGTACTGAACAACACCCCCTCGGTTGATGGAGAGTTTTTCCTCTCTCCAGAGAGCTATGCTAACCAGGTTCAGACAACACAACAAGCTGTACCCAGGCAGTGATTATGGAAATTGTGTTCTGTAGTTGCCATGATTTGAATAAGCCACCAGGGCTTAGATTGACTATGCAAACCAGATCATTACCAGCCATACAAGAGGCTTGTGGTAGCAAACAGTGTTATCACCCCCTTACGTAAATCTGGGTTGAGCAACTTTGAGTCCTCTGGATTTGATTTGATTTGATTTGGATTACAGATCCCATCATTCTTCTTCACTGTTTAGGGCTGGTGGATGCTGCAGTATAGCAACATCTGGAGTGTTATGAATTGCCTGCCCTTGTCATAAGTGGGAGCTGAAAGGTAACAGCTTGCATAAAGGTGCAGCTGTCTTGTGGCAGAAGTGAGATTTCTTCAGAATGCAGGTCAGGGCTCCTAAGACTGAACGTTCAACCACATTAAAAAAAGATCTTCCTTTTTGTGAATGCTAGGAAGGAAATTGTTATTTGTGATTAACAAGCTTTGGCCTCTTAATGCAGTTGGTTTAGACAACATGATGATCCACATGCCTATGACAACCCACGATGACCAACCCAGTGGCAGCCCACTCAATCCTGGATGTGGATTATTATTATTATTATTATTATTATTATTATTATTATTATTATTATTATTACTATTACATTTCTATGCCGCCCCTTGCTGAAGCCTCGGGGCGGCTTACAACACAATAAATACAATACAATACAAAAATAACAATATAAAATTAAAATTAATAATATAAAATAAATTTTACACACACACACACACACACACACACGATATAAAATAAGTTATAAAAGAAAAGAAAAGAAGTCGCCCTGGCCAGATAAATAAGTAAATATTGTTAACAATTAAAATGACATTTAAATAAAAAGGTCTTCACCTGGCACCGAAAATTATGGTGTTGTCTGAACCAAATCATTATGTAGATGATACACAGCTAGATGGACTTGCAATCTAACTTGATTATTTCCTGTTTTAGAACCATGGAATATTACTCTAGAATCCTGGAAAATTAGGATTCTAAATTCTTGGGGACACCTTCTGTGGACACCCTCTGCAGGTCTATTGAAGAAGTCATAAATCAGTTCTCTCACCTGCAATATGAAATCCAGCAGTCCCTGCAGGAGGGCTGTATCATGTGCTTTTTCCAAACATTCCAAGGATACTGAATCAGCTTGTAGTATCCTTTAAGTAACCTAAGGTAGACCCCAAGGAAATGCCTTCCTTGTGAACAATGGCATTCAAAAACACAACAAACAACCCTGCATGGTTTCCATTGCATGCAGATTTTTGCTCAAGTTTACTGATCACATTGTTCCAGTGTTGCAATTACTGTGTTCCCTGGCCCATCATCCGCTCTCACAATGCAACCCAGCAACCACCTTGAGTAAAATTTTCTTCCTTATGCTGTTGCTCCCTATGGATTTAGCAGCCTTATCCTGGTTGGTCTGCTGAGGTTTCCCTCCTAAGCATACCTGCTTTTTAACCACCCCAGCCCCAAAAGGAAATTTTATTAAATCACAATAAATACTTTTGCCACTTTTTGCCTGCACCTCCTTCCTTCCTTCCTGTTTCTGGACGTAAGCAGGGAAATAGACACATTGCTTGTCCAATAGGAATAATGCAGGTGATGACTCATAAGTTGCTAGGGAGCTGAAGGTGGTAGAGAACAGATGGCTAAGCAGCCATTTCTGGGGTGCTCTGGTGTTTCCATATCAACAATGGCACAGTGGTGTTCCCAGAGCCAGATAAGCGGAGAAGCCATGGTGAAGTGTGGAAACCTTAAAACAGACATGGATTCTCTGCATGGCTTCAGGAAGATCGAGATACCATGCAGAAATGCCATCACCAGATGACAGACCAACAAGTATAAGAAATCATCATGGCTTCTCATAGTGTGTGAACCTGTTTAATATAGCTGATGGGGAGAAAGGTTTGCACCTAATTCAAACGGTGGTTATCTCAGAATAACATCTCGAGGAGATGAATCTCTCTGAATCTTGATTGCCTTTCTAGACATTTATTATTATTATTATTATTATTATTATTATTATTATTATTACAACATTTCTATGCCGCCCCTTGCTGAAGCCTCGGGGCGGCTTACAACACAATAAAATACATTGAAATACAATAGAACATAATAAATTACAATTAAATACAAAAATACAAAAATATTTATTAAATATTAAATAAATAAATAAAATTTAAAAAATTTAATAGAGGGTTGCTTTTGCTATAGATTCCAACTCTTTTGAATGCTCCATTCTGGGTGGCTAATGTTCTGTAATGCTGCTGGAATTGCATTTGTGGAGAATTTTCAGTCTTCCTTTTGGGAGACAGAAAGGGTAATGCTGCTTTCTCTGGCCAAGCATTGTCCAGATGGACTGGACTCCAGTTCCCATCACTCCCAGCCAGCTCAGATAGAGATGAAGGAAGCCGAAGTCTGCCCAAACTGGGGAAGGCTGGAATAATGAGCTGCTGGGGTGTTTGTTCTTTTTGCTTCAAGTCTCGTGGGTGGTGATTCAGGTCTTATCACTGCTGGAATCAAGTTGTTGTGGGAGTTCCCAGCTTGCAGAATCAAGTCGCCGCTCACTTTTTCCTCTTTTGGTGCTAACCAGCTAGACAGCTACGTGACTTCGGTTGCCACAGAGCATCCGCTCTCACACTGTTCTGTCTTCAGGAAATGTTTCCGTATCGATGAAGCCAGGGCTGTTTGCTGGGGAAAGCTTATGCACTGTGGGAGATTCTCAGCTGGGGGTGTTTCGGGGGATACGGGAAGGCAGCTCTGCAGCTGATTTGTAGTAAACCAGCAGGGATTTCCAATCCCTGGGGTTTAACTTTAGCAGAAAGCAAAAGACTCTCCACCCCCTACCTTGCACAAGACTGCTGAAACTAAGAAAGTTGAGGGCGAAACAAGAGATTTATCAGTGAGCTCCGGTGTGGGTCTTGAATATGAATACCTCTGTTGGACTCATGCTCAGAGACACCCTTGTTCTTCAGTTCTGGGTCTGCCTGCCTGAGTTGCTGTTTTGCCCTGGCTTCAGTCTGTGGACGTGGAGCTCTAATGAAAAGCAAAGTAGATTTCCCCAAAGAAGATCCAGGACTGCCATAGGGGTGGAAAAAAAGATTAGAATCGCACAGAGCTTGAATGCCCAATAAGAACTGAAACTCAGCACTGAGTCCTTCTGTAGGTGTAAAGGGGCATTGCTTTGTCTTGTGGTGAAAATACTATCTATCTTCCTCAACGTGAGGCGCTCTGGATGTGTCCTGATAGGAGGTGTAGTGCAACACAGCCAGAAGGCACCGTGTTGGGGAAAGTTGCAATACACAATGGAAGCTAGTGTGGAAAATTTTAGGGCATAAAATAAGGATTGTGGTGGTGCATGTCCAGGGTGGTGGTATACTGGTGTTCCCCAGATGCTTTGGACTGCACCCTCCATAAGCCCCAGCTAGCATGACCAACAGTTAGGGAATTAGGAAATTATAGTCCAAAATGTCCGAAGGGCACAAAATTGCCCTCTAGGAGGCCTGTTCTTTAATTAATTCATTCATTATTTATATCACACCTTTTTTTTTCCTTCAGGGAACTCCAAGCAGCTTACTCCTCTTTTCATCCTATACTCACAGCAACAACCCTATGAAGCAGATTGGGCTGAGATTATGAGACTGGCTTAAAGTCACCCAGTGAGCTCCACAGCTAAGTGGGGACTAGAACCCAAATTGCCTGAGTCCCAGTCCCACACTCTTAACCACTACACTGCTGCTGCTGTTGTTGGTCGCGAGGTCGTGTCCGACCCATTGCGACCATTGGCTCTCTAATTCTATAGGCGTTTGTCTCCAGCTCCATTTGGTGAACCTGAGTAGACCCATCCTAATCTGTGCTACAGATTACTTTCCTTCTCCCCAGAGTTATCTCAGAATTGTAGTTCTGTGATGGACACTAGAAGCCTCTTAAATAATTAATACTACCCTCATCAAACAGCAGCTCCCAGGATTCATTGAGATAGCCATGACATTTAAGTCAATAGGAAATGTACATAAATTTGTAGGATAGATTTAGGGCTAGCAACTCTTCCCAGTTTCTCTGCTATCCATCGATCCTGAGACTTAAAAAAAAAACTCCAGAACAATGAGGATTAGAAGCTTGATTTTTTTTTAACCTTAAGGCAGGATCCACAGGCAAATCCATGCCAGCCAGTTCCAGAGCTGACATGGATAGACTCTTATAGTCCTCCCTTTCCACCTAACCGCACCTGTGTGAAAGGAATGACAAAGACGGAATACTTGTCACTGACCATCTTCATATTCTGAAAGGCTAACCCTGCCCATGGTGGCCTATTACAGCAGATGCAGTGGCGACTGATGGCTTCAGTAATGCATCTACGCTGGGCCTTTGCCTGTACCTTTAAGGATCTATCCATGGTGCTGAACCCACTCCCCAAACTAGATCCTCTAAAGTGCAGTCAAAGCCTGGAGTGGATACACAGCCACACGGACTGTTGTGCCCCTGAGGACCGTAGCAAACCTGGTAGACATAATGCACATACTTAAAAGATATAATTTAGATAGGCAAATGCTGCACCAGATAATAATGAATAAAGAGCATTCCCCTCTTTGCACACATTTCTTCTGAGAGCTGAAAACTCCAGTTTCCTTGTCAGGGGAAAGTCAGCTGGCCCACATCTTTGCTCACGTAAAGGACATTCTGTCCCCCTCTTTCCAAAGGCAGTATTTTTAGTGCACTAGCAAGCAATTGAGAAAATGCCAAGAGGATGCTGTTGTCAGATGTCACTGCCTCACTCCCACCAACCAACCGTCTCTCCCACCAGTATCACTTTCCCCAAGATACTGGCAATTTGCCGCTGCTCTGGCGAAGCTGCAGTGGCATCGGCAAACACAGTGACGTATTTCTAAAAATACATAAAGACAAATACAGCAGTCTTGCTTCTGCAGTTTCTCCGTGGTCCCTTACGTCTTTATGCAGTTGGCAGAGATTGGGGAATGGAGCAGGGGTTGCTTGGTCTGATGCCTGAGGCAAGCGTTAAGAACTGAGGATAGAAAGATGGCAGGCAACTCAGGCAAACCATCGTCGGTTTGAGGATTGTCTGCATGGACTGGCGGCTGCATGGAGGGGGTTGGCTCTTCTTGCAGATCCCAAGGGGCTGAGCCTGGGAACTTCTCTCTGCAAAGCGTTGTTGTATGGCTCTTCTGATCTAGGCAGTCTGAGGTTCATGTCCAGGCAGGGCTGTGTCCAGTTAGTGATGCTGCCTTTCGCTGATGCTACCCCTTGCAGGGACTGCCTCCTTTTCGGGTTCTTGAAGCAGGCAATCTTCTGCTTACAATCCCATAAGTTGGTCATCGAAGCAGCAGCCTCACCCTTGTGAGAAGTCCGTGCCCCTCGTATTTTGGCTCTGGATGCTGGGGGTGAAAAAGCATAGCAAGGCCTTTGCTTCAAGCCCTACCTGTGAGATGCAGAAGCTCCTGGCTAGCCTCTGATGGAGATAGGATTGCAGATCAGAGGTGGCACCAGGATCCTTCTCCTCAGTTACTCCAGGATGTCAGGCTTGGGAAGGGCCCATGGAGGGAGCCCATCTGGGGCAGGAGGTTCCCATCCCTGGCAGTGATGGATGGTGCTTTGCGGTAGTACATGCTCTGGGATGCAAGTTCATGTTTCGGGAGCCACAGATTTCATCCAAATGAGTGTTGTTTTTAGACGGGTTACTTTTCCTCCCTGAGTACTCCTGAAGGAACACTGGCACTACCTTTCGTGTAGGTCCAAAACTCTGCATTTGTCCCTGTGTTGCATTTCTTCCTTGTAAACTTCTAGCTTTCATGACCTTCTCAGTGGGCTGAACTTGTTAGAAAACCAAAAAGATTGGAAATCAGACCAACCCTAAGAGATACTTCCTTCCTTCAGTTCAACAGTTCTTCTGTCTGTGATGGCAAGGATTTTCAAAGGGCTTTTGAAGGTTTTCTTGCACATGACAGTGTTGGAATAAGACTGTGGGAAGGGCCGGCGGCACATCTGTGTCAACAGCAAAACTTAAATGTGAGTTTTCTGAAAGCCATATTCAAAATATGGAACTGTGTACATTATCCATGCCTCCCCACCCCCAAACCCCATTGTCTCCTGAGGAATTGCTGATACAACCTTCATTGCAAAGCAGCCTGCCCAAACCACCGCACATTTCTACATCAAACAAAAAGTGCCTGGGAAATTCAGCACCAGAAATTCAATGCTCCAGCATCTTCCCTGCCTCCTGCCTCACATTTCTAATCTCTCCACGCTGAGCTGTGCTTTGACCTGTACAAACCCTGGGTCCACTGCTGCGAAAGAGTGTCTGTTGCCCTTCCGCCTACCCTCTTCCCCCAGCCTGCGGAACGGGAAGATTTGGCCTCTTAGTAAACCAGTTTCCGTGCAACTCCTTGGCCCCCTGTGTTGAATGGGTGTAGGGTGGGAGAGCTTCCATAGACCCTCATATTGTTCCCCCTTCCCACGTCTCCTCCACACCAGCAGCTTCAGATGCATTATACATGAGCACATTCATTTTTTAAGACAGCTCCCTCCAGATCAAAAGGCTCACACAGCTTCCCTATGAGAGCTGGACTAATCTGGGATAATTACTGTATCAACCGGGGCTAGCACACAGATCTCATTAAACAAATTGAGCAGTGGCAGTGCCCCGAAAGTGGGGGTGGGGGGAGAAAAAAATGCCTGAAGGAGCCACAGGAGGGGCAGCATTCACAGCACTTATCTTTCTCATTAGGGGGTTGTCCCTTTGATAGGATTCCCTTGGGAAACCAATTTGTGGGCATCTTACACTCCTGGAATTGCAGACCAATGTTCCCAAGGACAGAAATGTCCTCAATTAGTTTTGCCGTCTCATTTTCACTTCTCTGTGGGAATCCTGTTCCATGAACAGTCCCTTGGTGCGTAGATTCATATTTATGTATTGCATTTCTAGCCTGCCACCTTCTCCCTGGCAAGGAACCCAAGGCGGCTTACATGATTCCCCCCCCCGCCCCCCGTTATCCTCACAATAACCCTGCCAGGTTGGTAAGGCTGGCCCAAAGTCACTCCCTGAGCTACCTGGCTGAGTGGAGACTTGAACCCAGATCTTCCGAGTTCAAGTCCCACACTAACTGTCTCACCACTCTGGCCTCTCAGGTACATCTTCTCTCTATTTGAAGATCCAGTTTATATTCTCACCACCTGCTGCTTTCCACTTCTTTTTATTACCTAAACCGGTAGTGTTATTTAGCAGCACTGACTGGGCTCTGTTTCACATGTGCTGGGAGCCCGTGTCGTGGTTAGCGTGTTGGGAGATCTGGCTTCCAGCTCTCACTCAGCCATGAAACTCACTAGGTGACTTCAGGCCTATCACTCACTCTCAGCCTAACCTACCTCACAGGGTTGTTGTTGTGATGATAAAATGGATCTGTGTAAGCCACTTTGGACACCTCACAAGAGAGGAACAAGTGAGATACAAATGCAATGCAATTGTGATGATGAGGAGAGGAAGGAGGCGGAGACTTGAAGCAAACTGTTGGACACACAGTGCCTGCCTTCTCTAAGTGAAGCCTCTAGGCACAAATTTGGTCTTGGTGAACCCAGTAAGGAGGGTTCACTTCATCCCCACAGGAATGGAGCAATGGGGAAAGCAGTGGCATAGAACTGTCCATCAGCCTGCTAATCTCCCCAGTTTCAAACTGGAGGAATGCAAAGCTCAGGGAAATCAGATGGCTGATGATGTTACTGAATGGTGGGAGATGTTACTGAAGGTCACCCTATGAACATACTTAACTTCATTAAAAATAATGTGTTTTTAATACAAATACCCTCTAGGTACACCCCCCTAGGGTGAATGCCATGTGTTAGATGCCTAGGTTTCATGAACAGAGAGGCACATATCAACTTTTCAACTGCAGATTTCTCTGGGGCATGGCATGGCATCATCAGGGCCATTTTTACTGGCAATGCAACACTTCCGTGGCTTCCAACATTCCAGCATAAACTACTGCACAAAAACTCTTTAAAAGCCTGTCTTGAACAATAGCAAGCTGCCCTCATGTCTCCCCAGTGCCTTCTCTGAGCACAAAGCATTTATTGTGAGCTGACATTTCACTGAGATGAGATGCTCCACTCTCCGTTTCCTAAAGGCTGAGAACCAGAACATCTCCCCACCCCCTTCTTTTTTTAAGCGGGCTCTTAAAAAAACAAAACAGAAAAAACCCTTATGTTGGTTGCAAAACTCTGGAATATGTTCTCTGGGTTGCAAAAAATGTCTGGTCCAGATGTTCAGTGGTTTTGAATACTAGTGAGTAGCACACACACACACACACACACACATGCACACAGGATGTTCCCCTTTAAACAGCACACTCCTTAAGTAGTGAATGGAAGCAAACTAGCAGGTGATTGGGATATTTGTCTTTTTAAGTTTGAGGAAGAAAAAACACATCTTGGATTTCTGAGGCACGTGGTAACAGATTCATCATCAGCAAGGCTGCTGTGACCTTTCTGGGTTTGCATTTCGACTGAGCTAAAAATCCAGCCTGGGGAACCATTTATAGCAGGATTAGTAGTCATGGAATTAGCAGTCTAGTGATGATTACTCTGCATCTCTCTCTGTATGTACCTAAACTCGGAACTTGGAATCTTTCTGCAACAACCTTCAAATGTTCCTTGGGGTCCCAATTTATGAGGGCCAGCTTCTGTTATTGATTTCTTCTCCTTGATAAAATCACTAAGACTTCTTTGCCCTCTGAAGCTACCTTTAAAAAACTTTTGCTATTGTGAGCTTCTGTTTGCCACTCTGTAGTTTTCAGCTTCCTCCTCTAGAATGTATATTTCTGGAGTTTCTGAAGCAGGCACATGGATTCATCCTGGTATGTTCTGTGCATGGGCAATACTGTGCAATTTACATTGTGTCCTATGCTGTAGCTAGTGAGGTTTGTTCTGAATGATTAATACATTCTAGCGCTATTTATTTATAATGAATTAATTTAACACATTTCTATGCTGTCCAATAACTGAAGCTCTCTGAGCAGCTCACAAAAATTAAAATCCTAGCATACAATATAATAAAAAGCTTAAACTATAAAATGGAATAAAATAGCAACAGTACAAAGATATAGGATACAACAGCAGCTTTAAAACTGAAAGACTAAAGGTTGTGCTTTTTTCTAGTGCATCTCTTTTAAATTGCTTTTCGAGTTGGTGTGGTTTAAAGCTTAGAACAGCTGTCTCTGAACTGGAGTGCTCCACAAGTTTTGGATCAGCCCAGCATGGCTAATAGGAAAAAGTTTTGGGAGCCACCATTGAAGAGCATCAGGTTTGGGAAGGCTGAGCTAGAAAGTTGGCTAGAGGCAGAAATACCAGGGTTCAAATCCCCTCTCAACCAAGAAGTTCATTTCATGGGCGAATTATCTATCTTTCAGGCACACACACTTTGCAGAGTTGTGAGAATAAAATGTGGAGGGTGATGCAAACTATCTTGAGCTCCTTTGAGGAAGGGTAGGATTTAAAAAAAAAACCAAATTAATAGGAATGCATGTTAGGACAGTCTGTTGCAGAACAAAGGACTGAAGGACAGGCTACCCTAATGCACATTGAGAAAAATCTGCAGAACTGTGCATGCTTGGGTCTTTCCCCGTCAAGTATTGGAGGGTTGGGACTTGGCTGTTCTCATTTGACCTACACTAAAGAATGAATTGGTAGACTGGGTTAGTGGAGTGGACTTCGGATGTGGGGGGCTGCATTTTTTATGTTCCCACACCTCCAAACACACACACATACACATACACACCCCTCTCTGCATGTAGATGACTATCGGGCAGAAAGATTTAGTATAACTCTCTCGCTGATTCAGGAAGATATTTATGTGGAACATTAAAAGAATGTCAGCTTCCCATCTTCATGCTGACATTGTGCTTGGCCACGTTTTATCATCTTGTTTTGATTAAATTGTGAAATATGTTGCAAGAATTATGTTTTCTTCTTTTACGTGCAAAGCTTCTTTCTCACTCCCTCCACCCCTCCATCTTGTTTTTAAAAAGAGAGAATTAGATGTAAATCAATGTCCCTTTTTGCCTCTATTTTTAGCCAACAGGTTCCCTTATTATCCACTCCATGGATTACATAACTGGCTTTTGGGGAATAGCTTGGTTGGAGACCCCAGAAACAAGAGAGAGAAGTGGGAAAGAAGGCAGAGCAGCTCAAAACACAGTTCCACTCTGACTTTTATATGTTTTTCCCTATCTGTGCCCCCTGCCCATTAAAACCCCATTTCGAGCCAGTAAGCCTCATTTATGGAGACATTATTACATCATGACCCAGATCACGTGGTTCCTGGATTTCTGGCAGACAATATCCTTTTAAATTCCTTGAGCTGATTTGGCTGGGTGGCTTTTCTGGGTAAATCTGAAAGCATTCTATTCTCAGCTGCAAAGTGACTTTGCTCTCAACGGAACACATTGCTCCATTCTATGAGTGATGTCTTGAAAATGCTGCTGGAGGGAAAATGCTTTGGGAGTATAAAGGACAGTTTTGCGAAAGCAACACTGGGACCAAGATGTTGGTGTCTACCTTTGGTTCTGTCTGACTGGCCAGTTAACCTTTGGGGGATTTTCCCTTGTCATCTGCTGTCAGCTTGATACATTCAGGAGATGGGAGCCCACTTGGCTAGAAAGCTAACGTTTCCAGAGTTCTCCATCTAAGGACTGGAGGTTACTCTGTATATACATACCATCCCTCTCAAATAAACACAGCCGGTTCGTTCTTTCTTTTTCTTTTTCTTTCTTCCTCTCTCCCTCCCTGTATGCTTAATGCAAGCAATTCAAATATAGAAGCTTCCCAGACAAAGCACAACCCACAAAGATTTGATGGATTGTGCAGGGCGCTAAGCTGCTGGAAGGACATACAGACAGTATGGATGTTGTATCACTTTAAATGGTCCCCCCCAAGGAACCCTGGGAAGTGTAGTATGGCAAGTTGTAGAGAACTCTCTTCCAAAGAATCCTAGCTCTGTGTTGACAGAAAGAAAAAATATCTTGGAAAAAGTGGAAGTCTTATTGAACCAGTTTATAAGTTCTCTGAGCCTAGCTGAAGAAAAAAGGTATTTTGTTTATGAAAGCACCAGAAAGTGAGCCTTGGGAAATGAGAAAACCTATGAATGCTGACCTCAACCCCTTCCCCCCTCCAGAACAACTTGCATGTTCTGATTTACTTTGCTTTTTTGTTGCTATGGTTGTGTTTGTTAGACTGGTACAAACTAAAAATAAAAAGAAACATTAAAACCAGAATAGCGCAAGAGGTTCTTGTTGTTTTCATTTAGTATTGTGTTTCATCTTAGGTGCTCTCTTGTTCACATGCCATAAGGCTGTGATGGAATTCAGTTTTGCCCCACTAGAGAAATTTTGTTCTTTCCTTATTTATAAAATAGAACCCCCAAGACAACTTCCAGTTAAAATTTTAAAAGAAGTTAGAAATAATAAAACAATTTTAAAATCTTAAAACATCACAAACAGGTAAAATCTTAAAAACACAGTGCAGAGCGACTACATCCCAGTATAATCCTATACTTTGCTACTCAGAAGTAAGTCCCACTGCATTCAATGAGGTTTACGTCTAGATAGAATTTCAGCTATAAATATGTATAAAAAGCCACATGGAACAAAAAAGCCCACTTAAAACTGAACAAAGATGGGATCAGTTTGACTTCCTTAAGGAGAGAGTTCTAATCGAGGTGCCACTGCAGTGAAGGCCTTGTTCAATGTACCCACCAAACTATTCATATGAGGGAAGGCAATTCTTCACTTAACCTGCCTCAAGTCATTTGCAGCTTCCTGCATCTTGAATGGCTTCCAGAAACAAATCAGCAAGCAGATAAAAACTGGTATAAAGTGGCCAATGAAGCATGATCAGAAAGCAGTCTGACATTGGCATGACCTGCAGTTTCTGAACCATTTTTAAGGGCAGTCCTGCATTGAACACATTGCAGGAATCTAAACGGGAGGTGATCAAGGCACGGGTCACTGCAATCAGATCTGCCTTCTTCAGGAAGGGACATGGCTGGCATATCAGCCAAAGTGGGGCAGCAGTACTTTTTGGCTATAGCAGCTACCTGACCCCCCTCACTCATGTCAATGTCAAGTCCAGGTGCACCTCCAGGCTGCTAACTTGATCTTTCAGAAGTAGCACCATCCCTCTGGGGAGAGACTCTACCTGCCATCTCAGAGAAGCAACTTATCAACTGACCAGCAGTGCCTCTGAACAGCATCTTGTCCAATGGATCTTTAACCTGTTAATCCATTATCACTAAGCTTGAGAAATGCTTCAGGAGCTCCCTGGTCTCCTTGGCATCAGTGGACACAGAGAGAAGGAGCTGGGTACCCTCAGCATAGTGGAGAGACCAAGCCTTTGAACTCTGGGTGGCAACCTCTTACCAGAGCCGATGAATCTCCTCTCATGTTGATGTTAAACTTCATAGGAGACAAAAGCAAGGCCTGAGGAATCCCATAGGCCAGTGGTCATGGGACTGAGCAGTTGTTTCCCAGCACTATCTTCTGAGGGCACTGAGCCAGTCAAGGTTGCAACCATTACAGCAACATGCCCCCGGGTCCCATACTGGCCAAACACTCCAGAAGGATCCCATGGTCAATGGAAACAAAAGTTGCTGAGCGATCCAACAGAGCCAGCAAAAATGTGTGCCTTCTGTCTAGTTCCTGGTGTGGGTCATCCACCAAAGCAAGGCTATTTCAGTTCTCAAACCCATATTTGAGAAGCTCTGAATAATTAGCTGCATCCTAGAAAGTCAGGGGTTGAGTCACCACCCCGGTCCAGAAAAGGAAAGCTATTTATGTTGGTGGAATTGGATTTTTTGTTTGTGTCTTCTTTCATAAGTGGGCTTTCCACAACTTTCTTCAAAGGGATTTGGACACAGCCCTTCCCCAGGGAAGTATTTACCATTTCTACCACACAACTGGCCACTCCCCCTACAGCGGTTTTTAATAACC
This sequence comes from Varanus komodoensis, assembly GCF_004798865.1. Taxonomy (NCBI): domain Eukaryota; kingdom Metazoa; phylum Chordata; class Lepidosauria; order Squamata; family Varanidae; genus Varanus; species Varanus komodoensis. The sequence goes on from NW_025335761.1 coordinate 54,289,639, forward strand.
AGGATAGATAAGAATCCAGTGCATAAGTGGTCGTCCTCAATCTTCCATGCAGCTTGTCCACATCTTCAGGTTGGACAGGGTGAAACTCATCCATCAAACTAGACAAATGACACCATCCTAGAGCTGTCAGCATGGAGCCGGAGTCAGAACAGATGAAGTGTTCTGCAAAATTATCTTAGCTTGCCGAAAACAGCTGCTCACCACTCTGGGTCCTAGAAGTAGCAACCTTTTTGCAACTCAGAACAACTCCACTGGATGACATGGTGAAGATGTGATGGTGGCAGAAAGAGCAGGCACTTTGCTGCCATCACCACTGTGACACCACCGTAGGCTCTTCCTTATCTTCTGTTGGGTCCATCCTGAGTTCTTCTCCACCGCCTACCTCCTCTTTTCTTTTTAAAAGTTTGCCTATATTTATCCGAAGCAATAAACAACAGTTTCAAAATTCTTTCCCCCTCATTTGTTGCTTAAACTGACAAATTTTGCATCTGCCAGAGGTAAGTTCTCACCAAACTAGACATCATAAAATTAATTCAGCATGACAGAGACTCAGTACTTCTTTGCTGAACATTTCCAAAGGCTTATTCTAGACATTATCTGGGGGCAAGGAGGGGGTAGGACAACTTGGATCCCTACACCAACATTGGAAGCAGCCTCTGATTCAGAGCTGGGAATCAGCATTCCCCCACCACCCACCTTTTGCAGCCCGCCTTAGAAAGAACCAGAATGTTTGCTTTCGAGGTTCAGAAAAGTGACTTTGGGGAGAGGCAAGGAGGGAGGGGATTTGGGGGATCCTCCTTTCTCTCCCTTGGAAATGCTGCTGCTGTTAGACTGCTATAAAGAGCTGTTAGCAAACCTGCAAAATGGGAGGAGGGAGGCAAAGGTTGCCTTTGGCACTCCTCCCATTCTGCACTGGATGAGTGTCAGCCTCTGCGTTTGGAGGCCTCCTTCATTTCAGTTGGATCCCATTTTTATTCCATTGCAGCAAAAATAACAGAGACTCATGGCCCTTGAGGACTAGCGAGTTTATTATGGCATACATTTTCCCAGACAGGGAGTGCACCTGGAGATGTGGACTGTTGTTTGTGGAAGCCTGATGCATAATAAATTTGTGAGCTGATGATGACACCCACCCACCCCGCTCACTGCATGCTGGATGATGCTTTCATCCTGATACCCTTGGGCATGGCCATGCCCCCCTGGTGTCATTTGCACACAGCACTTGGACTAGGAGTCGGGCTTCTCTGCTCACAGTCTTCCCCAGGGAGGGAAGCCCTGGACTGGCTGCTTTGGCCCGTCCGGTGGGAAGCCACGGAGTCTTGGCTCAGCTCTTCATCTCTGCGTGTCCCGCCTCCTTCCTACAGTGCAGAAGCAACTAAGGCCCTCTTGGTTCTCCAGCAGTTCAAGCTGTCACAAGACTCTTGCTGTCCTCTGCTGATTAGGCTTAATTGCAAGGTTACAGTGCTAAGCAAGGCTGCTCAGACTAGCACCAGTTTAAGAAAACAGAAGTGAAACTCTACGCAGGAAGTTCAGATACTGCGGCCAGAAAGTGTGGTGCTTTCAACTCTTTGCCGTACACTTGCTCCATCTGCATCTTTCAGTTTATTTTTATTTTAGCTTCTCTTTACAGCAGTTAGAAAAAGTAATGCCAGCATAAAAAGGATTGGGTAGGGGGAATCTTAAGTTATTAGAGTAAAAGAAAAAAGACACCTTCCAAGTTAAGCCCCTTGCCTTCACTGGGACACTCTGAGGTTGAAGGTCCTAAATAAGAATTTTTTTTGTAGGGGAGGGCTATAAAACTGCTTAAGGCCACTCCTGGGCAATCATAATCAGGCTTTGGCAAGGGGTGGCATAGAAATGTTATAATAATAATAATAATAATAATAATAATAATAGTGTGATTTGGAAAGCATACTTTGGAATCTGACTGTGCAGCAATAAAGACTGCCTGGACTGGCATTGGGCATCAGACGTTTTGTTGCCCAACTCTGATGCTTTGCTTTGCTTTGCTTTGCTTTGCTTTGCTTTGCTTTGCTTTGCTTTGCCAAACAAAGGCTTGAAAAAAAAGGAGATTTGTTCCAATAATTCCCGGGGGAATGTGAATGGAGGGCTGTAGAATGAAGTAATTATTGTGGACTTAGGCTTGCGATTAAACATCCATGACAGATGTGATTGTTGTAAAGCAGAGGTGGGAAAATTATGGCCCTCCAGATGTCATTGGATTCTAAGTCCTATCAGTCCTAGCTTGCTTGGTCGGCAATTAGGCATGATGAAAGCCAACTAATGAAATTAGTAATGATGTATTACAAGTATCCCATTCATTTTAAGTTTTAGAGAAGGCAGTCATTAGGATAGAGTGATCCTATCACTTTAAGGACATGTAGACATAGGATTTTTATGTAGGTGAATGTAACTATAACTCTGATACCTAAGATAGCGATCAATGGGAATCTGTAATGTCCCAATACTCATTTTGTTGCATGTTGTCCTGTTTGCTGCAAGCAATTCACCATTCTCTTCTGCTCAGATTAATGAGAGAATCCTTGGATGTTACTATCAGAATAGATCTGAGGAAATGGTAAAAGTCTTGTTGTAGATGGATGAAGTTGTACTATTCTTGTAAGACCGCCTAAGGCCTGCTTCAGCTTTGATAGGTATTATTAGTGCATTTTCTATTATAACTCTGTTCAACATAAGTATGAATAAATCAAAATAACTGTGGATCATAACTGCAAAATATAATTAAAAGGCCATAGTCTAAATTGAAATTTTAATCATGCTAATTTCCAAAATACCTGAGGAGAATTATTGGTCCTAGATCTCAGTGAACTGTTTGAGAGAGGAGAAGCTGTGCTAGTTTGTCACAGCAGAAACAAGAGAGCCTTGTGGCACCTTTAAAGACACGATCAGTTCATCACAGCATACGCCTCAGTGCACAAGCGCCATCCCCGCATCAAATGCATGTGCCGTCTCACTACAGCCTCTGCAGTACGGCCTTCTCCATGGCACCCTCCGGTTTTGGGTGCCATGGTTTTGCACTACAATTCCCATTGGCCACAGCCAGCATGATCAGTGGTTGGGGCAATGGGCGTTGTAGTGCAAAAGCATCTGGAAGCACCAAGTTAGGGAAGGCTGCTGGCAGTCCTGAGCTAAATGGGCCAGATTCGGATTCGAGGTAAGGCTGGTTTGTACGCCTCACGCCTCATGGGTGGCCAGACTTGCTCAACAGAAGAGCCACGTATGGTCAGTGTGAGATGCTTGGGAACCGCAAGCAGGCACCCGCGGGTCGTGGCTGCGAGTGGCAAGTGGGTGGCGGCTGTGGGTGGCCAGCGGCAAGTGCGTGCCTGTGGGTGGTGAGCTACCAGCTGCAAAATCAACTCAAAGCTGCGCGCAGCTCCCAAGCCTCCGTTTGGCCACCCCTGTTGGGGTGAATCAGTGCTTCCACTATATATAACACCCAATAAAATGCTAAAAGTGGTAGGCTGCTCTGCTATTTTCATAGTTGCTAGACTGCAGTTCTCACCAAACCAGACTACTGAGCATGCTGGCTCAGCCTGATGGGAGTTGTAGTCCAAAACATCTGAAGAGTGCTAGGTGAGTTAGGGCTGGTATAGAATCTAGACCAGGACAGTCACCTCCACTGTTTTATCATTTCCTTTTCTGTTTTTAATGTATTTCATGGATTTGTTAGATGCATATCAATGAATATGTATGAAATGCAAACAGCTTTCTAGCAGTTATACTAAGATTTCAACAAAAGCTGACCAATTATGTATCCCTTTGAAAGGAATTTCTGTATGTTACCTGTTTAAATGTTAAAAGCATTGTACGGCCCTCAATCTATTGCGTTATAGGAGGTGAGTGTTAGCCTTCAATGTTGCAATGTCAGTCTTTTAGTTGTCCAAAGGAGAATCCACTGATGCGGACCACTCATTAATTTCCAAGAAGCAGGTAGATAGTATTAAAAGGTGTGCACATCAGCAAATATTAAAGACTGTTCCAGTAGAAAATTTATCCATATACTAACTTCCTCCCAAAATGGATCAACTACTGGACATTTGAAAAACATACCTTTGAAAGAAGTACTAGCTGTATTGCACCACCAGCAATTAGCAGAATTAAGACCATCCCTTATGAAAAAGACGTGGCAGCATCCAGTAGACACAAAATGAATGTTTTTGTTGAATAAGGAGCTACCTAAGATCCACGGATGCGACAGGTAGACACTGATGCAGTAATCCACCGATTAGGCATTTTGTGGTGATGCTCACAGCAATTTCTCAATGTGCCCATGAGTCCAAAGAGGCTGGTGACTGCTGATGCAGACCTTCACAAGCTCTTCCCGGAATCATCTGGCTTGCTTCTGGCTCCTGTGGGAAGTAAGATACTGGTCTAGAGCTGACCCTTCATTTCCACCCCAGCAAGTTGTGTTTACTTTATGAATTCCAAGGCACGGCTATTTGCTACTAATTCGTCTCCCGATTCCACTTCGGAAATATTTTGTAATGAAAAGTAGAAGAGGAAATGCATCAATAAAATAAAGACATTCAGATTGAGATTAGCAGTCAGCTGTGTGGGAACTCCAAATCTGTTGGTGTTCGTATGAATGCTAAAAAAGCTAATGGAGGAAGTAGCTATCTCTCAGTCCATGTGGCGTGCCAGTGCTTTGTCGAATTTCATTTGGGCCCTTCTAGCCCTAAAAGTCATATTTGTGTGTTTCCTGTACCGGTGTACTTCCTTCTCTTGGTATTGCCCACTGCGGTTTGGGAGTGATTAATGTCTGCTTTTGTTTTTAAACACCAGAGTTGTACATTGGCCAAAAAATTTTTTTTCAGTGGGCAACTTTGAGACCTCCATAAAGGATTGTGAAACAGCCGAAGTAATCCAGAGTTAGAGGAGGTTGTGCAGTGACCTTCTTCCTGCAAAGAAAATGGGATTGTTGATTAAATGCGCGTGTGTTCCCTGTTTAATGTCTAGATGCACAGCAGTAAAGGGGTTAGAATCTAAAATGCACCCCAGTGTCATGGTTTACACAAATCTGCTATTAATAGCTGTTTATAAAAAAAATGTGAAGGGTACTGTGAGAAAGTTGGTACCTCTTTAAGTAGGTACTAACATCTGTGCAATGAATCCAGGAAGTGGAGCACTAATCAGGGTACAAAGCACAATGAGGTACAGACTGTTCCAGCTGTCTCTCTCTACAGTGACAAAATGCATGGGAAAAAATAGAGCTGATTCAGAAATACTTTGACTGTGCAGTCCTACACCTGCCTAATCATAAGTAAGTGCTATTTAGTTCAATGAGACTTACTCAGAGCAAAGTATTATTATTATTATTATTATTATTATTATTATTATTATTATTATATTTTTATACTGCCCATAGCCAAAGCTCTCTAGGCAGTTAACAGCAATAATCATAGAATCATGCACTCAAGTCACCCACCCCACTTCTGCCCAGGCCTGACCCTGCTTAGCTTCCAAGATTAGGCAGGATCAGGCACTTCAGGCTACATGGAAGCTGACTGTAAGTATAGGACTGTAAGTCAAGATACCCTTCTAAGTTCTACACTTTATAGATTTGGTACAGAATTTTGCAAGCACAGGATTCTGACATTCAACCCTCCCTAGCTGTAATGTTCTGGATTTAAGGCTCTCCCTGTAGCTCCAGTATATAATATGTACACCAGCAATTAAAACCATAGCTGTCATATGATTTGCTTCAGAAGAGTGCTCCCACTGATTTCCATGAAGGTGCTTCAGAAAGAAAGGTTTCACAGAGTTGCAACATAACTATCTTGTCTAGAGAACTGGGTGTGATCCCTTACATTGCTGGTTCTCATTCATTCATTGATTCTCTCTCTCTCTCTTTCTCTCTCTGCGTAGGTGGACGCATCTGTTCTTTTTCCCCTTGTATTGAACAAGTTCAAAGGACCTGCCTGGCATTGGAGGAACACGGCTTTACTGAAATTAATACCCTGGAGATCCTGCCTAGAGTGTACAACATTAGGACAATTAGCTTGCAAATCCCTGACCTTGGAAGCACCGCTGAGGATAGTTCCAGCACTGAGTTTGACGAAGGCAGCCCATCAAATCAAGGTGTCTCGTGTACACGCCTTCAGCAGGGATCTGTGCAATTCAAAAGCGGCGTACCACTCAGGGAAATGGTGGGTCACACTGGGTATTTGACCTTCGCTACCAAAAGTCTATTTTAGCTACACACACAGGGAAACCTTCTTCTGCATTCCCTCCCCTTTTCCCAGCCGAGCCTCCGAAGCTTTTTGCTCAGCAGGCAATTCCATATATAGTCAGATTGAGTAAGATTATGCCTTGTTTAAATAGCACGCCGGAGCATGAACCGTATCAGCCTCGGCAGTGGCGCTCTTTCTGGAACAGGGCTTGGCTAGCTGTCAGGTACGAAGATGGATTAGCAGCTAATAGCTGTGCGTTGGAATTTGTAAAGTAAAGCCCCTGGCTAGGGTAAGAACAAAAATGCCAACAAAGTTTCCTCATGCTTCCTGAAATTCCTGCCATTGGGACAAAGTTGTTGGACTGATGCTGGGTTTATTTAATATTTCCCATTAGGACTTCTAAATACTTAAAACAAAAGCCAACCAATAAAGAGTTTGAAAGAGATCCAGAGGTCAGCGTGGTCTTTGTTCATACCATAAACCAAGCCAGAAATCTCAAGCCAAGACTGGCCTAGCTGGGGTTCCAATCCAGCCCTGCAGGGTTCCCCACTGGCCACATGCCTTTCCCCAGAAGCTGGTGGGTTGATTTTTGCTGGCTTTTGCTTGCTCTTCACCCCACAAATTCTGCCAAGTTGAAATGAACCTACTAAAGTTGAGTAGCTCCATTCACCATGGATAAGTTCTTTTCAGCTCAGCTTCTCTGAAAAGGAATTTGGCTCCTTGGTGGCTCACCGCAAATTTATTTATTTATTTATTTATTAAAACATTTCTATGCCGCCCCTTGCCGAGGCCTCATATGCTTGCACACACAGCCTTAATAAAGAGCTCATGTTTTTAGCCAACCTTCATTAATGAAATACTTTTCTAAGAAAGGAGTCCAAGTTGCTTCATGATGTGATCTAGATATTGGGCAATTCAGAAGAATGAGGGACAATGATTGGATTTAGGTTGCATCCTTGCCCCCAAATGGGCACACACACGTCTTTGGTTGCCTCACTAGCTTCCTTGGAGGGATATAGTGGCACATATTTCAGGTTCAAGTCCCTTCACTGGAATGAATAGAGGGGCACCTGGGGGTGAAGGGACAGCACATGTGCATCAAGCCTCTGAATCCCTAAGCACCCTCTGGCTCATGTTGTCTGTCTGCATGTGTTAGGCTGAGAAATTCTATTGACACGCATGGTAAATCATGCTGGTTTGGGGGACTCTTTCCTTTAAGTTTCTAGTCTCAAGCTGTGCATTCCAAAGTAGTCTGAGACATCTGTCAACATCTGCCCAGAGTGCTTTTCAAGGTGAGATTTTGAGGCCCTCTTCTCTCAAGTACTTGCTGGAGAACAGTCACGGGAAGCCCTTTAGGCTGCTTCTTGGAGTGAGTAAATCATTTGGCAGAAGCTGCCGCAGCGTGATTCAACTCAATGTCATTGGGGAGCAATGTCAGGATTGGTCTCTTTATCGGTAGAATTCAGCAAAGTTGCAACAGACAAGCTGATTTCACAGCTTTGTGAAACTGGCTTGGCTGAATGGGCACCCTTATTTTCTGTGTTCATGCACCTAACCAGCTTTTGAATGGGAAGGTTAGGCAAGTCCACCCAACCTGGTGGTATCCAAATGCTTTCCATGTCAATTCCCACAAGCTGCCATCAACACAGCCAGTGGCCAGGAATGCTGGGAGCTGTAGTTGAAAACACCTGAAGTGCACCAGGTTGGAAGAGGTTGGTTTGTCTAGCAGGCATGGGCAACTTGTGGCCCTCCAGATGTTTTGGCCTTTAACTCTCATCCTTCACCATCCTGGTGAGAGCTGATGGAAGTTCTAGGACAAAACATCTGGAGAGGCACAAAGTGCACACCCCTGCACCATGCAGACTCCTTCAGTCTTGATTTTCTTTGCCTGCAGCGCCTCATGTTGGGAACAGCTTTACTGGTTCATCTGTGCTTTGTAAGAACAAGTGTGTAGCATAATCCTGGATCTATATCATCATGAAGAAATGACTAGATGCGTGCCCTGCCTCTTCCCTCCATGGGAAAAAAACTCCCTTGGTCTCATCTATCTTAAATGCAAAACTGATCTTGTATTTACAGGCGTCATTACTGTAAATATTTAAATAAATTCTCACCAGTGTTCTTATCAGCATCTGTGCACTGCTCAACCATCTTATCTGTTATTTTATGAGAACTCTCATAAAATGCAGCCTGCGAGATACACCTTTTTATCCCCACCAGGCACAGGCTGTCCAGTATATCTGCTTGAAAATGTGAACCAGGTTTTGCCCTTTTCTTGACAAGAATAAACACCGCTTAGCTTTTAACGGGTTACAGCCCCGGTGCTAATCCGTAACAGTTTAACACAAGCTCCACCGATCGTGACATGCTAAGATAGAACGGCTGAAGAGATTAAAAATCAGGAAGGCAAATCGGCGGGGCCAAGGCAGTTACGTAACTGTTCTACGGCCGTGCCTTTCCTCCTCCGAAGGATGTGAAAGTCTGCATTATGAGCAGCTCTAAAATACTTTTGAGGGAAAGCAGGATGGAGGCAGCTGCATCACTGGGAGAGCAGACATCACCGAAAGCCGATTTCTGCGAAGGCAGAGAAGGCGCACGCATATGTAAACATACCGTCCACGGAATTAAACAGGCAGGAGGACCTGGCCCGAAACTGCAATGGGCTGAACTAATGCTTGTCCTTAGGATACCTTGCACTTAATTGAGCACTCTTGACGTCCTGGACTAGGTTAAAGCAAAGTGCCTTCAGTGCAAAGCCGATCCTTCAGGATCGTGGGTGTGTAATCTGTTAATGATATATACATGGATTTGTTTTATTTTAAAAAACCACCTTTCAGCAATGCTTCCATGGTGGTCTGCCCCCACAAAAAAACAACCCTTCCTAGATAAAAATGCAGACGTAAAGCAAGAGTGTGATCCATGTATTTCAATTCGCCTGACTGTGAATGGCCTCCCTTGCTGATCATTGCTTGCTCTTTCCTTCTAAGCCAGGCCTGGTATATTTTTGTTTAAAATAACTTTGCCCACCTTTCCATCGCTCAGGGGGTCTTACACTAAATACAAAACCAGGAACATTCCACGAAAGGTTAAAAAGCTTTCAGTGCAGTGCAATGCAGACACATCAACAAACGCTGCAAGTGAAAAATGTCTAACAGCCCCCAGGCCCCAGTCAGAAGTGGGGAGACCCCACTTGCAGGGCGGTGACTGCTTCTGGCTGCAATCGCAGTTTTTTCGCATGGTGTCACAGGAACATGAAATGGGACCCGATGGGGGGCCTGAAGTTGCCCTGGGGGGTGACAAAGGGAAGCAGATTCTCCAATAAGTATAGCAGTTTTTGCTCTGTTCTTTAGTGGAAATTGGGTTGGTTGCTAGGCAAGAGACTGATGGGCCAGAGAATGATGCTATGCCAGGAGAGGAGATGGGGAAATGCTTCCTGATGGACTGTCTAGCTCCTTCGCCTGAAGAAAGCAGGGATAGTCTGCTAGACAGTCGCTACGAGGAGGGGCTGGTTTAGGTGTGCATGTGAGGAGCGAGGCGTAGCTCTCATGTAAAAAGTGGCATGGTCAACAAATAAATGGTCCTCCTTCCTCGAGCTTTCAGATAGTAGCTTTCCCTGCCATATCAGTAAAGCCAGCAGTAATGCATTTCTGGTCCTAATGCAGGGTATGTAACGGTCTTCTCCACACAGTCACTAATCCAGTTTGACCTTTGTCAGTATTGTCCCAGCCTCTGACTGGCTCCATGTGCACCGGATTCCCCCAGGAAGAGGCAGAGCATCTGTTTTAACCCCAGGGCCTGGTCCAGCCAAAGCACCTCACTGCAGCTTCAAGGACACTTAGGAGGAAATGAAATCACCTTGTCAAAGATGATAAACAGTTTATTGAATGCAGTGATGAAACATGGATACATGCATATAAGCGGAGGGAAGAAAGCTTGTATTCTCCTTATCCGTATATCCCTTCCTGACCATTAAGATCTTCGATGGAGGTCCTTCCCTGAGAGCTATCCCTAAGTAAAGTGAGGGGAGCAATGCCTCAGAGAAGGGCCTTCTCTGTGATCGTTCCCCTCCTATGGAACCCCCGCCCTAAGGAGGAGCGCCAGGTGCCATCACTGTTCCCCTTTCAGCTTCAGGTAAAAATGTTTTTATTTTAACAGGTGCCTTGGTAGCTAGTGGTTTGTCCTAATTTTACTGTTGTGTTGCCTTCTTAAGATGTTTAGCTGATTATTATATTTTTGTATTCATTTAATGGAGTGTATGTTTTTAGTTAGGGTTAGGGTTGTTTATTATTTGTATTGTTGTTTTATTGTAAGCCACCCAGAGAGCCTCTGGGGTATGGGAAAGCATACAAATGTAGTCTGTCTGTCTGTGGCTGTATTCATCCCTGAATAGCTCGGGATGCTCCATGAGTCTCCAAAGTTGCCTTCATTAGTGAGGCTCCAGAGAACTTTGGCTACAGACAGTACAGAAATGAAATTAGTACTAGTAATTCCTCTCCCTATGCCAAGAAAGAAAGACAAACTTTCTTGCCACTGATTCTATGAAGATCCTCTCTAACTGTCAGTTGCTACAACTCCACTACCTGGGACACAGAAGGGTCAAGGAAACTGCTTCAGCGACACAACAGTTTTGGCTCAACACAGAAGTAGCCCTTATCTACAGAATGATTGGAGAAAGCTGCTTCAAAGCCATTATCTGGTGCTCTTCCTACAAGCTGAAGGCCATGAGGCCTTCAAGAAACTATCCTGCCTTTTGGATAGTTGTTGAATCGTAATACTTCTTTGTCCTCCTTCCAATAGAGATGGTGCAGTGCAATGATTCCAATACCATGGAGTCAGTGGCTTGACAAAGGGCAAGCTAAAATGAAACATTGGTCACTGGGGGCAGGAGTCTGGACACATTAATTTGGGGTGGGGGTGGTGTACATCCCTCAGAAGTAAACCCCACTGAGTTCACTGGTACTTAACTCCCATGTCCTACTGAATTTCAGCTTTTCTCAAAATGTCTCCCTTTACTGCGCCTTCATTCACAGCACTGTGCTGAACTGAAAAGCAGTGCTGTAAAAGGGGACATGATTTAACCAGAGTACAGAAAATCAAACACACTGTTATACGACATCAAGCAGTTTTCTTCTCTGGTACCAAAACATCGTAAGAGAAATAATGTTCTAGAGCAAGAAATTACCACTTCACTTCCCCACTGAAATGCAGCGATTCATCTTGCTTTCTGCGCCAGGCGGCCTGTTGCCTTTTGCTGCCTGGAAAGAACACCCCCATTTTCCAAAGTACCTTTGGCCATGTTGGTATAGGGAGCAGGATGGCTTTGATCTGAGTTTGATGAAATCGCTATCAGCAAAGTTTCCCACAAGCTAGATCTGACCAAGGGTCCATTTGGTCCAGTGTTGTGTTTACACAGTGGTCAATCAGCTACCCAGGGGCAATCCATTCGCAGAACATGAGTGCAACAGCACCACCCAGCCCATGTTCCTCAGCAATGGCTGTGCACAAGCATGCCCCGCCTCTGGTACTGGAGGCAGCATAAAGCCATGAAGACTAGTAGCCATGGACGGCCTCCATGAATTCGTTGAGTTCCTGTTTAAAACCATCCAACCTGGTGGCCATCACATCATCTTATGGAAGTGAACACCATAGTCTAGCTTTGTGCTGTGTGAAGAAGTCCTTGCCTTTTATCTTTCCCGAACCTTCCATCACACCACTTCATGGGCTGACCCCCACTGGGTTCTGGCACAATGGGAGAGGGAGACAAATTCCTTGTTGTTCACTTTCTCCAGCTCATGCCTAATTCTGTATACCCCTAACAGCCTCCCCTTACTCCTCTTCTTCTAAGCTGGACAACCCCTGTTGCTGTAAGCTTTCCTTGGAGGGAAGGAAAGTCCCAGCACTGGGACTCCTCTTAGGCATGGCAAGGCATGGATGCATTGCCTCCAAGATCAGAGGCAGGATGCCTCTAACACCAGTCGCTGGGAACATGAGGAATGGCGCCACTGCGCCCCTGTCCTGCTCGTGGGTGTCCTCCTGCGGCTTCTCGCCGGCCCCTGTGGGATCTGCATCCTGCAAGCCTCTTCTCCAGTTCCCAAGAAAGAAGCGTAGCCGCTGCAGTCTGTCCTGGGCGTGGAGAAGCTCCTGGCCAGGTGACTCCACCAGAGTCCCCCTCCTGGTGCCCTGCCTGCGTGCTTTGTGTCTGCAGATGAGGAAGCAAAGCCCTTTTGCTTCCTCGTAGGAATGAGATGTGGCTCTTACCCACTTTGCCTCCAGAAATATCATGGGAAGGCCTGCACACTCTGTTGTGCAAAGCCATGTTGGGAGGCTGTTTCCACCAGACTCGGGTAGCAGCGAGATGGCTGCGGGGAAAAGAAAAACAGTGGGGCATGCAAGAAAATGTCACAGCATGGACTGCTCCCTGCTTAGGATTGCATATAATTTGTTCCACCCACCACCCACCTGGCTTTCTGTCTCCCTCGCTCTGCTCACCTTGACCAACAGCCAATCAGCATTTCAGGGTCACTGGGCATATTCGGTCCTCATCAGACTGTTCTGAGTGTTCCTCCCTTAGGACTCTCTTTTCCCCAAGACTTTTTGTACTTCTGCAAACTTGGGGGCCCTCCCAAATTTGCTAATACCGCCCTCTTGGGCATGGGTGGCCCCCTTTTGACCACAACAGCATGCACAACCCAGACACTGAGCACAGAATGATTTCACAAAAGTAGCTTTTAAATTCTGGGTCCCCTGAAGGCCCAGTTCTTTAAAGCAGTAGCCATTGGCAAACCAAAGAAAAAGGCTCGCAACAACAAATTAAGGGGTGGGGGCAGGAAACACAATAAGTTGTTCTTTTTATACTGCTTTGGGAAATGTTCTATGAGATCTATAATCTCTAACGGTCTGTAAGAGCTATAATCTGTCTCCAAGGAGATTAGCAATGCTGCCTGCTCGTGCCTGCACTTTTTCAAAGTTGCATGTGTGACAGACAAGTTTTTAATGCTGGCAATGCCAAATTCACAGGGAGGGGGGTCTTTCATGTGCTGCTTACAGTTCTCCATGCTCTTCGCAACCTGCCACAGGGATGCTGCTGAGCCGATGGCCACACAGGAGCAGGAATGAAGGCCCGAGGCCCTGCTCTGCTCCTAGGATTTCACTGGAGGGGGCGACGCATTCTGCCTGGGAGCGGCCGCCTTCCTGGCATCTGCTGACCTGGCAGGAGTGAGCAAGCTATCTTGCCCCCCACAAGTCTGCACTTGCCCTTGGGACGGCAGAGCCTCCCGGGCATTCTGGCTTGCCCCCAACGGGCGCTCTCTGGGGAACCAAGAGTGTGACGGCCGGCTGGTTTTCGGATGCTTTGGTCACTCGGCAGCTGGCCAGGAGGTCGCCCCCTGCTGAAGCAAAGCCTGTCTGAACCTGTCAGGTGCCTGGAGGAGGAAGGCAGCTCTGAGCTATTTCTGCTCTTCATAAGAAGAGATGTAATTCCTGCATTGAGCGTGCCTGCTTATGCATGTTTAGACAGAAGTCCTGCGGTTTCCAGCATTCCTTAGCCAGCCTATGTGGCAGGACTGTTTTCCCACCTGAAGATGTATAGGATAGAATCCTGAATGAATGCGGAGGGAAGTTAAGTGGGCTCCCTCTCGGCTGTCCGTCAGCTGGTGGTCAAGGACATTTTCTTTCATTTTGACACACAAATGGGCTGTCGCTGAAGGAGGATTCAATCAGCTCAGTTCTATTTACTTTGTTGCTGTGCTATTAATTGCATTATTAATTTATTCTGCTTGTGTTGTATTTTAATTAAGATTTTGTTTTTAATCTCTACATTATCGCTATTCTTATCTCTTTTTGGATCACCCCATAGCCAAAGTTTTCTGAGTGGCAATTTAAAGGCATCCACAGCAGTTTAAAGCCACCTTTGTCACTTGAGGCGTCTGTGGCTTGGAGTGCCTTCCACCAGCTTCAGCTATGCCCCTATCTGGACAGAGACAGCCTTTGGTCAGTGATCTATGCTCTGGTAATCTCTGAGCTAGATTACTGCAGTGCATTCTACATAGAGCTGCCCTTGAAGACTGTTCAGAAGCTGCAGCTTGTGCAAAATGCAGCCGCCAGACTAATAACAGGGATTAGATGATTTGATCAAATGACACCAGTTCTGGCTAACTTGCAATGGCTGCCTATACCCTTCAGAGCCCAATTCAGGATGGTGATTTTGACCTTTAAAGCTATACACAGAACCATGATACCTGATGGAACACCGCTCCGAACCTTCTTCTGCCTGAACACTATGATCAAGTTGTGGGGTCTGTCTACAACTGCTGCCTCCAAAGAAGGCTCAGATGGTGGCAAGAAAGAGAAGGGTCTTTTCAGTGGTGGCCCCTAGTTAGGGAACACGCTCCCCACTGAGGCCTGCCTGGCACCAACCTTACCATTTTTTTGGTGCCAGGTAAAGATCATCCCCTACTGCATTCAAGTAGCTTCTAGGGCCTGCTAGTTGTTAAACAAACCTTAAGTTTTCTTTTTCTCTTTTTTCTGTATGTATGTTTAGTGTGTGTGTAGATATATATAAAATATGTGGTTTTGAATTTTATATTGTAAACTTTGCTCCACTTACTAGCCTGACTGGAACTACAGCTGGGACTCTGTGCTGACATAGCTAGGAGCAAGTCCATCAGAACAGCAGGGCTAGGTTTGCACTATGTGAGTTTGAGCCGTGAAGTGAGGAGGACCACCTCTTGTCCCAGCTGTGAACTCATTAGCGGTCTTCCACAAGCCATTCCTTCTCTGCCAGGCTAAATGCAGTAAAGGGAAGACAAGATTATAGGGTCACTGGAAGGAACAGGGACACGAAAGATTTCCCATGAATAGATTAATGGAAATGTTTATATTATCTGAATTCTCTGTGGTGTCCGAATAATCCCAGAATCGGCAGCCTTTATGAGTTGCAGATGCTCATGATCTGAGCCACAGTCAGCTCCTGGTCTAGTTTTTACTGACTGTATCGAGCTTCTCCAGCTTTGGCTGCAGAGCACATAGTCAATCTGATTTCTGTGTTGACCGTCTGGTGATGTCCATGTGTAGAGTCGTCTCTTGGGTTGTTGGAAAAGAGTGTTTGCTATGACCATCGTATTCTCTTGACAAAATTCTACCAGCCTGTGCCCTGCTTAATTTTGTACTCCAAGGCCAAACTTGTCTGTTATTCCGGTTATCTTTTGGCTTCCTACTTTAGTATTCCAATCCCCCATGATGATAAGGACATCATTTTTTGGTGTTCATTCTAGAAGGTGTTGTAGGCCTTCATAGAACCGGTCAACTTCAGCCTCTTCAGCACCAGTGATTGGGACAGAGACTTGGACTATTGTGATGTTGAATGGTTTGCCTTGGATTCAAACTGAGATCGTTCTGTCATTTTGGAGATTGTATCCCACTACTGCTTTTCCTACTCTTTTATTGACTATGAAGGCTACTCCATTTCTTCTGAGGGATTCTTGCCCGCAGTAGTATACCTGATGGTCATCTGAATTAAATTCACCCATTCCTGTCCATTTTAGTGCACTGATTCCTAAGATGTCAATGTTCAGTCTTGTCATCTCTTGTTTGACCACATCCAGCTTGCCTTGATTCATGGATCTTACATTTCAGGTTCCTATGGAGTATAGATCTTTGCAGCATCGGACTTTCCTTTCACCACCAGATACATCAGCAACTGAGTGTCCTTTTGGCTTTGACCCAGTCGCGTCATTCTTTCTGGTGGTACTAGTAGTAGCCCTCTGCTCTTCCCCAGTAGCATATTGGACACCTTCCGACCTGAGGGGCTCATCTTCCGGCATCATATCTTTTTGCCTTTTGGTACTGTCCATGGGGTTTTCATGGCAAAGATACTGGAGTGGGTTGCCATTTCCTTCTCCAGTGGATCACGTTTTGTCAGAGCTCTCTGCTATGACCTGTCCGTCTTGGGTGGCCCTGCACGGCATGGCTAATAGCTTCGTTGAGCTACGCAAGCCCCTTCGCCACGACAAGGCAGTGATCCATGAAGGAGTTTCCCCATGCTCGGACAAAAACACCAATTATTTCTGAGAAGCCCAGATTCAAGACCTTGGTCTCAACCTATTACATAGCTGAGTGGGAGAGAAACTGAGAGCAACGTACTTCAGGAAGGAGAAATCTGGCATGTTGTTTTCATAATCCTTACATGCAGGTTCTTCTCTTCCCACTCAACTTTCTTTGCGAGTGGTGGCCCAGCCCTACCATTAGACAGAGTACGTCAGTTGCCTCAGGGGGCAGATCCTGGGCAGGGGAGTGGGGGGGACAGTGGAGGAAACTTCCTGGCTTTCCCCTTGAACTACCCAGCCGTTTGCTTGTGTTTGAGGACAGAGCTATGGATGTCACACAGCCTGTCCTGGACCGTCCCAAGACTGGTCTGTCTTAGATGTGATGCATGATGCTATCCCTTTCCCAGAGTGGGATTGAGATTAATTGCAAATTTATTTATTTATTTATTTATTTGGAATTTTTGTATGCCGTCCCATTCGCATAAGCCTCGGGACTGCTTCCACATATAATCCACAAAGCTTCTTTCTGCACAGGACTTTGGGAGTGCAGGCATCTGGTCCTTCGTCTCCCGATGTCTGGGTTGTGGATCATGACAGGGCTGGACTTCATGCACACCTAAGGGGTGCAGCAAGGAGGTGGGGAAACATGCATCTGTTTCTCTCCCTCCCTCACTCCCTCTCTCTGCAATGCTTCTGCCTGCAAAGTGGTTGCTGAATAAGAAAATATGGATTGCTTTTTTGGTCTGCCAGTGCTACTGAAGGAGAAAAGAGTAGCCTTTTAATTTAGCAAACTGATTAATAGATAGGCAGCAGGGGAGGCTGGCAATCCATGATGAAGCACCACTAGGATCAGGAGGGTACAAACCAATTTGTTGTAAGCTTTGAATGATTTATACAAGGATATATACAATTAATATTTCCAGGCTGCACACACAGCATTGGCTGCACCCATTCAGGACTTCAGTTCACAGGTGCAAGACATGGGGTGTTGGGTGTTACTAAATCATCCATGGAGACAGACTGGGCAAACCTGTGGGCTTCCATGCTAGAGATGAATTCTGTGGAAGCTTCTCTAGTTCAAATTGGATGGTTGATCCATCGCACGCAAGTTTGCCTACCCCTGGGTGGGCACACTTCAAGCTTGCAGATCTACTTCATATTTTTATTAGAACCCTAATATCTGCCTACCAGAGCAAAAGAACGTTGCTTAGAATGATATAATCCTGAACGGAAGAATTTGTTTCCAGTCCCATCAGAAGTGAGCTGAGCCCCAGCCACAGTCCCTCCCCACCAATATCCATTCGGCGTCACCCCAGGAATGTTTTGGGCATGGTAGAAAGCAAAGGTAGTGATGATTTTGTTGGTAATTGAATTAACCAACTGGGACTCAGAAATCCTTGGTGATCTACTGCAGGCAACCCATTCATCCTTCAAATAGCCTGAGGTCTTTCTGTCTCCTTCCTTCTTCACTGATGGATAGCAACGCTCCGGGATTTCAGATGGGGTCCCTCCTGAAGAATCCGGGAACTGATCTGAACCTTCTGCATGCCATACATGTCGTCTGTCACTGAGTTACCCCGGTGCTACTTTGCACAAGAGAGCAAATACAGTGAAAACACATTGGATGGAGCAGACACTCATGTGTTCGAGTTATCATGCCAAAGCCATCATTTCATTATTTTAGGGCTGCTTCATCATTTTTAGCAGAACGTTTTTTACTGTTGTTTAATAATCTTGCAAGCTCCCTAGTAGTGGAGCAGGGGGGCGATGGCAAGATTTTAAAATGTGTTAAATAAAATGTGTGAATTCTTATTTAATGAGATATATTTCAACTGTCCCCCATTTCTAATTCTAACCATATGTGACAGGAATTGTGAAATCTACTCCATGCTAAGAATTAAAAACTGAGCAAAGGGAGGGGGTATAATTTACTGAGAAGAAAAGCATACCTAAAACAAAAATCTTATTAAATATAACTGCCTTTCTAATGGCACAGAAAGTTATTTTCTGTGACAATTTGGCCTATTGTACAGGAATACCCAGAATTAAAGCCCTAAACAGTTCGGAACTAGACTATCTGATGCAGGGGTGGGCAATTAATTTTCCTATGGGGCCACATGAGAAACTTTGACAGTTGTTAAGGGCCGGACCAATTCACTTACAGCTCTGCTCAATATATATCTCTATAAAAACAGTAAATGAAACATTACAATGATACAATGAAAATGTGGAGCACAGAGCAACACTATTTAATGAATATTCACAAAAACATTAACATTACATGAAAAGCAATAAATTCAATTCAATTTAGCAGATCCTTCAAAATAAAAGCAGTGCAGTTGTATTGCTTGCATCTATATTACGTCGATATATATTTGCATTGACTTTTAATTTGCCAGTGACCTCATGCGGGCCAGTCAGGGTCAGCCATCGGGCCGGATGTGGCCCGTGGGCTGTACAATGCCCAGGTCTGATCTGAAGGAACACATCTTCTATATGTGTCTACGCAAACGCTGAGATCATCATCAAAGGTCCTCCTCAGAGAGCCCCCTCCAAAGGAAGCAAGGGGGCGTGGTTACTAGGGGAAGGGCCTTCTTGGCTGTGGCACCCCATCTGTGGAATCTTGATTTTTACCCTATTTTACTGTACCTCTGAGTGCGATTTAGCTGTGATGGTGGTGGTGGAGATAACTGTACTACTTCTTATTGTATCATGGTATTTATTAATTGTATTGCTGTTTTATTAATTAGGGCATTTTTGGTTTCGTAAACCACCTAGGCAGTCTTTGAAAGGATGGGTGGCAAAGAAATGTAATAAACAAATAAGGCAATGGGTCGGCTCAAAGGCCTATCTAGTCTAGGCTACTATTCCTTCATGGGGGGAGCCATGTGTTCTCCTTCACAGAGGACACTGCTCTGCTGGGAAGCCCCCTCTCTCTGAAGGGTGGTCCAGTCCAGGGCTGGTTTAAAGATAAAGAACAGAAGGGAGAGGAAGGCCATGAAGCTGCCATTAGCCGTTGGGTCAGCAAACAGAGCAAAACACACAGTTCCGCCAGTCACTTTCTTCCCACTATAGTTAGAGGGGATGTATTGTATTGCACGGCACGACATTTCTATCCCACTTTCCGCCCCTGCTTTTTGGAGGCTACTTACATAACTGCATTTTAGCCCCACAAAAACTCTGTGAGGTACGTTAGGCTGAGAATGACCGACTGTCCCAAAGTCGCCTAATGAATCCAGATCTCCCAAGTCCCAGTTCTGCCTGTCTAACCAACGCACCGCTCTGGCCCTTGCCAGAGGCTAAGTTAGAGTCATGATTTCTAAGCTTGCAACTAGGCATATCAATAAGTGCCTACACATTTTATGCAAATCTGTGTCCCCTTTACTCCTCTTTTTCACGCTGCATTTTCTCTCCTCTGGAGATGCATAAGCAGTCGCACTACACAGTGGCCGGTGAAATGCCCGCACGTAACGATGCGTGGTGGGATCACAGAACAGTAGAGCTGGAAGGGGCCATGAAGGCCACTGGGTCCCACACGCTGCTGCTGCAGGACATTCCACTCAGACGGCTGTCCAGTTTCTTCCTGGTGTCTAGTTTGAATATGCCTTCATTTATCTTGTGTCCATTATTCTGTGTCCTGCACTCTGGAATGAACAAGAATAGATCTTGTCCTTCCTCGTTGTAACAGCCTTTCAAGTGCTCGTAGTGTACTTGAAGCCGAGTACGTATGTCCCCTAAGTAGGGGGTGACATGTGCAGTACATATGTCCCCTAAGCCTTCTCTTCCTGGGGCTGAACATGCCCAGTTCTTTCACAGGGCTTTGCCTCCAGTCCCTGAATTGCTGCCTGTGCTCCCCTTTCCAGCTTTTCCTTGTCTTTTTAAAGCTTGGGTGGCCAGAACTGGGCACAGTATTCCAGGGGAATTCTGACTAGTGCTGTGTGCACAGGGGAACTAGTGCTTCAAGTGCAAGAAAGACCCATCACTGTCTAAAAAATCCCATATGGAGCAGGCTTGTGAGCATAGTTCTGCCAGGGGTTATACTATTTGCTGGACAAATACAGGGGGTGGTGGGGGAGGAAGGTCACATAAGAACCTTTAGCTAGTAGGTGGCTAGGAAAATTAATAAAACCTTGGGAATCTGAAAGGCACCGCTTCAAGGGTGTTGCAGACCGAGAAAAGTACAAAAAGGGCAAAGCGTTTGCTTAGACTTGGCTTGGGTGCAGCCACACTGAAAAGAACCCTGAAGGTCAATGAATTTGCTCCGGAGCGTACAAAGGACTGTACGCAAAAGGAGAAAAATCACCTGGATTACGTTACCATAGAGGCAAGCTTTGCTTGAATGCAGGGAACAGATCAGGAAAGATCTTATCTGTAGCACAGCGTCATTGCTCTTGCGTGTCATGTGTGGACTCAGCGCCAAGGGGAACCAGAAGCATTTTATGCAAAGTCAGTTATTTCCCTGGGTATCGGCGCTATTGTAAGCTCCACTGTGCACGGTGCATCTACTACATCCTACTTGGATGAGGGTGGTCTTGCCACAGTCATTCATGCGCTGCTAATTTCGAGACTGGGCTACTGTAATGCCCTTTACATGAGACTTCCCTTGAATTCGATCCAGACTCTTTAGATCAGGGGTCCTCAAACTTTTTGAATAGGGGGCCAGTTGAAAGGCTGCGGGGACCTTTGCAGGCCGGTGAGGTGGGGGTGCCTGGGGGCGTAGGCCGGTGAGGTGCCATCGGGGGCATGCGAGGCGGCATCGGGCATGTGCAGAGGCGGCTCGCTCTCTTGCTCGCTCGGAGATCTCCCAGCGAGTCCAAAACCATTTCCAAGCGAGCGAGCCACCACCTCCCCACCTGTGCTGCGGGGCAGCGGTGCGCACGCCCCTATGGGAGGCATGCGGCGGCAGTGGCGGCTCACTCACTCAGAGACCATCTCCAAGCCTGCAAGCCACCACCTCCTCACCCGCACCGCAAGTACGCGGGGGGGGGGGCAGCAAACAGCGGTGCGGGCCAGATGCATGGCCATGGCAGGCCGGATCCATTCCACGGGCCGTAGTTCGAGGACCCATGCTTTAAATGACCCAAAACAGAGCAGCTCAGTCGCTGATGAAGACCAGTTCTTATGACCATATTATACCTCCCCCTGGTTATTTGTACTGGCTGCCTGTTCCAGTCCAGGCTGAATTCAAGGTATTGACTATGACATGTAAAGCCTCAAGCAGCCTGAGACCACATTATCTTAGGGAGTGCCTTATGCCGTATATTTCTTCCCATCACTTAAGATCCTCAACTGAGGCCTTCCTATGAGTTTCTCTCCATCAGGAGGTTAAGGGGGAGGTTGCAAGGAGGGGGGCATTTTCCATGGTGGCACCCCAATCTCCTGCCACTAAAATTCATCTGGCATTTACTAAGTTTTCGTGCCTGATGAAAACATTTTCAATGCACTTACAGCACTACTTAAAACATCTATATTGATGGCACTGGTTTTAATGTATTAACCTACATTTTTGTCTGATTATATATATTGCATTTTATCTTGTTTATTTATTGGACTATTTTAACTGCACTATTTTTGTTAATGTTATTATTGACCTTTTTTTTGTAATGGCCACCCAGAAAGCATGATGCTAATGGACGGCTTTTATACAAATTTTATAAATAAAGAAATAATACATCTGAGTCACAGCTGCTGTTGTTGCAAGCTCCTGACATTTCACTGGGAATGGGGGTGGGGGGGCAGTAAAGGGAATTGTGTGTGTGTGCATACACCTACACATTATAGTCATGGGCTGCCACTGTCATCTTCACCTGCTGTGGGTGCAAGTAGAGAAACGTACGACGTGGTGCTGCCATGACATGGGACAAGTGACATTACCTGGCAGAGGAAAGAAAACACAAAGGAGCCATTTTCTGCAGCAGAGGGAGCGCCCAATTCCTCGTTAAAGTGCCAGTTTTGATGTGTGACAGTTTTCAGCAGGAGGGTTGCTTTGTTTTGCCTTTTTCTTCACACAGAAGGAAGTTTCCAGGAGGGAAAAAGGGACGTGAAGCTGTGTCACCACTGTTTCATTATGTCCCAGGAACAAGAAATCTCAACATTTTTAGGCGCCACGAACTGTGATCTTTCCTGGCTTCCAGGCACTGTGGATGAATGAGGACCAGGGTGCAGGAAGAGATTCATTGTGATTGCTGATACTAATGGTCGTATTTGCCAGCACATTAATAAGCAGGCACTGTTTCTGCAAGGCTTCTGAAGTTCCTGATCAATTTCCATTATGGTCTGGGGCTGGGTGGACAGTAATGGAAATGTAAAGAAAAGAGTCTGTGGTCATATTTCAGGACTGTAAATCTCTAGACTAATTGCACTAATATGTAAATTAGCTGCATTTGACTAATGTTACCCTATGCAGTGCAGGCAAGATGAAATGCCATAGATTACAGTTCCTTAGGAACTTATACAATGAAACACTGAAATCAGGATTTTCTGGAGAACTTTGGTGCTTCTGCACAGGAATATTTGTTCTCTGTGTGCCAAGGTGATCAGCCACTCCACCAGAGTCCTTTCTGGACCCTCACCTGGCCTTACAGCTGATATAGGCTAAACACCAGTCTAGCATAAGTCATGCTGGCAAAAGTCCCAAGGAAGTACAGAGAGCATGTTAGGTGTTCCTCACATCTTATCTTGCCTTTCTTGTGTGTTAGCCTGCAGTTCCAGAGGTGAGGGAGAAATTTGGCATGGCACAAAGGGCTTTGTGTCGTCACTGGTCAGAGTTAAAGTCTGCACCCCTCCCAATATGAAGGAAGATCAGTCAGAAAGAGCAAAAGCTTCTTGGAAAAAACTACTTCTGCTTCCTTTTCAAACAGAACTGAGTTGTAATGGAGAAGCAAGTGCTGCAGGTTAATAGCTGGTCTTCAGAAAACTTCTAGGAAAATCTCATTTTATACTCAGTTTTGCTTCCCTTTTCCCCATTCAAAGAAAATATTTTAAATGGCATGTTAACTGCTCACAGGCTTTGGTCTGGAGTGAGACAGAAAATCAGTGCAGAAGCCAACGAAGGGTGCTTCCAGACAGAGGGCTGCTAGAACTGGCAATTAGAAGGGATTGTGCAGCTATTCTTGTCTTGTTGTCCTAACAGATTTTCTGCAGTAAGAGGAAGGATAGAAGGAGTGCTGGGAAAATGTAGGAGGGCTGCACGTGGAAGACGGCATCTGCTTCCACCTGTAAAATTCCATGAATGAGGTAGGGCGCTGGTGTGCTAAATGCACCCTGAATGAATGTGGGTGTTTCTCTTTCAATGCTAACCTTTCTAGACCTTGGTTACATGAACAAATATGTAACCATCTAACATACAGTTGGTCCTGAACATGCCCTCACATGGCAGGAGGGCAGGAGCCCTCCTGGGGCCTCCACCCAGCCCTGCAAATTTCCCTAGAAAGCTTCAGCCCCTTTCTCCAACCACCAACCATCTCCTAAAGTTTCGTTCCTGGCGGTGGAGCTTCAGGCTA
Organism: Varanus komodoensis; assembly: GCF_004798865.1. Taxonomy (NCBI): domain Eukaryota; kingdom Metazoa; phylum Chordata; class Lepidosauria; order Squamata; family Varanidae; genus Varanus; species Varanus komodoensis. The sequence goes on from NW_025335761.1 coordinate 54,313,375, forward strand.
AATAGGCTGGCATTTTTGATTTTTTGGACCTGTCTCTTCTGTCTTCAGCCCTTCCCCAGTGAAGTGTGGTTCCCAAGAGCTTTCCCAGAAATGAAACCCGCCTGAAAGAAAAATAGAAACAGAGTGAGTCAGAAGGGGTCTCCCGGGCCATCTAGTCTGACCCCAGGCTCCAGCCGGCTCCACTCACGACACGCCCACCATGTGCATGTCCAGCCTACTTTGAACACCCTCACCGATGGGGCCTCAACGACCTCCCATGGAAGCCCATTCCACACCCTCGGGGTCCTAACCGTCAGGAAGTGCTTCCTGGCATCTAAATGGAACCTGGGTTCCCTGAGCTTGGCTCCGTTGGAGCGCTTTCTGCTTTCCTCTGCAGGGGAGAACAGGCCTCTACCCACCTCCTGTGACATCCCCTCACATACCTGTAAAGAGGCTCTGCACCTTTGCTCTATACTGCCCTAGCAACAGAAACCAGAATCGGATTAAGGAGACAAGGAGGCCAGACCGCATAGGAGCAGACTCGATTCTCAGTTCCTGGGGTCGGCAGCAGCATGAGCGGCTTCCCTGGAAAGTGGCTCCAAATGTGCCCCTTGGCCTGTGCAGAATTCTGTGCCTCCTCTTCGTATGCAGAGGAACTGCAAAAGGCACACCCAGCTGTAGAAGCTGCATCACTGCCTCTCAACTTCCATGCTCACATCCAAAGAAAGGACCTGGTTGCACCATATCTTAGAAAGCGCCTTCACTCCTACCCCCTCCTCTACTTCTTACAGACTTAGGAAAGCTTTTGCTCTATGTTCCTGCATATAAATATGTCTGATTTACAGGGCCTTTTGGTGCTGACCCACATTGTGCGCAATATTCTTCCTCGGAAAATCTGCTCTATTGATTGCACAGAGGTGAAGATGCTGAGATTCAGGAGGTATTGCTATGCCACTGAACACTGTCCCTGCACAGGTGTTTTCATTCATGCTGTTTGACAGATACGGTAGGTGCAACTTTTCATATTGCTTTGCCTCCCCCACTCCGACACACACGCCTTACCCTGTGTTCCACAAATTTTAATTACTACGACAGTTTCTATGCAACAGTTTCTATGCCATGTCAAGTGGTCTTTTGGAAGCAAAAGTGATTATTATGTTTTTAAAAATGTATTTTAAAATACTAAATAAATGCACAGCTTTTTGCCTTTTGTGTTTTAATATATCCAAGAGTAGACCTTTAAGTCATGCTGTGAATCTCCTCTCCAAAAGACCTTTCCTCCCCCAGTGAATGCTGAAATGGCCCCCCATTTCCCATACTTACAATGTATTCCCAGACTAAAAGGCATTCTAATTCCCATCAAATATTATGTTATTTCATTTCATTTCTATTCCGTTTTTTCCTTTTGCAAGGAACCCAAACGGTTTACACAGTCTTCCTCCTACTTTTACTTCACAGCAGCCCTGTGAGGTAGGTTAGGCTGAGCCTCAGTGACTGTCCCAAAGCCACCCCGTGACTTTCATGGGCAAATGCGGACCAGAACCAGAACCCCTGAGCCCCAGTCCAAGACTCCAACTTCTGTGTCACTCTGCTCCAAATGTGTATTGGTTTACGCACAGTGTTCTCCTCCTTGCACACGTGCTTCCATTTTCCAGGCAATGCAATTCGATTAGAACACAGGGAGCCGCTTTGCACCAGGTCAGACCGTTGGTGGATGGCGCCTGCTGAGTGCTCCATGCACCAGCGGTGGGGATCTCACTGCCCTTCAAATGCTGTTGAGCTGCCAGCATCACTTGTGGAGCAACAAGGAAGCAGCTGAACAGAGAGGACAAAAGAAGACAGCACTTGGCATGTGCTGGTTACACTCTGGTGTAGAAGACTGGCCACTCTGGTTACACTCTGGTGTAGAAACTTCAGGGCCTGGCTCTTCCTTCTGGTGAGTCTTTATCTTCTGACTGGATGTGAACCCTTCAAACAGAAGGGAACCCTCAGAATAGAGGACTGGCTTCTAGAAACCCTTCAAAGAGAGAGCATGCTCAAACTAGAGGGAAGTCCTCCAGTAGAGGAATGTTCTCTGCAGACATGGCCACCCTGCGATTTGCCGCAATGGGAGGGCCAGACATTCCCCATCCCTGGGCTACACTGACTGGCAGCCCTACTCGGAGAGGCTGGGTCGCTTGTTCTAGTAAGGAGACACGGTTCTGTGAAGGCTGGAATCAGTGCAGCGAAGGGCCACTAGGATGGTGGCTGGTTTGCAGGGGAAGCCATATGAGGAGAGAGCGAGGGAGCTGGGCCTTTTCAGCCTGGAGAGGAGGAGGCTCAGAGGGGGCCTGTTAGTGACATACAGGTCTGTGAGGGGGTGCCACGCAGATGTGGGTCGTGACCTTTTCCCCTTGCAGTGGAGCACAGGATGCGTTCCAATGAAGCAAAGCTCAGGGAACCAAGATTCAAGGTGGATGCCAGGAAGTACTTCCTGATGGTTAGGATCCCTAGGGCATGGAATGGGCTTCCACTGGAAATGGTTGCAGCCCCATCGGTGAGGGTGTTCAAGGACATGGTATGTATGTCATGAGCGGAGCTGGCTGGAGCTGGGGGTCAGACTAGATGGCCCGGGATACCCCTTCTGATTCACTCTGATTCTATGTTTTCCCTGTTTGAGTAAACAGATGAAATGTGCCTTTCTTCGCAAGGGGTGCTGTATGTTGCAATCTGCCAAAAGTTCATCCAGAAGCAAGAGCAATAGCTCCTCTGCCAAAACATAAAAATGATTATGAGATTGGGGATACATACAGCAGTGTCCCTCTTATTTTGGCTGCAGCTGGTGGATGTTGCTGAACATCCTTTTTTCTCTCTATTTCCTGATCAGGAGTCAGCCAGAAGCATCATCAAGGTGATGTCCAAACACTGCTTTTGCCCTGCCCCCAAGCTTGTTCCCATGGGGACCACATGTGCCTCCTCCACATCTTCCAGTGCCCTCCCTTGTCTTCCTTGGATACCATCTCACCCTCCCTCTGAGGCTGTTATTCTTACTGTCTTTAGGAAGTAGCTGTAAATATTCTTTGCTGCCTGTCTCACTCATACAGAAAGGTGTTGCAGGAGTTTCCATTCCAAGTAGGTCATTGGTCCTTTGCTGCAGTTACCCAGTTGCATCTGGCTTCTTCCAGAGTCTTACCTCAACGACTGAGTTCGCTTAGAGAACAACCCATGCTGGAAATAAGCCAGGGAGTGTGATCTGCCCACAGACTGCCAAACAGATGATCAGGCTCACCACGGGTTGTTTGCCCCCTTCCTCCCCATGCTTCTCCCGTGGTCCTCCTGTGGGTGTCCCAGGGACACAGCAGTAGGATCGACTTGTCCCCACCCCTCTGCTGTAAACTCGGGGCATTGTCAGCTTGACACAGATGTTTTCCCCTTCTCCCAGTTTTCTCCCCCCGCCCCCCAAGATTTCAAACTCCAGCCTGACAGCGGGCTTTCTCAATCCCTGTTTTGATGGCCACCGACAACCCTTTCAAAGTGCTTAGGTGGCAGCTTAGAGGGACTATACATGGTCATTTTTAGATCCCCCCCAACGTATACAAATATTTTTGCATATTTTAATTTGTGGGGGTCATTCACAACTACAGATCTGCCCTCTTAGAAAAAATGGGCAGCCTCACCTGGCCAGTGTCCAAGGAGATACCTGCTGGCAAAGTGCAGCAATCACCAATCCTGGATATTCACCCAGAGTTTTTGAGTTGTTAAGCTGAACAAAAAAACAAGTGGTTCTCTCACTTGTCCACTTTTCCCAAGACTCTGGCTACCTGTGAACCTGAAAATGCATGAGCCACCCACTCTTTTAAGGAGCTGTCAACTTTGACAGCTGTCAACATTTTGATTCCTTTTAAAAGGTTTTTTGATAAGTCCACCACAGTCTTTTTATGGGACTTGTGCATTTTTGCCTGCATATGTCCGTTTGAAAAATGTGGACCCATGTAAATGTAAATACACAAATAAAATACAAAAAACACTTCTATGCCTAAGGTGGTATAACAACAACAACAACAACAACAACAACAGTTTACAACCAGCCAGTTGGGCATTTTAAAGGGGCTGTCAGAGACTGTGATCACAAACGCCATCTGTCAAGTCAAAGATTATGATCTCGAGGAAAAAGTGAGGGAGGGGAAGCAAACGACAAGCCAAAAATTGCTCACGGTAATGTCAGGAAACTCCCATCCAATGCCAGTTAGACTAAAATGCTGCACGGGAACTTCTGTAGTTGCTGGCACTGAAGCAGCCCAAGTGAGGAGGTGAGGTGGTCTTGGCACTCATGCCAAGTGGCTCATGGGCCAATTCCTAGTACCCATAAATGGGGTAGGTCATCATGGTTCAGATGACACGAGAATCCACTGTAGGAACAACAACCCATGGGTTGTCAGGGTGGCTCTCAAAAAGCCACCCCAACAGAATCAGTCCAGGCGGGTATAACAGGACAACCTACCATGGCCTTTCAGCCATGATGAGTTGTTACATTATTCAAACCACATCATTAGATCCCGTGTGCTCTGTGGTGACTATGTGGAATTGGTTAAAAAATGTACTTTCCTACAAACCAAAATACGGTAGTAGAGTCTTGGTAAATGGACAGAAAAATACATCAGCAACTTTTATTCCTAATGGAGCATGAACCATAAAGATGGGATTTTAGTTCTGACATCCAGCTTAATCACCAGAGAGCTGAATTCTTGCTGAGTAAATATCGTTATGTCAATGACAGAAAAGGTTATTCCATTTGTCCTTGTAATTGGATGATGAAGGAACAAAGCCATCCATACGTTCCTGTGAAATATCATTTTAAGGATGTTAAATGTTTTTACCCCAACTGTGTTAATTAAAAACTTAATAAAAGTTAATTTGTTTATAACCCATAGTTAAAGCAATAAATTGTCAGTTTGCTGATTATATACATTTCCAGAAAGGTAAACATTTTAATCCACAGCAGCAAAAACTATGAAGAAGCTTGTGGTACCTTATAGGTGAAACTTCCACAATGGGACTTCCTCTAGAGGGGTTTAAATGCAACTCCTGTCATCCCAGGATGGTTGGGGATGATGGGAGTTGTGGTGATACCAGACCTTGTGACAGAAGAATATTCATTGGAAGTTAATATCTCCAATGGTTGTAACTGGGCTGTAATTCTACCAAGAGTGGGCTGTATACTTCCCTACGGATCCATGTAGTCCTTTGTCTAATCTCATGCATCTCTCGACTTAATTTCATGTATCTCTCAACCTAATGTCACATGTTCCTCAACTTAATTTTAGCAGCTGCTCAGTTCTAACATCTGGCACAAGCAAGTGCACCCTTATTATTTATTGACTTGTGCTCTGCCTTTCTACCAAAACTGGCAGTTGCGGTGGGCTTCTGTTTTGAAATAAAGGAGAGAAAGAAAAGAGGGTGGCCAAGAGAGGAAGAAAACCCACTGCTGGCTTTGTCGCCACTCTTCACTGTCAACATATAATCTCTGACAGATTACCCAGGAAGGAGTGTGACCCCCAAATGAAGAAAGGGTTTGCTATGTCGGGATGCAGGTGGCGCAGTGATTTAAACTGCTGTGCTTCTGGGCTGGTTGATCGAAAGGTCGCCGGTTCGAATCTGCACAAAGAAGTGAGTTCCTGTTGCTCCGTCCCAGCTCCTGCCATCCTTGCAGTTCGAAAGCATGCAAATGCAAGTAGATAAAAAGGTGCCACTTCGGTGGGCAGGTAACCGCGTTCCGTGAGCTTCGGTGTTTAGTCATGCCGGCCACATGACCACGGAGACTGTCTGCGGACAAATGCTGGCTCCTTCGGATAGGAAACGGAGATGAGCACCGCCCCCTAGAGTCAGGCATGACTGGACTTAACGTCCAGGGGAAACTTTTACCTTTACCTTTAGGGTTTCTACCTTGCTGTAGACCTCAGGTCGTCCAAATAGCTTCTTTCCATCACAAGCCAAGCTAGCAAAAAGTCTTCCTTTCTTGCACAGAGACGCCCTTGTCACCCACCAATTCCACAGTGTAAGGCATGTCAGAGCTGTTGGGTTTTAACAAAATGTGCCCCTGTTTTTGCCCCTAATGGCCTGTCATGGAAAAAAAAATCCTATGCCACCAACATCCTCTCTGCAGGTAATTCCAGGAACACAGAGAGATCACTCAAGGAGTGGCAGAAAACAGTGTTGCTTCTACAAATGGATTCTCCAGAGAGAAGCGTTACTGTTGAGCAAGCGCTACTGTTCTCATTTTCCACGATCTGCAGCGGTGTGGCACTTCGTTTGCTTCAGAGGTTTTTCCCATGCACAGATTAGGAGCAATTCTGTGCTGGTCCTGCTCCACTCCTCTGCTGAATGCCTGGGGGGGTTGCTATGGCAACCAGGTGTCTAATGCAGCAAAGATGGCCATACGTCTCTACCACCCCCAACTGCCTACAGGCACAATCCTAAGAAAATGGTGTAAGGAAAAAAGACCCACAATTCCCAGCATGTCCAGGGCATGCTGGGATTTGTGGCCTTTTGTTTTGTTTTGTTTTTTGCTGCCTCCAAGTCCAGGATTGTGTCCTAAGTCAGTCTTCCCCTACTTGATGCCCTTGCCAAGTTTTGAACTACAACTCCCAGGATTCAGTTTTTGATACTTTTTTGGTCTCCTGGGAGCTAAAGTTCTACTATGCATCTGCTTTTTGCCTTTTGACTGCCTTTATGTTCTCGATACCTGGTTGCCATAGTAACCCTAGTGCCACAGGAGTGCAGATGATGGACTGAGAGACATTGCAAATTCTTATCTTGGCATGTTGACTCAGCTCATCTCATCTTTGCAGCGAAGATATCAGAGTTTGTTCTAATAGTCTAATAGGAGCTTGTTTGGAAAGCCAGCGTTGTGTAGTGGTTACAGTCACGGGGACCTGCTAGTCCCCACTCAGCCACAAAGCTTGCTGGGTGACTTGGACCTGTCACAGCCTCTGTGCTCTGCATCTTATCCTCAGAAAAGGTCTACTATTGCTTTCCTTCCTGTTATTGATTTTTTAATTAATCTGACAGATATAATCCTAGATTTTTCAAGATATCACTCTGTTATCTGTAAACAGCTGAGTACACGAAGCAAGACACTGGAAACCTGGCACTGATGGATGGGATTGATTTATCTTTCTCTTTCGTCAGTTTATTATCTGGCATTTAAACAGGCCCTTAATGAAATAAGCCATTAATAAGTGACGGTGGTGGTGATGGAGAAGAATGCGCCAACACCAAGAGGCTTCAGGACACAACGATTTATTTGGTATTTCTGCTTCCTTAAATCTTAAAGACATTACGTCTCAGTTGCAGACTTAATAAAATAGGAATTATACCACTATCATCCTCGGTTTGAGATATTATACTACACTGATGTAGCAAAATCTTAAAATGAAAACTCGGGGAGTGGAATAGTACCATTTAGAACACCTTCTGGTTACACCCACGTTATCTGCCCCCAAGTCTCCAAATTCAGAGGCTTACAAGCATCTCATGCTCGGTGCAAGGCACAATTATGACCATGTTTGCTTCCACCATACCTTGGGCCCTGCGTTTTTAAAGACTCTATTGGGAGGCCATAGGATTGCTAACTCCTGAATTATTTTATTTTATTTTTATTTTGGCCATGCTGGTAGAAATAGTTTTGGGGATTCAGAGACTTGGTCCAGAAATTTCAATGTCTAAAGTAGGCAACCGATCAACTGTTGACTAAAGACAAAGGCCACATACAGGTTAGAAAAGGAATTTAAAATCAAACTACCTTTATTTCATTGCCCCTAAACCAATATATTCTGCAGCCCCTCTTGGAAGACTGTGCACAGTTTCAGCCACCACAACCCAAGAAAAATATTTTAGAGTTGGAAGGGGTACAGAAAAGGCCAACCAATGCAGAAAGGTGGCCATGTTTGAGGGTGTTGGGTTGGCTTAGGGCAAATGTGAGTAAACAGAGAAACGATAGAAGTACACAAAATTACTTTGTGTGGAGCATATGCCTAGGGAAAAGTTGTTGTCTCTCTCATTCCTGTAATGCTAGAACCCAGGACCGACCATGGAGCTGAATGGTGGAAGATGCAGATTTTACAGAAGCAAGGGCCTCTTCATGAAGTGCATGGTTCAACTAGGGATTTTACTTCCCTAAGATGTAGCGATGGCCACCAACTTGGACATTAGACAAATTCATGGAGGAGATGACATCAAGGGATACGAGTCATGATGACTAAATGCTGCCTCCAGTTTCAGAGACAGTCTCTTTCCAGGACCAGTTGCTGGGAAAGCTGAGCAGGATGGTGCTACTCAGTTCATGCCCCACTTCCAGACTTTTTGCAAGTGCAAGCTGGCCTCCATATGAGCAGAATGCTGGACCAGGCAGGGCTTTGGTCTTATCCAACATGGTCTTTCCCATGTGCTTATGCAGTGAAGACTTGGAACCCCTGTGCTGTGGTCTGCTTACAGCTTGCGCCAGTCAGTATTGATTGATGCTTGGATGCAGAAACCAGGGCTGCAGGTTTTTGTTGTTTCCCCGATTTTTATCCTGCCTTTATCCTACAAAGGGCTCAAGGCAGCTTACATCATTCTCCTCCTCCATCTTATCCCCACAACAACAACCCTGTGAGGTAGGCTGGGCTGAGAGTCTGTGACTGGCCCAGAGTCACCCAGTTGGCTCCATGGCCAAGCGGGGACTAGAACCCAGATTGCCTGAGTCCCAGTCCCATGCTGGGTTTGGGGAGAATAACAGGAAGGACTTCTTCATACAGCACACAGTTAAACTATGGAATTCACTGCCAGGGGAAGTGCTGGTGGCCACCAATCTGGGTGGCTTTCAAAAGGGATTGGACAGATTCATGGAGAAGGAGCTATTGGTGGCTACTAGCCTTGCCTAGAGTGATACCATGTCGCCTCTCGGCCTCTTCTTCTCAAGGCTAAATATGCCCATATCTCTCCGTCTCCCCTCACACGGCAGTGTTTCCAAACCCTGGATCATTTTTGTCACCCTCCTCTGGTGCCTTTCTAATTGTTGCATCTTTCTTATATCTTGGACGGAATATTCTAGGCGAATTCTGACTAGTGAAGAATATAGGGGAACTATTACCTCTCATGATTTGGAAGTAATACTTCTATTAATGCAGCTCAAAATAGCAATTTGCCTTTTTGCAGCTGCATTGCATTGTTGGCTCATATTTAGCCTGTGGTCCACAATAACTCCAAGGCTGTTTTCATTTTCAGTTCTGTTGAGCTGTATATTCCCCATCTTGTATCAATGCATTTGGCTTCTTATTCCTAGGTGGGGGACTTAGCACCTGCCCCTGCTGAATCTCATTTTGTTGCTTTCAGCCAAGCGTTGAAATTTATCAAGATTGCCCTGGATCTTCATTCTGTCTTCTAGGGTGTTGGCTATTCCACCCAGTTTTGTATCATCCACAGTTCTGATCATCGTTCCTTGTACTTCCTTATCCAAATCATTAATAAACACGTTGCAGAGCACTGGGCCCAGGACTGAACCCTGTGGCACCCCAGAAGTTACTCATCCAGTTGGAGAAGGTGCCATTGATGAGCACTCTTTGTGTCCAATTCAGCAGCCAATTTTGGATCCACCTAACAGTTTTTCTATCTACTTTTTGCTAATTTGCCATGAGACACTATGTCAAAAGCTTCGTTAAAGTTGAGCTAGATTATTTCCACAGTGTTCCGTCTGTCCACTTGGGAGGTTACCCAGTCAAAAAAATGAGTAAATTAGTCTGACAGAATTTATTTTTGATAAATCCATGTTGGCTTTTATTAATCACACCGTTCTCTCTGAGGCGCTTGCAAACTGAATCGTTAATCATTTGCTCCAGAATTTTTCCAGGGCGGGGAGAATTGGGAGGGGGCATTCAAATGCCTTGAAATCCCCATTGGGGAAAGGGGACGGGCCAGGGAAAGACCACATTTGCCCCCTGGCCTGCAGTTCCACACCACTGTGGAGTAAGAAGAAATCATAGAGATGCAGGCCCGCAAACTTGCCGGATATGTTCACCATCACAGGCTGTGGCACCCTTTCCCCTCTGGTTCCACATTTGCCTCACTAGAACCAGCTTTGCCTCACTCCTAAGTTTACACCCCTAGCATGGTGCGATGACCTGCTAGTTGGTGTGTCTTTGTGGTTTCATTTCGATTCAGAAATTAGACAGTGCTGGGGTGGGGTGGGGGAATTGAAAGGGGCATTTTACGTGCTGATCCTGCCCCATTCAGATCTCCTCACCCCAGCGAGGTCCAGGAATACAAAACCCGCTTCAGCCTGCAACCTCATCTCAATGGATCAGTCTAAGTGCCTGAGTATCATCTCCCTCGGAAGGGAGGTTTGCACTCCCGGGCATGTATAATTGCGTTATGCAGAGTCTCTGGGAGGCAGGCCTGTTTCCTGGCTCCAGCTGGCAAGAGGCCTTATTCCCCCAAACCCAGGGAGTGATCAGCGTCGCTGGTTTTGCCTGCACCAGTCTGATGCAAGGGACACTTGTCCGGTCCTTCTGCAAGCATTCTCATGTCGCAGTATTTGGGGAAGCTTAAGAAAGGTGTGCTGTTCCTAGCCTTACACGTGTGGTGAGGATTTTAAGGGGATACTTTCCATGGCTTTGCAGAATGGCAACAAAATTGATTTTACAGCTGTGGGTGTTATGTATTTTCTAGTTTAGGGGGGTTTTTTGTTTGTTTGTTTGTTTTAAAGGCTAAATCCTCTGCCCTCAGCAAGTTTCATGTAGTGGTGTCAATATCCAGAATTTTTATGGAGAGCAGTCCTTGACCTTCTGGAAGCCTAGCGATAAATTATCATTAATGAGAGTGCGGTTAGGACTGCAATTTCAGGAGAGGCTGGAGATGGACATGGAAGCGGGGAGGCTGGGTTGAAGCGGCTTGAAGCAAGGATCTGATGATTGGAAAAGCAGAGAGAAGGGCTCTAACCATGGCTGTCAGGCGGGGGCCGCGTTAGAGAAGGAACCCTCAAAGCAGCTGCCAGATTGCATATCAGTTTACATGGGCCTTCACCAGGCATTTAGAAGTGTAAAGATTATTAAAATTCAGAACACATGGAGAATATTAATCCTGACATTGGACCCAAGAGCCGTTGATAGGGAGATTTATTTGGGTGTTCATTTATTCATTAGCAATATTTATATGCCTCCCAATGACAAAGCTCTTTTAATAACAAACTAATAAAACATTAAAATATAACTATAAACAATAAAGAAAAAATGATGCAGCAGAAAGGGTCCAACAGAAGAGAACAAACTGTCAAGTAATAACAGAAATTAGTTTAAGCTGGCTTAAAAAGGTGTTTGGAAATGAAATGGCCTTCATCTATGCCCATCTGCAAGCAAGCATATTTGAAATAAATGTTCCACAGTAGGGATGCCAGCACCCAGAAGACCCTTTTCCCAGAACACACCCCACACTTAGTAGTTGTATCGCCTTAACCCTTAGATGTTGTCCAGCCCTAAATTAGAACCATACTTCAAACAGAGGATTGCCTTCTGTAAAAGAGAACACATTGCCACTACCTTTACTACAGGCCAAGAATACTTTTGATTATTATGTAGCAATCAAAAAGCAGTTCAAAGTGGTACAAAATACTGCCACCTCCATTCACCACCTCATTCTGCATCATGTGTAAACCAGCTCTTAGAAACAGATACCACAAAGCAACTGGAAGGGAAAAAGAATGCTTCCTGTCAGCTACTTCATCAGATGACAATAAATGTCCCCAGAATCTTAAAGGCATCAACTGGAGAACACTATTAATGTCAGAGAGAATAATGAAAAAGAGAAGATGCGTAGAACAGCACACCTGGGAATACAGTCACCCTTTAATTATCGCAGTCACTGATACCATGATGGATTTATGGAGTCAGGATGAGACAAGAGAGGCTGGAAGATGAGAGGCACCCACCCCCACCATTCCCTTAAGAGAGCTCATACTCAACGTAAAAAGAGTTTCGTATCAATGCACCTTTTTTGTACAGCAAAGGATGCGATACTGCAAGGGGACCATGCTGAGGCTTCGGGTTTCATAACACAGTCCAGTGTGGAAGTTCCCATGCAAACTTTGAGGGAGATGTGAGTGGTAGTGCTGAAGTATCAAAATATTTGGGGACAAACAACAGTAAGGCAGCTGTTACCTCTGTGTTCAGCTTGTGGGTTTCTCAGGAGCTTCTGGTTGAGCATTGTGAAACTATCAGGCAGAAACACATGGACTTCTGGTCTGAGCTGACAGGACGCATATATTCTAAAAGTCTCCTAGCAAATAAAGGCTCTGCTAGCACCCCTGGTTCTCTACATCTATTTTATTTGTTTGTTTATGTTAATGAATTGCATCCCTATACCAATCAATAGCTGAAGTTCTCTAGGCAGTTCACAAACACTATGTTTTTCCTGCAAGCACTGAAGGTTCTTTTTGTTCAGGAATAGCTAGAGCTGAGTGATAAAAGTTGCAAGGAAACCACAAATAAAAAAGGGGGCTTGTGTGCCATAACCAATTTTTCTCATAGGGTTGCATTCTGATAATTCAGCTTGACATTGGGTCAAAGGAAATATAGACTTTAAATAACTAGGCCTCAAGCTATTTAAGCCTTTATATGGAATCATATAAATTGTATATGAAAGTCTGAATTGTGCCAGTGTGATATAGGGTGGCCAGGTGTCCTCTTCTATAAAGGACTGTTCTGTAGTTTAGGAAGTTCTCTATTTAAAGGGCTGCGATATCCAATTCCAATTAAAAGATAAAGAGTGCTAGAAACAAACAAACCTGTTGCCCAGTGAACACTTGGACATTAGACCATGTGTTCATGATTCCTCACTTGTGGAATTTTATGGGGGGTTTTCCTGACATCATTGTCTTTCAGGCTTCCTCCTTTTTTTCTGGCCATTCTAACAGTTTTTTTTTAAAGAGCAAGAAAAATCAGACACTACAGTTCAAACCACAACCGAAGCCTTATGTGAGTCAAAATTCCACTATAATGCAGGTATCAAAACAGCACCACTTTGTGGTTGGTAAAGAGAATATATAAAAAGACAGTGAAACAGAACCCCGCCCCCCCCCCCACCCCCAAGGGTAAAAGCATGTAAAGAGCTGATTCTTTTTCTCCTTCAGCAAAACCTGAAGATGAACCCTCTGTTAAACAATGAGTTAAATCCCTCGGATAGAGAAGCCCCAGGTCGGTTTTGCAAGCGCTCGGTTCATCCTCACTAGGGACTGAAGAGGAGTTTGATTCACATCATGAATCAGTTCCCAGTGCCTGACCGAGGCTATTTCAGAATTCAAGTCAGAATCTCCTGATACGAGTGGGAAAAGTTGCTGCAGAACCTGATTCATGTTCCTTGGAGATGGGAGGGAGGGAGGAAAAATGAACCCTGATTTTGTTTGCATTTGTGCTGAGCCACATGCTTTAGGAAAGACTGATTCAGGGTTTTCCTTATGGCTAGGACCCATAAACAAACCTCAAAATGTTTCTGCTAGGTTGCTGATTTTTTTAAGGGTTTTCAGAGGTGAAGCTGAAGCTTTCCTTTGAGTCTCTGAGTCCTCTGTGGGAAAGGCTTAACATACTGAGCCACCTGGATCATTGGTCCAACCATGTACAGATCCAGGTTCTGGTTCCTGCAAGCATGAAGCTTGCTGGGTAACTTTTGGGCAGTCACTCACACTCAGTCCAGCCCACCTCACAGGGTTGTTGTGTGAGGCTAAAATGGAGTGGAAGAGGACTATGCAAGCCATTTTGGGTTCCTCACAAGAGGAAACAAGTCAGGATATAAAGACAATGTAATAATTATGGTAATAGTAATATCAGGGCTCTCCAGATATGTTGGGATTGCAACTTCCTTAATTCCAATGCCAATGCGGACTGGGAATTATGGGAACTGCAATCTCAATTGTTTCCTAGTTTGTCTACTGGAAAATAGCAGCAGGAGATTGAACTGGGTTTATTAGCGAGTCTGTGTGTCCTTTGGCTCCTGCCCAGCACTGCTAATGTGGAAAAGAGGCATTTGTAATTCACATTACAAAATGGCTGAAACAAGTGACTAGGCCAGTCAAGCTGCTAGTCCTCACAGGAGCAAAGTCAGGAAATATGCAGCAATTAATTGCACATTCAGGGTCACAGGACTAGCAGGGAAAGAAAGAGGAAATAGTTTTTGTTGTCATTAATTTATTGTGTTGATTTATTACATGTAATTTATATGCTAGCTTCAAGGCACTTTCCAGACATTTTGGACAACAATGCCCAGAATCCCTGGCTATTGGCTGACTTATCTGGGGCTAACTAGAATCCTACTCCAACACATCTGGTGGCCTCCACATTGCTCACCCAAGTGGGCAGGATTAGGACTTCCTTTTCCAGCTGATCCTTGTTTGAGAAACATGTCCTGCCTGACCTCTAGCATACTATGCAGTTCTGTTTTCCTCCTCCATTTTGATTTCTGCCCCCATTCTCCAGTTTTGCTTCCTGATTGGTTCTCAGATCCAGATTCCTCTTTGGCTCTTAACTCCCATTTCCAGGCACCTGACACTTTCCAGTGGCCCAAACCCTGCAGTTTTGGAGGGCTTGTGGGCCAGAGACTGCAGTGGGCCACCCCTACTGCCTGAGTCTCACCAGCTTCTGCTGCTGCTCCTCTTCCTCATTGTCGGTTCTGCTCGCCTGCCTCCCAGGCAGAGAGCCAGTGTGCAAACAGGCCGTGACGCCAGCATTTCCCCTTCTCAGCACCACCAGAGCAAGCAGCACGTCAACAAGCAGGTTGCTGTGGGGAAAAAGAGGCACAACTCCAGAGGGTCCCGGCAATAGCTCCGGGCTGGAATGAGGACCCTCAGCACTGCCAAACCTTGATATTGCCCTGAAACACAACGCAGACCCCAACTCGGATGGGGACTTTCCACTGCCCACATGAGGCTTTCTCCAGCACAGGAAAAAAAATGGGAGAAGTCCCACCATGTACAGATAGAATTAAGAGGAGGAAGAGGAGGAGAGTTATGTAAGCCTCGAGTTCTTTGGAAGGACAACAGGTGGGATATAAATATAATAAATAAATCTCTGTGTGTCCCTTAAAGCACAAATATGTCCATGTCAGCACAGGGCGGACTGAAGACAAGTTTCTCACCCCCAGTGAGCCCCTCCTACATGAGAGGCACCCCCCAACACCCCCCAAATCCGGGAAGCTGCCCAACATTCTAATTTCCCACAATACCCCAGAACAACAGTATGTCAGCCACTGCTAGGCATTGTGGGAAACGGAAACAGTGGGCAGCTTCTAGACTCACTGATTTTATCTGTTGGTTTGTGGTAACCGTTCCAAGACACCAGTACATGGACTGTCTATAAAAGCCTTAAACAAATTAATTAATTGAATGGCCAAGGGACTGAACAAGCTGCAAAGAGCAAGTGCTGGTTGGCCTTGCTGAAGAATATTTGTGGAAAGAAATGTGACCGAAGTAGCAGCGGAAAAACATGGGAGGATTAGAAGCAGAAGGAGGCATCGTCAAGGCACACACACACTTCCATTTCCAGTGAAGTGCGGCTTCCTACGGCCCAGCAGTGACCCTGACTTAAGCGACTGGCTTTACAAGCAAGCAACAGCTGCCGGCTTTGTCTTCTACTTCCCCCACCACCCAGTTTGCATGCCAATTAGTCTCATGGGTGATTACAGTTGGGGATGCAATTACAAGAGCGCAAGACCACTTTTCCCCCTCTTCTTCCACACGCTAAAGCTGAAGGGAGATCTTACTGCTAGACCTGCAACGGGGCCTGTAAAATTAGGGACACTCTCAGTCCATCCACTACAGACCACACGCCTTCTGCGTACTCTCTTCTTCGGCTTCAGGTTGGACTGCGTGTGTGGAGAACTCCAGAAATCAGGCAGCAAGACCTTTGATCAGTGTATCCTTTCCTTTCATTGACGATAGAGCCTGATCAGACCCATTAATGGGAGGGGACACTCCGATTCAAGCAAACTGGATATTCGTGTTCTTTCCTTCGGCATGCCTGGGGATTTCACACCGGCAGCTCATGTGTTTGTCTTTGCTTCCAGGCTGTGCCTGTGCGCAATGCCAGCTCTGCTCACGTGCTCTGCAGGTTCAGAACAGGACAGCTTGCCCAGGTAGAAAATCTAATCTCCATGGGCCAAGGGCAGCAATGTCACTGAGCAGTATAGCCCTGCTTTGGTTTTTTCTTCTCTCTTCTTTTAAAGCACGTGCATCTGCATCCTAATGCTAAAAAGGTGGCATTTTTCACACTGCAAGCTGAATGAATGGTCTGCTGAAATATCACTGACAGGGAGCTACATACAAGTATGCATTTAGGAAGCACATGTTGGAATGAAAATGCCACTCCTTAAATCCAGCTGATATGAAAAGGACTTTCAAATTGACCTTTGGAGGAACAGTTTAGCAGCACTGTCTGCTTCAAGATCTTTGGCCATAGAGTGAAAGATAAGTTTTAATGAATTCATTAATGAAAAACAAAATGACTAATGCAGCTTTCCTTGAGTTAGCTAAGTCTGGAAATGGATGGAGGAAAATATGCTACTCCCCACGATCCTACAGTCACAACAACTACAAATCCCAAGGAATTTGCAATGGAATCTACTGAACCCCCCTTAAATCTTACCCTGTGCCCAAAGGTTCTTCCAAACCAGGAACCCTTCACTCTTAGAGAAAGGCATTCTGCAGCTATGCCATGTTTCCTCCTTAATGCATTTTCGGTGTAGGGGCAGAAAGGATGGATGGAACAAGCAGTGAGAAAATACTGGGGGATTTCAAATGCAGGATGACAAGAAAACTTTCCCTATTGGACAGTATAGAAAATAAATGTCAACTACCCATAATAATCCATGAATGAGGCAGGGAACTTTCACGAAAAGTGCCTTCTATGAAAGTGCCCCGATTCATTTTGGCTCCTCTTTTATCAACATGGATTTTATGCCGTAACACTCTACTAGTTTTTCTACTCATTCCCCATTTCCCTAGCGGCCCATTCCATTTCTTTCACTCCCCCAGCACTTTGCATGGGGTAGGATGGCAGATTAGCTTCAGTGTTCTTAGATTTTGGGTGCCACCATTTAAGAAAGAGGCAGATGAGCTGGAAAAGGTTCAGAGGAGGACAACAAGGATGATCCAGGGACTGGAAATAAAGCCCTATGAGGAGAGGTTGGAAGAGCTGGGCGTGTTTAGCCTCCAGAAGAGAAGACTGAGTGGAGTTATGATAGCAATGTTCAAGTACTTGAAAGGCTGTCACAAAGAGGAAGGACAGGATCTCTTGATCATCCTGAGTGCACGACACAGAATAATGCACTCAAATTACAGGAAACCAGGTTCCAGCTGAACATCAGAAAGAACTTCCTGAGTGTTAGAGCAGGACAACAATGGAACCAATTCTCTGAGGAGGTTGTGTGCACACTAGAGGCATCTGGGATGCATCTGGACAGCCCTCTGAGAGGCAAGGTTTAACTAGGAGTTCTGCAGTGAACAGGAAGTTGGATCCAAGAGTCATCCACGCCTCTTCCAACTCTCGTATTCTGTGCTTCTGTGAGATGCTTCTGTTCTAGCCATTTAATATGGAATGGACATCATTTGCTCAATCAATGATTCCAGGGTTTTTTGTGTTGCTTTCTGGATCTTTTTAAAAGTTCTGATTAGTGGAAATTCAAAGAAAGAAAAGAAATTACGGTACTATCCTCTTCAGTGTGGAATGGCAAAGTACCAATGAGGCTTTTCAGGTCTATTGTCCCTTCAATTAATAGTTTCCTGTGAGGGGAAGAAGGACCAAGTTACTAATTAGAAGGATAGTAACTCTGAAAACTTATCAATAACACTTTCTCAAACCGCACTCAAAATCTCAGTGCTGCAAGGGTTTCTTCACCACAATTCGTTCCTTCCTGTTCATTAGCTGTAGCTACACTATTCTTGAATCTGTGCTTAATTATCACCCTGACTTTATTCTTTATTCCTTTTTACAGTCAGAACCCTTGCTTATTAATTTTTTATTTTAAAAAATTGCCACAATTTTACAATCCCAATTACAATAGAAATTATAATCAGCCATTGTTCTAGCTGCAAAGAGGAAAGTGAGAATTAAATTGCTACCCTAATGTATGCACAGAACAGGAAGTATTTAATTAAAAGACACTTTGTTGGTTTGCTTAAATTATATCCTGCCCTTTTATTCATTCATTCATTTAACATATTCTACTATACTAGTCCAAAGACTCTCTAAGGAGATTACATAAAATAGCAATGTTTCATAAAATAATAATAATAAAAACAACCTACAATAAAACAGAGAAATATGCACCCAAGGTCAGATTTTTTTCCTACATTTTTTCTGCAAAAATGGCAGGCAAGGAGGCCTGAGATGCATGAATATCATGGCTATGCTTAGTGCACAGAAAACAACTAATTATAAGGACAAAAACAGATTGAAAGAGTGGGGGCAATGAGGATTTTTACAGAGAAACACTTGCAGAATGGGGCAGGACCATTGCTGAACAGGGTTTTGTTTTGGGTTTTTTTTAGCATAGTGAGAAAAGGCATAGAGTCAAGCAATGCGGATATTTACGGGGATAACTGCCATTAAAAGTGTCCTGTTTGATTAATCTGCTGGTTAAACTTGCCTATTGTTAAAAAGAGTTCTGAATTAAGAAGCACACTGTCTCCCTTGTAGAGTAATGTGTGTGTGTGTCACAGTGGGCATCATTTTACAAGAAGCAGTCCTCTATGTCCAAATAGCAGAAATATCTCTTTTAAGACAGCATCTACCATCTGCAAATTTTATTAGTGGCTGCATTAAAAGTAAATTCTTTTCATCTGTAAGCCAATTAAGATAGCATACCTTTTTAGGTAATTAAAATGTTTTAATTGGTCTAACTAATTGGCTGCCCAGACAGCATGATGCTAATGGGTGGCTCTCAAACAAATAGAATAAATAAATAAACCAATTAATCAATTCAGTTTTAGAACACTAATTTTTTTTTCCTGAAGCACATACTCTCTACCAAGCAGGCTTCTCCAATCTGGTCCCCTCTAGATGCTTTGGACTATCCCTCCCACCATATTTATAGCTGGGGATGATGGAGATTAGGGAAGGAGGGTGTTGCATTGGAGAAAACTGTACTAAACAGTAAACAAAGATAAAAGAAGACTAACTGTGCTCAAGGACATAATATGAAACAGACAGATTAGAAAAAGGAATGGACCAAATTGTCATTTTAAATCTTTCGATTGTATTACATTTTGGTATGGAATCTTTTTCATTTTAAATCTGATTACACAGTCCGCATTCTTCTGAACTATCAAACTTAATGAAATTACATTGCTCAATCTAGAAATGTGGTTTCTATAACAAAAAACAATTAGATATCCAGACGTGTTTTAGTCAAAACAGGGTGGATCATCTGTAAATTATTCCTCCCCGTCAGCAGCCTGACCCTTGTCCTCCCACACCAGAAGTGATGCACAGTCTTGTACTGTATCATCTCTCTCTTGAATGGCCATACAATCTGCTGTTTCGCTTTCCTTATTTTCTTCCTCCCCGCTGTGGCAAAAGGTAATATGAATCAGCTTGGCTGCGGCATCTGTCCTTCCACCTCCATGAAATGCTCTGCTTGGAACAAATCGATAGCAAAGCGTAATATGAATGCTACCAAGAAACACGGTCTGTCGGGAGCAGGAGCTGGCACGAACGGAAGGCCTGCCATGTGCCTGCCCCATCCAGTTGTTTAGGTGCTGGCCTGAGCACTTCCCGCAATGCCCTTCATTTATCAGAACAGCGTATTTGCCCGTCGTTGGTCTGTGTACTGTAAGCACCGTCCCCGAGGTACTTAGAGAGAGCTCTGCAGCTCACGTGTTTGGCTTTTGTCAACAATGCTTCCAGTTCCCCAGGCTCTCCTCCCAGCTTGTGCTCTGGTTTGATCTGGGCGAATCCAGATAGAGAACCAGACCAAAGTCAGACAAAGGTCTCTTGTGCAGCCTGGACACATAATTCAGCTTCATCAACACAGACTCCCTTAATATTCTTTCTTGAAATAGGCACAGCATGATTCCTTGGACGAACACCTTTCTAAGCATATCTGTGCATCAGGCAGGATTCCATGCTCAGATCCCTCACAGGATCAGGCATTGTGAGTGGGAGTGAGGGTGGATGCATCATGCCCCATGCACAGATGTGACCCCACAGGCTGCACATGCTCGGGGCGGGGGGTGGATCGGCTCTCTTGTGGTCCAGTGCAGGGCTGAACAACCTCAAGGCAGGGGCGAAGCCTGACCCTCCTGGGGCCTCTGACCTGCCACTGCTCACCACTGGCTCATTTCTCAGCATTTTCATTGAATGTCCCCCTATTTCAGTGATGGCGAAACTTTTAGAGACCAAGTGCCCAAACTGCAACCCAAAATCCACTTATTTATCACAAACTGCCAACTCTACAATAAAACCCGAAAACTGAGGTTTTAGTTTAGAAAAAAACACCTCACAACCAGTTCAAGAAATTGCATATATATCCTTGGCAGGGCACTGACTGGCCATGCGAAAGCTCGGACGAGTCGCGGCTAATGAGTCGCGGCCTGTGATGTCATCGCCTGGTGCTGCTACTCCATTCCGAGCATGCGCATGGCCCCTGTGTGCGCTGTTATCTGATGCTCGGCTGCTGGGGCGATCCTGGGGGGACTTGGCTTGCACGCGTGCCATAGGCTTGCCACCACTGGCCTAACACTACCCTGGTGCACTCCCCTAACCCTAATACAGGGCTAAAGTTCCATTAAAAAGGGCAATTTTGAAAAAGCCTTCCTTGAGTTGTTTTTCCTGCACAGCTCAACATTTCTGCCCATTCTAAACACATCCCAACCATCAAAATAATCCCAGGACACCTCATTTTTCTAACCCTAACCCTACACTGGTGCACACCCCAACCCTAATATAGGGGTAAAATACCATTGAAAAGAGGGTGATTATGAAAAAGCCTTCCTTGAGTAGCTTTTTCTGCATAGCTCAACATTTCTGCCCATTCTAAATACATTCCAACCATCAAAATCATCCCAGGACACCTCGTTTTTCTAACCTTAACCCAGTGATGGTGAACCTTTGAGAGACCGAGTGCCCAAACTCCTACCCAAAACCCACTTATTTATCGTAAAGTGCCAACACTGCAATAAAACCTGAAAACTGAGGTTTTAGTTTAGAAAAAAACAACTCACAGCCAGTCCAAACAAATATGTATGTATGTATGTATGTATATCCTTGGCAGTGCACTGACCAGCCATGCAAAAGCTTGGACGAGTCACGGCTAATGAGCTGCGGCTTGTGAGGTCATTGCCTGGCACCACTACTCCTTTCCGAGCATGCGCATGGCCCTATGTGCGCTGTTATCTGATGCTTGGCTGCTGGTGCGATGCTGGGACGACTTGGCTCGCATGCCACCAGATGTGGCATGAGTGTCGTAGGTTCACCACCACTGCCCTATTCCAAAAGGTTGAAATGGTTCCTGTAACAAAAAGCCAGCAGGGATTCTTCACTCCCATAGCCAAGAGAATTCCTGCTCCCAGCACCCTGGACCAGCCATTGGATTCAGCACACGACAAACCCAAGCTTAGGGAAACAAACAACTTTATTAAAAAGTTAAAATATAGGGGTGGAGGAACCAAAAGACAGAACCTAAAAAGATTAAAAACAGGAGAAAGGGGGAAGAAAGGGGGAAAGGAGGATTGGACAGCAGTTACAAGACAAGCAAGAACCCTGCTCCCCAAGCTTCGTTGGCCCAACTGGACAACAAAATAAAGAACAAGCTTCTATCCTAACCTTTACAGAGTATCTCTACCTTCTAACAGCACAGGATCGGCAGGATGCTACAGCACGCTTCAGCACGGAGAGATGGCAGCAGAGCAGAACCTCCCTGGGGAGGAACAAAAGGCTGCTTTATCCCCCCACCAGCCAAGGTCAGCTGACCATGGAATGATGACCCCTCTCGCAGTCCCTGGGGGCAGCCATTAACTCCAGGTTAACCAGCCTTCACTTGTTATCTTTGGATTCCTTGAGGCCACTTCCGATAGTTCTCACCTCTTTAACAGAGAAGAGAGGATGATCTCTCCCATAGGTCTTGGGAGCAAGATTCCCCTCAGGCCGTCACCTGGTTTTTCCAGTATTTTGTCTGTTCCTAGGTTAACTCTTCCCGGGCCTTCTGGAACCTGGAGAGCTTGTTCACGTTGCAGCTCTCCTAAGACAGTTACTGGCACTGAGTGCTGAGTTAGAATATCCCTACATTTTGGATATTTTGGCTCTGCCCAGCTTTGCTCTTCCTGCCTTCAGCCCCACCCACCACCAGCCTGAGACTGCCTCTAAAATTGGATGGCCCTGGGGCTGAAGGAAGTTCCAAACCTCAGGTCTTCATGCAAGTCAGCAGAGCCTTCAGTCTTCCGAATAAGACTGGATGCTGGATCTGAATGAGGAAGAAGAATTAAGCAGTGTAGCTTTAGCTGGCCTGACCCCTTTCCTGGAAGCACTGATCATTGGCTGGTGTCCCAGGCTTTGTGTCATTTTCCCTGTGTTCCAAAAAGTTGAGCTGCCTCTCCTAAGGCTTAGTGACTAAGAGCTTTAAGCTATAAATGCTTGTATTATTTGTATTTTAGATCATACCCATTTTGCTTTGGGTTCCACCCATCACTGAAATGCAGCCTCCAAGTGTTTCTTTAAAATCAAATTTGGCTCATGGGCTAAAAAAGTTCCCCAAATCTGGCCTACTGGACAAAATGTTGGACTAGGACTAGGAGGTCCTCCATCTGTTCTGGATTAGAGCATTTCTGATCATTGGCCATGCTGGCTAGAGCTGATGGAGTTGAAGTCTAAAATATAGGAGAGCATCCGGTTGTGGGAGGCTGGATTAGGTCTGGGCTTAATTTTCCACTCACTGGGTGACCTTGAGATAATCTCTCAGCTCCAACTAGCCCGGCAGGGTGGCCACTTATATGTCACCTCCAAACAGGAAAATTCATCAGAATGTGCATGCATTGATATTTGGAGGAGGGGGAACTATAATTGAAATAGAAATACAATATAGCTGGGTTCATACAACAGAACCAGCCATGGTAGCTTTTTACCATTGTTGGTCTGTTCTTTTGTCTAAACCCAGTCGTGGTATTTCACCTTGGTAAGTCTGGTTTCTAAAAACCATTATAAGAAAAGAAGCAACCATTTGTTCCAGTGTCTCCATACCACCATGGTTTGTCATGTTGTCTGAATCCATGATCATGGTTTCCACAGTCTTGTTACGCTACTACCACAGGGTTCCCTGGAAAGAGTGGAAAATGAATGAGTTGATCCATCCACCCAGCCTCTGTGTGTGGCTCAAGAGAAAGAAGCTGGTGACAGCCAGAAAGCAATGGACCTTAATTAAGGTTGAATTTCAGGCACTGTGGTTGATGGGATATGTGCCAACAGTGGGAAGATTTAGCAGGGAGGATGGAAACTACAATAACATAGAAACCACTTGATCATCTATCAAGCAGATCACAATAAAAACATCAAAACTTGCCAGGATTACTTGTTGTGTTATGTGAATATGTTACCTATGTCTCCGCAGAACTATGACCATTTGCTGGTCAGGTGCTAACTAGGGATAGCCAACTTTGAGGCTTCTGCCTTTCCTTGGTCCAGTTCTTTGAGCAGCATCTTATTCAGCAGGACCCACTGCACTGGGGAGCTCACAGTTGTCCAAGCAACCCAAAAAGAGTGGAAATGCTTGTTTTTGGAATGAGGAACGACAGGAAAAGGTTACTCTGCCAACCTGTCCTGAGCTGTAAATGTGTGTTTTCATTCTTTCATGGGGTTCCTTTAAAATGGACTCACTCCCCACTGTACAGGCAGTGGGTCCCAGGAAGTGGCTTACTTTGATACTCCAGGTTCTTTACTCTGTCCTTGAAGTTGAAAGTCTGTCAAAGAGAGGACTGCCCTCTATAATATAGGACACATGGTCTGTTGCAGAGCTGAAAATGGAAGTAGCATAGTGGGGGAACATAGCCCTGAGCATCTTGATGGAAAGTGAGCAAGAATTTAATGTTCTTTTTGCCCTTCCACCTTTTGCTAATCGAGAAGGATTCAGCATTTTAAAAAGTGGAATAGATGCACACTGCGTGCTGAGTTTGATACCTACCTGTGGGTGGGGGGGTCCCACACATACCTATATATATATCCAGGCATGTTTAAGCTTAAATCTAAACATGTACAGAGACAAATGAGTGTTTGGACACACAGGCACCTTCCTCCACGGGCTGTGATTCACTGCCGCTCCCACCTCAAGCACAGGCAGTCCCCGAGTTGTGTATGCCCAAGTTACATGCAATCCCTCCAGGATTTCCTTACTGCAAAGAGGAGGTGCTGGTGTGTTGGGGGGGGGGCACTAGATTATTCTGCTTCCATGGGAGTCCCGCACCCCTATCCCCTGCGGATGTGGAGGGCTGACCATACATGATCTGACTTACATACAGATCTGAGGTAAAGATGATTTACCATTTTCTCAAAAACAGAACTTGCTTGTAGCCCAGGGATCGCCCGTATACACAATGGCAAGTCTGGCTTTGTGGCTGCGCAATGTGTAAAGTGCCCCATGTGATTCAAACCCAAGACGCAGCAGAGTCAGTTCAGGCACTCGCTGCTGCACACATGGACAACTACAAAAGATCGCTTCTGCACAAGGCTTTTCTTCAAATGTCAGTAGGCCAGTTTGCCTATTTTTAAGTCATGCCTGCTCTCATGAGACAATCATGAACTACTTCAGGCTGTTCCACATTTTGTGTGATGAATGTCACTTCAGCTTTTCCTCAGCCTTTCCACACAGTAATGACTGAAACAGGAGAACACATCTTTCTTTCAGTGGGCGATGTAATTGGGGACCCCTGGGAAATCACCACTACCTGTTGCCACAAAGTGGTGGAGCTCAGGAGTAAAACCAGAAGGAGCAGGAAAATGAAGTCTAAAGAAGGAACAGGTTGTGGTGAGGAGGAGGAGGACCTAGAGGCAGAGCAAGCCCAAAAACTGCTCAGTAAGAAACTCTTTCTAAAAAGAACACTGTTTAGATTAAGCTAGGAGTTACTCCTTTGCTTACCCAGTGATGTCCCATGAAACATATGCCCATGGGCACTACCTGCTTATGAACGCGTATGTCCTCACTTTAAAACTCTTGAATGTTCACAGTTTCCCTGAATGGATTTCCGAATGCCTTTGCTTCTTCAATTATCTCTATAGCATCTCTCTCCGCAAACTACTTAACATCTTTTCAGCAGCATTTGTCTGTCACTAAGTACATGTTGATTACTTCCATGCAGTTGGGGTAATTAACTTTTCAGAGTTTGCATGTGCCCTTCCTTTATTTCATTACCTTTGTCTATTTCATTCCAACTCCTGCTTGGATAGTTTCGCTCTGAAGAGCTGCAATGAAGATAGGAAGCAGTCTGTGGTGTTGCACTGGGAAGGGGCTAATGAGATGGGCTTTGCTTTTAGGTCCAAAGGACACTGAAGATCAGAACTGTTTTTCCTAATGTGTGGGTCTGTTCCAAGATATCTAAAGTGCCTTTCTCTCCCACGTCGGGCAAAAGCAGATTTGGGGAATGATTTTGTCCTTCCCTTTTCCAGGGATTCAGCCCTGATCCAGTCTGGGAGTCCTGCTGCTGCTGTTAAGCTTTGAGAAGGATGTTGGGAAACTGAGGCACAAAGATCCTGCACCATGTTTGGTTTAGCTCTGATTTAAGGCTCCAAAAAGCACCTGGAAGGAATGTGTGTGTGTGGGTGAGATGCCCGCCCTACCTTCTATTTACTTTCTCAGTCCATTTCCCAAGTCTGTATTCTAGCCAGCAGGGTATCAGAAGTGAGAGAACTGAGAGAACATTGTCTCAAGCATCAAGCACCCCCCCCCCAACAGGCTTCTTTTGTGCTTCAAGCTGCATCCAGCACCTTTCTGCCCCTGATTGTATATTTTTCAACTGAGACTTTGAAAAAATACTTTATGGATTATGGAAAGCAAATCGCCAGGGCAGAAGAACATAAGGAGAGCTGTGCTGAATCAGACCAAGTGTCTGCTGAGTCCTGCACTCTGTTATCATGGTGTCTAAGAGGATGCTCAAGCGCAGCATGAATAAAGCAACAGCCTCCATCCCGTGTTCCCCAGCAAATGGGGTTTGCAACCATACTGTCTCTAATACCAGAAGTAGCATAGAGCCATCAGGATTAGTAGCCTTCTTCTCCACGAATGTGTCCAATCTCCTTTTAAAGCCATCCAAAGTAGTGGCCTTCACTACAATGCTGTGGAAGTGGACAAAGATGTCCGTCCTGTTATTTGTCCTGATTCTCCCACAATTCAGCTTCATGGAATGACCACAGGTTCTCAAATCAGGGAAGGGATGCACACTTCATTTCAAGAAAGAAAGCAAGAAAGGAGGCAGTTGCACATTATGGAATCAATGCAAGTGGATCCTACATTTGTACAGGATCATACCCTGCATCTTCTTACCTTTGGTTGCAAAGAGGATCCAGAACAGACTTACTTTAAGTCTTTTGACAGTAACATACAATCCCATTTCTTAAAACAGTAAAACCAGGTCTGGATTTTATTATTCCGTTCTAGGCCAGTTTCATCTGGTTTGAAGTGATCTTTGTTGTTATATTTCTTTTAGTATATAAAAAATGCAAGAGTTTTCTCTCCAAATCTCCAGCCTTTGCCCAGTAGCACAGTTATTAGGAATGTCTGTTCATAAGAAATTCCGCTGGTACTCGCAGCAGACAGCTTGCTGTGTTTGCCCTTTAACAAACCCTTCAGAGGGTGGTAATTAACCGCCTCTTCTTATTTCCCCTTTATTTCCTTCAGTGGCTTATTGCTATTCAGCACCACACCACTAAAGTATCTTTCCTCCTAAGGACAAGCTTAAAGACATCCTGTACAAGGCATTTTAGTTCAATCCAAGCTACTACCATCTTTCAAGGAGTACAACCAAAATGGAATAAAGTTTTATTATAGGATCAGCTGCAATTTGTAAACCATCCAGAGACTTTCCAGAGACTTTTAGTATTGGACAGCATATAAAGCCTTTAAATAAATAAGTAAAGGAAATGAATTCATTTTTATTTTTATTCTGCTGCTTCTATTCCCCACCCCCTTTTGGCTTGAGTAAGCCTTCTCACACCAGTTTGCAATCCTAAATTATTGGAATCGATTTAAAAAACAACCACCAGATATAAAATGAGAAAATAAAAAAAAACCCAAATAAACATAAAATCACAGCAGAACACAACAATGGGCATGACAGCACCAGAGTCTAGTTTCCAGATCAGTTCATTACCCCCACTGAACACCAAAGAAAGAGCAAGGCTTGCTGTGGCAACATCCCTTCTGAATCCTGAACTATATCCATTGATTCATTTATTACATGTATATTTTCTCTTTCTTCTAGCATAAAGCTCAAAGACAGCACAGAAGGTTTCTAGGTGGCCCCCTATCCAGGCATTGACCAGATACAGACCTGCACATCCTCAGCAAGGCAGCCTATACTCCAGACCATAATGATAAGTGAACCAGTACTTTGACCAGGGTAGGACATCGTACGTAATTTCTGGGCCCAGGTTACATTGTAGAGCATTAATTAAGGATGAGGGTGGGACCAACCGGAAAATTCAAAGGTCCAGAAGATATGTTGTTCAGTGAATAGAATGCTAGACTGAGGGTACAGGATTTGTTTACAGGGCTCATCCATCCCCCGTGGGCCTGGGACTTGGCCAGCCCGGGAAGGAGCAGCTGGCTGAGACCTTTGCAGGGCACCTGTGAAGCAACCCATCTGGCAGCAAGAAAACTGGCTGCTCTTCCCAGCTCCGGCCACATCCACCAGTAGGTCATTCCCGAGAGCCCTCAAAAACCTGGAGCTGCAATGCCAAAGGGCAAACCAGGAAGAAGAAATATTGATCAAGGATGATGGAAGGAATGCATCAGGTAGCCCTAAAAGACCTTGTTGCCCAAGTAAGACTCAACGGGAAGCTTTGTGCTCCTCCCTGTCCAGGACCTGAAGGAGCTCCACTGAGAAGTTGACGTCATTTTGGTGGCTCATCACAAGACAGCTGCACAAAAATCCTGCAGCTCTTGATAGAGTGGGTGGACCAGAGAAAATTCCCCATTCAGTCTTGAAGCTCAGTGGTTGACTTTGGGTTGTTCACCACTGCATAACTCACAGGAATGTTGTTAAGGATAAAAGCGGGGGCTGACAACCACATCTTCCGCCTGGAGTTAGTACGGGAACTGTACCCTTGGAGCATAAACGATTAAATTTAAATCACACAGAGAGAGTCATAAACATTGGCATTTCTAGGGTGGTGGTCTGTCTTCAGATTGTTGGATTACAAACCATAGCAAATATCCAGCTATGCACCTGTTTGACATTTTCTTATAATGATGTCCCTATTTCTAGTTTAAATCCCAGACATGGAGATAAAATACTTACATTTTTCCCAACTTGAGTGCCCTTAGAATAGCCTGATAAAAACCTAGGTTCACAGATGCAAACTTTGCCAGATGAAGCTCTGCACAGCTGAACTGGAGAAATGTGCCAGGATGACCTCATTCAACTCCACCAGGGCTGCATGAGTTGCAGCAGCTATGCGTGAAACAGAAAATCAATATTAATTTCAGCTTTCATCCCCAGCTCTGCCTGGCTTTGAAACGTCCTAATAAGAGAGAAGCGTTTTTATAAGGAGGCTTCCTTATTTCAGCAACCATTTTCCTGAGTTAAAATAACACTGGGAGCAGAACAAGGAAAACTAAAGTGGGGTTTGGTAAACAAACACCATCAGCTAGATCTGAAAATTTAATTTTGTTGCGATTTTCAACAGTCGTACTACAACAGGGGTAGGCAGATTGTGGCTTTCCAAATGTGTTGGCCTACACATTCACATATCACAACAACACAGGGGCAGAATTCAGTGCCCCCCAACATGGGTTAGCATTATGTCCTAACAGGGGCACAGTCTCAGTTATATGTGTTACACTTTTAGGTTCATCAGCACTGACTTAGGTCACAGAAGTATGCCAGTCTGGACAGCAGAAAGACCTATTATTTCCTGCATGCGCCAGCCAGCACTTAGCTTGGCTTGTGTGAACTTGGATGGAGTAACAGATTCACGGAGGGGAAGGCTCTCCAGGGTCGCTAGTCATGATGGCTATGTGCTGCCTTGGATACGATTGGCAGTGCCTGCTTACACCAGCTGCTACACCAGGCATGAAAGTGTGGTTGTACCCATCCTACAGGAGGGATCCTGTGGGAGCTGTTCTGCTGCCAGGTGAATGCAGCTGTGAACTAGGTGGACCATTGGTCTGATCCAGCATGGCTTTTCTTGCATTCTTATGTTCTGACTAAGGGTCCTTCGGACAGAGCAAAAGTCCTACAGTTCCCAGCAGGAGTTGTAGGCCTTTGCTCTGTTTAAACAGGCATGCAACTGTGCTTTTAATTATCCCATGTTCCTAAGAATTGTAGCTTCCCAAGTTCTTCATAAAACTACACTTTTATTTTTGGAAGAAATGCACCATGTGACATGGCTGCCACATGTGTTATCCAGGTTCTCTTGCGAAACCTAATGGTAGAGTTGGCTGCCTATTCTTCATTATATCAGTGTTTTCCGGGTAATTCGGGGTTTTACGGGCAATAAATGTCCTTTTATTTGCAAGAGGATCATGAACAATTTAACACGAATGGATAATTAAAGGAAAAGAACACAAAGGGCATTTCCTTCTACCCAGAGTGCTTCAGAGCCTTAGCTAAGACGGTTGCCATAGAGATAAATAGAAGTCAAGCCTGATTATTTCTTGCCCAACTACCTAGTGATTCGGAATTATCTAAACCATAATAATATGGTTAGCACAGCTCTGTAGCACAGCAAGGAAGTCCAGGGCTGGTTCCAGGTTTGAGGCCCTGCAGTGGGCC
The DNA here is from genome assembly GCF_004798865.1 of Varanus komodoensis. Classification (NCBI taxonomy): domain Eukaryota; kingdom Metazoa; phylum Chordata; class Lepidosauria; order Squamata; family Varanidae; genus Varanus; species Varanus komodoensis. The sequence goes on from NW_025335761.1 coordinate 54,343,322, forward strand.
CCGTCGTACACTGATGGTCCTCCAAGGGTGGCTAGGAGTTGCCACCCTAATTTCCACCAATTCCCCAGAGTACCTACGGTAAATGTTCTTTTCCAACACAGCTGACCTAGCTGTGAGGAATACTTTTTCCTGCAGTATCTTTTTTATGAGTGTGGCACTCTACATTCCGTGTTTGTCCATGTTCATTTCCACTCCCTTTTATTATCCTTGTGCTTCGCTTGATGACATTTTCCAGGCTACTCATTTTGGCTTCAGCCATGCAATATTGCTTTCTGCTTCTTGTATGTAATTTAACTATAAGGCTTGGAGGAATGTTGTCCATGGGGTCGCGATGGGTCAGACACGACTTTGCGACTAACAACAACAACATTGATTGATTGATTGATTGATACATGTATTTATAGGCTGCCTATAACTGCTGAGGCCTTCCTAGGTGGCTTCTAATACATGAATCATCATCATCTTCATCTCTGGAAATTTTCATGGGCATGAAATCCATCTACTGTTGACAAAGTTATCCAATAAATCAATCAATCCAAGGTGTCCTTGTAGAAAGCCCAAGTTCAAGCTAATTGTGTTAGAAACATCCCTCTGCTAGATTCTAAAAATGTTTATAGTGTTTTGGACCAAGTATACAGAGAAGCAAACTTCTCCCTATACAATCTAGAAGCACTGAGGTCATACTGATAAGTCTATTATGGTAGCAAACTACTCTTGTTATGCCATAAGATTGTCCATTTAGCAGAGCAACACATGAGTAAGCGAGTCCACCAAAGTTCAGCAACACTGCACCAAAATGAGAGCAGAATGGAGGTGTTTTAATAACTTGAAGGTGGCAGAGCAGTTTTTTACCTCTTCCATGAGAGAAAGTTGACAGAAGCAGGAGAGTGCCTTGACTGGGAGGGCACATCCCTAGCAGAGCTGATGGTGAAAATGCTTCTGATTATCCAGACAGAGAGGTGGGGTAGAACTGTGCAATGTCTGTTTAAAAGGACAGAGGTGGGCCCCATTGTGGCCTTCCATTGTGCCCAAATTTTCATTTTAAAAAATAGGGTGAAAGGCATTTGTGGTAGCAGCAGAAAGGGCCTTTTTCATGCTCCATAATCACCAAGGAATTTTAATTTATGTATTTGCTTGCTTGCTTGCTTGCTTGCTTGCTTGCTTGCTGGCATCACAGGAGAGTGCAGCCCACTGGGCTGCTGAAATGGCTCTCAAACCGCCCAACATTGCCCACCCCTGCAGTAAGGCATGATAGCTAAAGAAGGGAAGGAGCTGTGGAGAAAACACACACAAGAAATGTTTGGAGAGGGACTCCATGTGTCTGTGTGCTAATGCCAGGAACCTTTGAGCCAAGATGTTAGAGTCGGAGTGCTTGAAGAAGATCCTAGCTATAGTGGGAGTAATGGAAGCCTAGTAGAATGGAGAGGACCAGTGGAATAGGTTCATCTCCTATACAAACTCTGTCGGAAAGACACAGTAGAGTGTTCTGTGGGTCAAGTCTGTCTACAGATCAGAGAGCGCAGCAAATCAAGCTAGAACACTCAACTGGAGCAGAACCTTTGTGGTTGACACCATGACACCCCAAATGTAATTCAGTCCTGTGACCAAAGTGCCCAGGCTGCTCTTCGGGTGGAGAAGGAAGTCAGGGAAGTGTCCATTGGAGAAGTCTTGTAGTAGCTTCAATTACCTTCCATCCACTGGATAAATGCATGCTTCAGTCATGCCAAAGAGAAAGCATTACTAGATGTCCAGCAGCAGAGATCACATGCCTGTGTACACCAGTTGCTGAGGCTGCTGAGAGCTGCAGTTGCTGCCATCTCTGCTTGTGGGATCTGACAGTAGCCGGTTGGCCACTGTGTGAACACAGTGCTGGACTGGATGGGCCCTTGGTCTGATCCTGCAGGGCTCTTCTTATGTTCTTATAATGTGTCCTACATTAGGACACCAAAAAGGAGGCAACCCGGAACTTAATCTGGTGTGCGATTAAGTGCTGCTGAACTGACGGTGAACAGTGTTGTTACATTCAACCAATTTGCGGATGGGCAATTGCCAAGAAAGTTCAGAACTGTCACATTTGACTTCAGAAGAGGAAACTTCTCGGAAAAGAAGGTCTTGGTTCAAGGAAGTTGAAAGGGAAAGCCAAGAGGCTCAGCTGTGGTTAGCTTTATTTAGATCCAACTTCTTTTGAAATTAAAGCTACTGTTTACAGCTTCCCAATCACGTTCTACATGCTTAGTAATGCCTTGTTTTACTTCCTTTGAAATGATGTTCTTCAGGTTGGCTCTTCATGCTCATATCTATGCACTCCACTGTTTAAATTGTGTGTGTGTGTGTGATCACTCCAGCAGATATTCATCACCACACTTGATGTACTGATGAAATATTGTCATCACACAAAGGACCTTTGCTCCTTGTATACACCCCTGTACAACTAGAGATCCCATCTTCCATAGAGTCTTCATGTGGTTTCTACAAAAGTGTGAGAATTAGCCTTATTTATTGGTCTGAACAACCAGGAGGCCAGTCTCTGTAGAACCACCCCCTAAGCCACTTTCCACCCTCAACCATACAGTGGCCTGGTCAACCTGGTCACCCTTTCAGAGAGGCTCTGTGCATAACATGCGATGCCCAGTCCATGGTTGACACTATAGAAATACTAAATGTGAAATCCCTGCAGCAGTACTATCCCTCGGCCCATGCCCACACTTTTTGCAAGTTGCTAATCCATAAGGTGACCCCATGTGGTTCTTGGTATCACCCTTGATTTAGAAGTCCGGTAATAAAAACAATGTGGATAGCACTGCTTTTATTGAAGAAGCTGTAACTGAACATCTTGTTTAATCTAGTGAAAGAGGGAAGGCTTCCACTCGTGGCATTGTGATTTTCACATTTCTTGCAATCAAAAGGTTTGAGAGTCTATTAATCTACTTGCCATATAAGCACTGCCCCCTGCTGTGAATTTCAGTGTTTCACAATCCTGAATCATAAAAGATGTTCATCTAATCAAGTGATGGGATGTTTCTGAAGAAATTTGTGTCGGGGAACAAACAGATTAGCTGGGTGGAGAGGGTTGCTTTTATTTTTTGCAACCCTGTCCTCTTTCAAAAGCTACAAGTTTCCTTCCAGCACAAAACACTGTGCAGCCTGAGTCCCAGTTTGATGCGGCAAATAAACACATGTCCTAATTGTCCTCTTGCTAAAATCAATGCAACCTCAAAGCACTTTGTTTAATCAAATTGTGTCCATAATAACTACCTAAACAAAATTGAACACTGCAAATTCCAAAGGCTCATGGAACAGTGGTTCTCGAATCTTGTTTTGGTCAGCCCTGAGGTTCCTCTGTAGAGTGACTGCTAAAGGTAGCCGGGGAGCATTGCAGAATCAGACCAAAGGAATTTCTAGCCCAGGATCCACACTGGCTATGCAGATGGAACTGGGAAACCCACAACAGGGACTTGAGCAGTGGTACAGCTGGGGCCAGATCTGGGGGTCAAAATCCAGGGCCCCACAGCCCGATGACAACCCACTCATGAAGGAACAAACTCCATTTTTACTTGTATTTCTGTAGTTGTGATAGTGCTATAATTTAAGTCAACATAAAAACCAGAATTGCACATGGTCATTTGCAGGCATGCAGGCAGGCAGATACTATAAGTACAAAATCAGGGCTGGCAAACTGTTTGGTTGCTGTTCTAACATAGCAGGAATGTGGCAACCTTTTTAACTAATGCAATGGCAGTTGAACAGCGGTGGGAAGAGACATGTTAGCTGTGTGCTTCACAAGTGAAGTAATACATGTGGCCATTTCAAGCTGCCCCCTTCACAAACACACAAGGCCATTAAGTCCAAGGTTTAAAATGATTGAACTTCACCACTGATCAGCACTGCTCTCTTGCTAGCAGGATTCCACAGCAACTGGACTTCTGCAGGTTCAGCCCTTGGATGGAGCATCTGGCCACCATGATGAGTTGCCACTGACTCCTATCCTCACTTGTCTAATCAGACTTTAAAGCCTTCTCAACTGGAGGGTGTCCCTGAAAGAGATTTTTCTGTAATTTCATTTTATTATATGTTCAATCAATTTATTTATATATTAGTTGTCCTATCAAAAGACATCTGTAAAGGGTTATAGCTATTATTTTCATTATTGATTTCATGTCTATACTGCCCCATGGCCAAAGTTCTTGGAGCATTTTGAGCAATCCATGAAAAGAAAACAATGTAATACAATAAAACATCATAAAATCAAAGCAGCATTAAAAGAATGTAAAACAGCTAAAACGAACAGTAGAGAAGGAACACAGATAATCCCTCTTTCAGCAACAAAGCTCTGAACAGACTGTCTTCAGCAACCTTTTTCTGACTGCTTCTCCCATCCGAGGCTTGGACATCAGGAGAAGAGGCTGTGATGCTGCTCTGCACAAGGCCGGGGCTTGGAGAAATCCCTCCGCTCTTCGTGAGCTTTGAGTGGCATTCAGTTGCCCTCTTCTGCTTTTGATTTTTCACCTCTGACTTAAGACTGATTTCTCTCGTGCATTTCTTACTTTTGGTCTTGTTCTTCATTTGCTACTTTAACCTTTGGCGGTTTGTCTTACTTCTTATGATTTATATTGTTTTTGGTCACCTTGAGGCTTTGACAATGAGGGGGAAAACAGCTGAGAGCCAGCAACATGCAGCTCTCATTGCGTATGTTTGTGATGTACTCCCCATTTCTATGGAATAACACTGAGCCCAAGAGGCCTGTAACCAGCACTCGCAGTGAACCCAACATGCGCCATAGCATTCCCCAGAATCCTCTGCAACAAGCAGGGCTGCATGTCACCCATGCAAAGTTCTCCCACATGACAAGTGAATAGGGTAAGTGTGCTCTTCAGGGAGTAAGTCTGATTCACTGGCTTGTCTGAATCTGAAAAACTGTGGTTAATCTTAACTATGGATTATTGCAACAAGCCACCTTCAAACCATAGGTTAGTCACAGTTTATGGTTCAGAAAATGGCCCAAGTCACACAACTCGGGTCTATCTTTAAATTTACTGCATTATTGCCACATGACTGTGTCATCATGCACACATCTTGGTCACTTGTCCCATGGGTTCTTTCTCTGGTTTGTTGTGTGGAAGAGACAACCAGATTTTCTGGTCTGCATGTCACAACCAGCAATCCAGGAACCAAGCAGCCCTGAGTGTTTAGTGGCACTTTCTCAAAGCAGGACCAATCAAGCAGCATGTACTTGCATGCTCATTAAAAATAAATCAGTCCTAGGTGGTTATGCGCAAGCCCGGCCAACATGCTAAGCTATGTTGACTCTGAGATGGAAACAGAGACTTCCGATTTCTTCAGAGCAGCCAAATCGCCAAGTGTTCTGTGCAAACTGTCTCATGATGGACAAAAGTAGGTAAGTCCATTTTTATTTTTCAAACAACTTTGTTTGACATATGCAAGCTTTGGAGCTTATACAACTCTTCATCCCCTTGAACTAATGCATCAAAATATTTCATGCAGCTATCAGACTAAAGAATCACTGCAGGGTTCTTTAGATGTTAATAAGGGAAGCAAAGAAAGCCATTTGCTGATCTGCTGACATAGTATGAGAGTGTGATCATGGCAGCCTCTCAGCAATATATTAAAATATTTTTAACAGAAAGGAAAAACCACCTCCAACATCCAAGACTGGAATTGAATAGATAAAGCTTCTTGAATGTGTGGAAGCTACATCTTTTGTCTTGGGCAACATTCATCAGGACTAAACATCAAAGGTATAAACCACCCAGTGGTTTTCAAATCCTCTCATTTCAGAGAACCTTCCCACCAGCAGTTTAGGTGCTGAGTATGCCCTATACCAGCGATGGCGAACCTTTTAGAGACCAAGTGCCCAAACTGCAACCCAAAACCCACTTATTCATCACAAAGTGCCAACACTGCAATCAAACCTGAATACTGAGGTTTTAGTTTAGAAAAAACACCTCACAGCCAGTCCAAGCAAATCTCTCTCTCTCTCTCTCTCTCTCTCTCTCTCTCTCTCTCTCTCTCTCTCTCCCCCCCTCTCTCCCCCCCCCCCTCTCTCTCTCTCTGGCAGCGCACTGACCAGCCATGTGAAAGCTCAGACGAGTCGCAGCTAATGAGCCACACCTCATGATGTCATCACCTGGCGCCACTACTCCCTTCCAAGCATGCACATGGCCCCTATGTGCGCTGTTATCCAATGCTCGGCTGCTGGGGCGACTTGGCTCATGTGCTGACAGAGAGGGCTCTGCCTGCCCACTGTGCCCACGCGTGCCAGAGGTTCGCCACCACTGCCCTATACTTTTCTTATAGAAGCTCTTGTGTGGTGTAGAAATCCAAGCCTTCTAGGGTCCACTTGTGGTGGAAAGAGATTGCAGAATCCTGATGGGGTAACATGGACTGTGCCACTTCAAACAATGGGGAAGGGGGGGTGTCAATTTGTATCTTCTCATGTACCCCAGTATTCCTGTAAGTAGAAGACAAGCACATCAAACAGAAAGAGTTTCCAGCCTACATCCTGCTGTGCTAGTTTTCTGACTGCAGGGAAGGGTTCCACTGCACCCCACCCCAGAATGAAACACAGGGAAGGGCACATCTACTTCAGGTTCTCATTTTCCATAATTCGTTCCATCCCTTAACCAGATTGATTTGGGATTTTATTTTGGTCTGCATGAAAAACATATGGATTTTCACACACATTTATCAAAAGGTACGCATCTTTGTATGCATTTGGGAGCATACTTTCTCAAGTGTACATGGTTTTTCTGAGGGATTTGCTATTATTAAAAGTGTTTATTTTTCCAACTGTAAAAGAGGGATTCTATAGCCCTTACACAGTGTCTCGGAGGTCATGGTATACCCTGGATTCTCCACTCCTAGGCTGGAAACAGTGCTTCAGCCTCAGAGCTGGACACGTCCTCCAGCTTGCTCTGCAAGTGCATGGACTGCCTCTCCAGGGTCGGAAAAGCAACCTCTGAGGGGGGTAAAAGGGAGCTGGCGATTGTAGGAGGCCTGGGCTCCCAGGATGCAAGGTATCCTGATGGCACTCCAGCCCCCTTTCCCTCCTGCTCTGAGCCCCCTCAGCAAGACCTCTGAATTCGGCCACGTATCTGAAATAGGGTGTGAGGAGTGGGGAGGAGAAGGTTGCCTCTGCCACTCCTCTTGCTCTGCACTGGATGTTGAAACACCTCCAAGTCTGGGTCTTACCAGCATCGATAGGTTGTACCCTAGGCCATTCCTTCCTACGTTGTCCAAAATGCATGCATTTATATACATATTCTTCAAATGTAAGCCTTGCCAGAGTGGACTCCACCACGGACTTTGGAAAAGTATGGATTTTGGCATCCACCTCCATTCTGGTTCAGATTTGGGAACTGCAAATTGGGTAAGTTCAGAATGAAATGCAAACCGATGGAGCAGCATATCCCTCCAGAGGGGTTAACTGAAAACATTGCCCCATCAGCCCCTCAGAAATGATGCTGCCTGTTCTACCACCTCTGCTCTCATCTACATGATCACAACCAGTTGCCTTAGAAAAAGCCAGAGCAGTGGCCCATCCAGATCAGTTTCATCTGCCATGATCCTCAGTCATCATCTAGGTTTGCAGGCAGGGGTCTTTCCCAGCCCTATGGAGAGATGCCAGGGGTAGAACCGGGGACCTTTTGCATATGGGGAGTACGGTTTACTCCTTTGCTATGGCACTGCTGCTGTTATGTGGGTTGCACTATGACAGCAAAGTCTGGGAGCCAGTGGACACCCAGAGATCGGGAGGTGCTGAAGGCAGCAGACGCAAACGCCATGTAATGCTTGTAGTCAGGATGGAGTTTTGATTTAGGCAACTGGGTGTGCTGGAAAGGAGGGCCTAACAGAGGTGTATAAAATTCTACGTAAAATCATAGAATCATAGAATAGCAGAGTTAGAAGGGGCCATGAAGGTCATCAAGTCCAACCCCCTGCTGTTGCAGGATACCACCTTACACCCTCCCACTCAGATGGCTGTCCAGGTTCTTTCTGAATGTCTCCAGTGTGGGAGAGCCCACCACCTCTCTAGGCAGCTGGTTCCACTGTCGTATTGCTCAGACAGTGAGGAAACTTTTTCTGATGTCCAGCCTGAATCTGGGTTGCCGCAACTTGAACTGATTATTCCCTGTCCTGCATTCTGGTATCAGCAAAAAGAGATCTTGACCTTCCGTTTTGTGACAGCCTTTGAGGTACTTATACCGAGTCATCATGCCCCCGCCCCCCCCAGTCTTCCCTTCTCAAGGGTCTTCTCATGCCCAGTTCATGCCTGTGGAGTGGAGAAAATAGCTATGCTGTTTCTCCCCATCATAATACATGAACCCAGGGTTATCCAAGGAGGTTGAATGTTTGGAGATGCTAGGCAGTTCAAAAGAAATACTTACACAACACAGAGTGCCACTATGGAATTGCTCCCACAAGATGTTATGTAGCCACCAGTATGGATGGCTTCAAAAGGAGGTTAGACAATTCAGGGGGGAGAAGGCTCTCCATGGTCCCTCACATGATGACTATGAATTGCCTCCCATGTCACAGACAAGATTCCCTGCATGCTTTGGGCTGAGCAACATGAGCCAGAGCATGCCATGGCATTCATAGAAGCTTCCCATAGATATTTGGTGGCCCTCCATGCAAACAGCAATTTGGTCTGATCCAGCACAGCTCTTCTTTCATTCTTAATTAGTAATATCAAGCTGTTACATTACGGAGTCTCTGTCTGTGGATTTCATCTGGGAGAAATTCCAGGAATAAGCACAGGGAATACAGTCGAACTTACTTCCAAGTAAGCAGCTTGCATTAGGCTGGGCCACACTGTTTCTTTTTTCAGTAGGAAACTTTTCATTAGAAATGTAATATTCCAGTGATAAATGGACTCATGTTATGCTATTTTTCTTTTGGTGAAGGATAAATTGTAATATTACTCAGCCAATGCATAAACTGGCTGCAGTTGCCATTTAGAGACTAACCCTCAGGGGATCTGGTTCAGACCATGTCTAGGCTGAAAACAGAACCATTTATTTGTAATCATGAAAATGAGTCCATGTAAACTATTTACAGAACTTGGAGCCATCAATAATGTCCTTGGCTCTTCTGCAGCCAAAAGGTCTGCAGTTCTGTGTAAACAGAGAACACAGAAAAGAAAGGAAATGTATAAGATCCTGGACATCGCCTCTTAAAGTTGATTCAAATGAAGACCCTGGGTAAACAAAGAAAGTGCTTTGGCAAACCTATTTGGCATTCTGGTCTCGATCAGAAATCAGTAAATTGCAGGTCAAATTAGACACATTCTTCTTTGACTGAAATCCCGTCCAAGAGAATAAGAATTTGAGAGTGAGTGAGCCCCATGTAGCTGCCCTAAACCTAGACCTTGAGCATCAATTAATACTGAAAGTGATTGGAGACCGATGCTGCCTAAGACTATTAATTGCCAAAACTGCTTGGAGCTGGCCATGCCAGAATGCTCCCGTTCAATTTTACATCTTTCCAAAAGGAAGGAAGGAAAGAGAAAGTGAAAGAAAGAACAAAAGAGCATTTTCATTAAGAAAAATGTATTCTAGAATGCAGGACTGTTCTGTTACTTGTCATGGCAGGAGTTTACTCAGCCAAGAGCCGAGTAAGAGGTCACATCAAAGCCATCTCCATTCATCAGGTTCACATTCAGCAGATTCTGCAAAATTCTCTGTTCGAAACAGCCAAACAAGCAACCCATCCCAGGCCACAATTAGATAGTTAACTTCTCGCTGCCTTAATAGCTCTAATATATACATAAATAAAAACAGGAAGAGAAGGTTAATGGAGGGTGGGGTGGATAACAGAAGCGAATGAGTTTGCTCAGTAATGTCTCCAAGTGCCATTTTTCAAAAAGGGTCCTATCCTTCCCTCCAACGGACAGGGTGGGATTGCTTATTTGCTCTCACTGAAGTGGCAGAGGGTATAATTTAAAATGGCCTAGAGCACTGGCTGCTTTGGCTGAGTCAGTAGCAGTGGGAATAGCTCCCTCGCTTTGTTCCCTGGGCCCACATTCAGCTCATTCTGTGGGCTGACACACAGGCCCCGGAGAACAGAATGGGTGAATGGCCTCGTTGCTAAGGATACCCCAGAGCAGTCCAACAGATTGCAGCTCATTAAACATTCTTCTAGAGGGGTGAGAGCAGCTGGGGGTTGCTTTGCGCAGCCAGATCCCTCCTCTTGGCTTTTGTGGCCTTCCACTGACACCTGCCCGGGCCTGTCACTCCCTTTGTGCGCCTGGAGGCATTCTCAGTGTTTTATGAGTACTGAATGTGAGTGCCATCTGGAGCAAGGCTCCACTCCACGTCCTGATTTTTGGGAGAGGATACACCAGCTAGGAAAGAAGATTTTGGGCCTGGTGCACTGCAATCCCCACTGGGGTCATGAACTAGGAAAAGGATTTATATTCCATAAGCCACCCCTTTCAGCACGGAATAGATTGTCCTGTGTTTTAGGAAAAGAAACACAGTTCCCTCCCTCATTTCTGCACAAGCACATTTTTGAGGGCCCTCAGGCAAGATGGCTGCCATGGCCGCTGCATGAGTTAGCCGCCCTTCACACACACCCCAGCACCACCTGCTCTGGTGGACCCCTGCTGGGGACGTGGGGGCCTTAGCAGGTGCCTGGCCATGCCTACTTGATGCTTTGGCTGAACTGACAGGCTCAGCAAAGCCCAGGTAGGGCTCAAGGTTCAGGCTGCATTCCTTTCATGGATCCAGGATATAAGGGGGTCTTGCAGTGAAGTGCTGCAGTGTGAAGCACTCTTTTTCAGGGATCCAGCCATACTAACATCCCAGCTACTCCAATCCTCCCTGCTTCTGGGCATGTCCAGCCTTGAGAAGAGAAGGGGGGACATGAGGGGGGACATGAGTTCCCTCTATAAGTGCTTCAGAGGCTGTCACAAAGAGGAAGGTCAAGATCTCTTCTTGCTGATGCCAGAGTGTAGGACACAGGATAATCAATTCAAGTTGTGACAACCCAGATTCAGGCTGTACATCAGGAAAAGCTTCCTCACTATCAGAGCAATACAACAGTGGAACCAGCTGCCTAGAGAGGGGGTTGGCTCTCCCACACTAGAGACGTTCCAAAAGAAACTGGACAGCCACCTAAGTGGGATGGTATAATGTGTCCTGCAACAGCAGGGGGTTGGACTTGATGGCCTTCATCGCCCCTTCCAGCCCTACTATTCTATGATTCTCTGATTCTGCAACTCTCCCTCCTTTCTCCTCCCTGGTACAATATTTAGTCAGCCTGGTCTGCTCACCAAGCATGCTCATTCTTCATCAGGCTAGACAGTTTGGGTGAGGGGATTCCTCTTTGGGAGGTTCTGTTGTGCTTGTTCTGTATTATAATTTGAAAGCTGTCTTCAGCTCCCCAAGACATCCCCTCTCTCTGCTCTATTCCAAACTTAAGGCAAGGCTTAGCATGCAGTCTTGATCAGAGCCAGATGATCATCAGGAAGCAACAGAGCAACTGGACCAAGGAGAAACTCCTGCACCCCTGCCTGGTATTTGCTGGTGCACCAACTCTGTGAGGACCGCTCCCTTGTGGAGCTCGGCAAACCCATCTCTTGCTGGACAGCTCCCTCCCTGCAGCTGGCCCAGGTATGGGAACCTGGCAGGTGCTATCCTGGTTCACATTTCACTGGACAGCTTCCCAGCTGAGGGAGTTCAGGGAATAAAATGAGGTCACTGGAGTCTTTGCTAATATTAATTTTATTGATTGACAAGTTTGTTCTAAAAAATGATATGTAAATAATAATCAGGATTATGTATTTCTAGCAATGAGAAAATGAGTGATGTGAGTGCAGAACTGAATCATGCTTTTGTCCATGGTGGTTGGGCAGCAAACCCCAGAGGACAAGCACCTTTTAGGAAAAGCCAACACAAACGAACTGCATTTTTCTTTTCCTTTCTGCCAGGACCATAAGCCTTCATTTTGATGCAAACCCTCCATGTATTATAGTTACTGCCTGCAGTGGGGGCTGTCTCTGCACAAGCTGTGTTTCCAGGATGATTAGTTTCTGCAGTCTCCTCCCCAGGGAAGAGAAAGGTTGTTTCGAGAATTGATTAATAAGAAGAGAGCTGCATGATTCATGGCATTCACTCGTTTGTGGAAAGAGCGAATGCCAGTGGAAAACACATCTTCTCTTCTTGCATTCATCAAGAGAAGCAATTAACATTCAAGGTGAGCAAGCCCTGGTAATTGCTGGCCCAAGTTTCTTTGCTAGTTCCTAGCCAATCTTTTTAGAGATAAAATCTGCAAGGGCAGAAATCTGTTAATTTGGAAAGAGCACACCTTCGTAAGGAAATGTTTGAAAAAGGAGTAGTACTGCTGGACCAGACCAAAAGCTTGCCTAATGCACTGCCCTTGCCAGCCGGATACCTCTGGAAATCCCACACACTACATGAAGACCGTGTCTCTCTCCCACCATTGCTGGTATTCAGCAGCACGCGACTCCTTATCCTGGAGGAAGCTTAGCCATTAGGACTGGCAACCGCCATAGCTTTGCCTTCATGAATCTGTCCAGTCCCATTTTAATCCCATCTAAATGGGAGGCCCCATCCTATCTACTGACATGCACTACAGTTACTATTTGGGACCTTCCTCCATGGCCCTTGGAAGGTAGCCACCAGGGAGAGGGCCTGCCTGTTCTGGCCCCCTACTTCCAGAATGAGCTCTCCGCTGGAGTCCCCCAGGTGCCACATTATCATCTTTTTTGGCAGCAGATGTTCTCTACTCCCAGGTATTCGGTGGCATATGGTGGGGCACTTGTGTTAGCATCTTGAGCAGGTCTGGTTCTAATCTTGTTCATGGGAATTCTGATTAGCTTTATTTATTTATTCCATTTTTTTATTGCCCCAGAGCCCATAGGGCTCTCTGGGTGGTTGAAACTTAATTTAAAGGTGGAGTCCCATTGCTGTTGCAGCAGATGCTCATATATCTCCAAGCGTGGAGAATGACAAGCATTCAGTGTGAGATGCAGCAGCAGCAAGCCCTGCGTCCGTGGCTCACATCCTCTGTTTTACCTCGAGAGCCATCCTCGGCCATCTGGATGTCATCTGGCAAGGGAAGGAAGGAGGCTGGGGCAGTGCTTGGCACTGGCACGACTCCATGGCCCCAGCCTCCTCCCCTCCCTGCCCTGGGGCATGCTCCTTTCCCCTCCTTCAGTGGGGCAACAGGGAGCTGAAACTGGGGGAGGAAGCTTGCGTGTTTCTTTCCATCCAGGTCTCAGGATTTCAGACCTGAGAAGAATAAATGTGCAGATCCAAACTGGAGCATGCAGTCACACATTCAGTGGTTTATTACCAGTAAACAGGTATTCAACAGCACTGAGGACTAGCCAGTTTAAGACCGACTACAAAGAGACAGAGCGTACACAGAGTGTTTTATGGAGCTGGTATCATGAACACATTGCAGGGAGAGGAATGAGACTTTGAACGGATGTTATGCAAGAACACTATAGAAGCACAGAAGGTCAATACAGAAACATTGAGAAATCATCTGGAAAATATCATGAGACATCAGCTGCTTGAGTGCCAGATAATCAAGGGTCACAGAATTTAGCAGGTTTCAGTGTTTGCTTTTACAGCCTGAGGTAGGAAATTCCATAAAGAGAAGGAGCAATCCTCTTTGGTATCTGAATAGCAAGCAGATAAGCAGCTGGTGGCTATTCATGAAGCTCCAGCAAGATACTGTTGCTAACAAGGTGCATCCTCCACATAGCAGAGTTGATACATTTTGTGAATTCCAACTGGTTAGACAGTAACTTCCTCCCTGCCTGCTGGGCTGCGCATTTGGTTAGCTGGTTGGTGACTCACAAGTGTATCCTAAGGCGCTGTCTTCCAGATTCCCATAGACTGAATTTGGATGGAAAACCTTTGGATATTTCTGGGGTGTAGGAAGGGAGGCAAAGATTTCTTTAATTCAAAATATAAAACTATAACTTTTATTAGGACAACTCCAACACTAGCTGCAAGGGGGCAGGCAGGCAGCTCCACCTTTGGAGTCCAAGCAGCAAAGTTAGAAGACCTCAGTGCTGGGACTCCAAAAGCCTGTGTGGTCTCCTAAAAGATGTTGCCCTAAATTGCTTTAAATTCTGCATGTTAGAACTGTTATAATATGTTTTCATACTGCTGTATCTTGTAATGCTATATAATGCTGTGGTTTGTAATTTCTGTGAACCACTCAGATGGCTTTGGCTATCGGAGGGTATATAAAACAGCAGCGGCAACAGCTGGGTGGAAGCAACTTGCATAGTTTAAAATATATATTTATTTGTAGCGTACAGAATCTTATTTCCTCCAAGCAGCCCAAGGTAGCATACAGGATCCCACTCCTCTCCATTTTATGCTCCCAACAACCCTGTGAGGTAGGTCAACCATAAAGCTAGTGAGAGGCCCAAAGTCAGCCAGTGGGCTTCATGGCTGAGTAGGGACTAGAACCGAGATCTCTGCAGAGTTCCAATCCAGCACTCTAACCTCGAGCCATACTGATTTTATGCACTTTGTGAACAAGAACTTCCCTTTGTTAGTCCATTAATCTTGGTTGAATAACACCAGGCTCTTGCATCATGAGAGCAGGGGGAAAGCATCTTCCTATCCGTTTTCTCCAAACATATGAAACATGTAGGGTTTACTGTAGGGATGGAAGATGTACTAGGGTCAAGGGCATCTATTGGATGGTACTCTTGACTCTTACCCATTCCTTACCTACTTACCTACAACACTGCATGATTTTAGATACCCCCTAATTTCTACCTTTCCCTCTTTTGGAGGTTGAATGCTGACTCTTTCGTTGTTCTTGTGAATATGCATCTAGGAGAAAAGTCTGGAGGATAGGAGGGAATGGACAAATGCCTTGTGGGGAAAGGATTAAACACCTTTCTCTCCCAGTTCTTCATTCACATTGACAACCTTCTGAGTTTGCTTATTTTCTTTTAAAAATGGGTCATCAGTACATATATTTGTGTGTAACATGTAGTTTTCCCCTCAAAGAAGGAGTAACATTTTAGAGCTATTGTCAATAAGTTTTAGCAGTGCAGTCTATTAAAAATGTGAGAAGTGGATGAAACATTTAGTATCATTGTTGTTAGTTGTGAAGTAGTGTCCGACCCATCGCGACCCCATGGGCAACATTCCTCCAGGCCTTCCTGTCCTCCACCATCCCCCGGAGTCCACTTAAGCTCATGCCGACTGCTTCAGTGACTCCACCTAGCCACCTCATTCTCTGCCATTCCCTTCTTTTGCCATCAATTGTTCCCAGCATTAGGCTCTTCTCCAGTGAGTCCTTCCTTCTCATTAGGTGGCCAAAGTATTTGAGTTGTATCTTTGGTATCTGGCCTTCTAACGAGCAATCAGGGTTGATCTCCTCTAGGACTGACCAGTTTGATCGCCTTGCAGTCCAAGGGACTCACAGGAGTCTCCTCCAGCATCACAATTCAAAGGCCTCATTATTATCCAACAAAAGATGAGATTCTTGTGGTTTGTCCTCAACATCATTGTAATTTTATTCCTTTTTTTCCAAATATGTTCTTTAAAAAAAACACTGCAGTATGGAACTTAATGCTCTTGTGGGGATCATTTTAAACTCTGGGGCATGCTTCATTTACATTAATGGACCTAAGTCAAGAGTAGTCCTGGTTGAGTGATTTCAAAAGGTTCTAGCAGTTCTGGGCATTTTTGTCCAGGAGAAAGTGGTAAAAAAAGGAAACAGAAAGGTTAAGCAAAAGAGATCAAGGGCTTACAAAAGAAAGTGGATTCTAGGAGGAAACAGAGCACAAAGTTGTGTTGACCTCTGATTTATTGCCTTACTCCTATCAGGATATACAACTTTCCTAAAAGTTGTGCTTGGCTCTTCTGCTGCTTTCTTTGAAGGACAGCAGAAGAAGTTACACATCCTCATGATCCAAAGGAAAATTGATTCAATTAATTCAAGTGATGTTTGCTGCTGGGGAAGACCTTATCTGTAATGGAAAGGGTGCAGCAAGTTCCTAATACCTGGTGAGCAGAAGATGTTTCTGGCTCAACTAGAACATCTCGAAATGGTCTACAGAACATAAGCAAGGATTTATGACTCCCCATTGTTTAATAAAAGCAAAATAAAACTACTTCTGCTCATCCTAAATTATACTGCTGCAAAGGCAGCTTATTGTGTAGAAGAACTATGAGCTCCATTCTGGTACTCCAACAAATCCCTGACTTAGAATTCATTAAATCTAAGGGTGCATCTTTTGTATCTGACCCTAGCTGATGGATCTTGGGATTCTAGTAAGAAATTAATTGTATCCTGCAAGGCTGAATTCTGCCCTAGCATAGCAGTAACAACATCAACAGAAGCATCTTGGGATATAGAGACCTTCATGGCTCCATTTCTGACTCCATTGTTCGCAAGAGCTCAAAAAATAGAATCCTAAAAGAAGAAGCTCCCTCTGAATCAAGTGGTCCAGAAGACATCCATCTGAGATTAGCTCTGTAGATTAGGAGAAGTGGAAAATACTACATGCTGGAACTGGTAATGGATGAGAATTCTGTTTTATTTAAGACTTTACCTAAATTTGCCAATTTATTTATATTCAGGATAGAAAGAATAGAAGATTTTTTAAAATGTGGGCACAGGAGAAACTGGTACTGACCAATTCATCCATGCAGGTCTGTGATACTGAATGGTTAGCACTTACAATTCTGTGTTTGAAATCCTGTATTTATGATGTTGAATAAGGGTTTCTGCCTCTTTTTTATGACAGGCTTCCCAAGTTCCATTTCTATAAGCATCTACTAAAATGTCCTTGTGATTTTCAGAGACAGATGTATGTGAAAATGAAACTGATAGATTCATCTGAATGTTACAAGAAAGATATAAGTTGGAAACTGCCCCCCACCACCAAAACACACACTTAGTTAATCAATCATCTCTTAATTCTTTAATAACTTACATTTAAATAAATTTGAATATCACCAAAACCTTATGAAGCATGAAACAACTTACAGTTTAATAAATAAATCCATTCGTTGTCAGAAAACACTGCTTCATTTTTTAAAAAATGTCTTATTACAGTCATACACCAAAACTAAATATGTACAAAATGTAAATGAACATGCCCTCAGTTGTCAAAGTCACCAGTTAGAATTTGCTCTTATTGATTAATACACTATTAAATGTTAAGGGACTGTATTCATATGAACTAACCCTTGGTAATGAGTTCAGTCTACCAGAACCCTCAGAAGCTGAACAGACCAGATGAAGGCTGATTAGAGGCAAGAGGTTTTCCTGGTGACTCCTTGCCTGGTGATGCATTTAAGGCCTGAGAAAAGCCTTAACTGAAGGACTGGGAGTATATTTAGAAGGTTGGAGAATGTGGTGGGTGTTTGTGTGTAAGAGAGAAGGGGGGGTGACATTCTGCTGTAGGGGGTCTCCTGTGTCATCAGGACCACTTCTGGAATTAATGCATTCAATGGCTGTGAAAATGAGTGGCCTGTTCAAAGGTGCTTGTGCTTCACCATGGCTTCTCTGGTCACCTGCACCAGCAATTTAACATAGTTGATATATAAACACCACAGAATCCTCGAGCAAGGACAGTCCCAGAAGCAGCTGCTTCAAGGCTTTGGTCTCCCCTGCCCTCAGGTCCCGGGCACAGATTATTTATTTATTTATTTAAAGTTTTTATATGCTGTCCCCAGTGCTACACAGCCTCGGGATGGCTCACAACACAAATAAATAAAACAGATAAAATTACAATTACAATTAAAACTTGGAAACACACTGGCTGCATTATTAAAATTATAAATATTAAAGATTATTAAAATACTGTTTAAATAAAAAGGTCTTGGCCTGGCGCCGATAAACAAATAATGACGGCGCTAGGCGGACCTCTCTGGGGAGCGCATTCCACAGATAGGGCACCACCACAGAGAAGGCCCTCCTCCGGGTACTTTGCTTCCTGATATCTCTTACGGAAGGCTCCTGGAGGAGAGCCCCTGCTGCTGATCTCAAGGGGCGGGAGGGCAAATATGGCCGCCGGTGTTCCTTCAAGTATCTGGGTCCCAAGCCGTTAAGGGCTTTATAGATTTGGCACTGGTTGCTTTATTCCGATTGGCCAAGCACTTCCATCTTTCTGTTCACTTTTGGTAACAGGGAGAAAGCATGAAAATCTACAGAAGGAGAATGGGGAAAATAATGCAAAACTGTGTTTTGCATTTAATTAGGGTTAAATGTGCAAGCATGCTTGGGAAGGGGAAGAGGGGACCTGCTGAGGAGGCAGCTGCCATCCATACGCAAAAATAGGGAAAGGCTGGGGACTTTGCTTGCAGGAGCTGCCAGGACCCATAACAAGTCTGGGAGGAAGGAGCAGGGAGCACAGAAACCAGGCTTCCCAGGGGACTGTGTGATTGCCTGAGTCTGAAAAAGATCTGCATGCCATGGGAGCAGTGCAGGCTTGTTTGCCATGTCATGTGTACACAGCCATTGAATAGATTCAGAGAACACAACAAGCCTTGGTGGCTTTTACCAGTGTTGGTCTGTCGTGTTTTCCAAACCCAGTCATGGTATATCCCCATGATAAATTTGGTCTTTAGACACCATGATAAGAAACAACTGTTTCTCCTGTTTTCTCTGTACTACCATGGCTTGTGGTGTCTTCCAAACCAAGCATCATGGTTGTCCTGGTGCTGATATGTAACTACCCCAGAGTCCTCTGGAAAGAGAGGCAACTGCAGGAGTGTTCCAGCCATCCAGCCTCTATGTGTGGACCAACGAGGAAAGGTCAAGTGACACAGGCAGGGAGTGATGCACCTTGGGATTGAATTTCAGCCACGCTGACTGATGGAATGTGTGCCAGCAGTGGGAGGATAGAAACCATGATAGCGTGGGAACCTTATGATTGTCTGTCTGGTAGACCATGGTGAAAAACCAAACCAAACCAAAACAAACCAAAAAACATGAGCCATAGAAACCACACCGGATTGCTGCTTGTGTGGCCATGTGTGAGTGGGGTCTAAACAAGATCGCCAGCATGTGCATGCCAGTGGCACAGATGGCCTAGCCGCTTCTGGATGAGGCCTCACACTGCTGCTTGTGGCCCTTTGCCTGAAACCAGTCTGAAAAAATTACTTCTTACTCTGAGCTGAAACATCAGTCAGCCAGCCTGCCAGCCTGTCTGTCTTTCTGTCTGTTATCAGTTAAAATTGCTACATATTCTCAATACACTGTGAATTCAAAAATCAGTTCATGAGTAAGAGGAGGATATCATGCATTTACACATTATTGACTTCACAATCTGTTTATTTCTGAAGCTGGAATTTGGCAAAGGAATGGTATACTAAGGGCACGATCCTGGAACATTTCAGAGGAACATTTAAACCTTAGAGGCAGCCGTGCTGGAGAGCAGACTAAATTGTCATAAGTAGTACCAAATTCTGCTGCTTCAATAGCCCTTGGGCCCCTAGACTTCGGGGCACTCGAAGTGTATTCCTTTCCCTCGTGTCCTTGTGTGGTTAAGTTGGAGGCTTTTACAAACCTTGGAAAGACTCTTGGTAGGAGCTGACATGATCTATTTTTAAGAAAGGTTACTCAGCTCCTGGAAAATGCAGTCATGGCAGTTCTCAGGCTTCTGCTATGGTTTCAGCCATTGTATTCCACCTCTGAGGTTACCTCTCCCATCTCTGGAAACAAAAAGCCAGCTGCACGCTTGGCCAGATCTGGATACGGCTCTTTGTCTGTCGCTGCTACCCTGCTCATGCCATTCAAGGCCCTTGAATAAGAATGACCCTTGCAGGACAAAACCGACTGGTGGGAGGGGGGAAAGAGAGAAGTGGGGAAGCCTCTTTATGTTCCTGGGCATCTGAATTAGGGCAGTCAGAATAGGCTTGGCGCTCAGAAGCCAGAAGCCATGCAAAAACAAGCAAATTGCAGTCCTCTTCCTGCAAACAGGCAGCTTCCAAAGTGTGGAAGATCCAGAATTTTGAGGGGCGGTTTGGGGCAGAGAAGCCTGCGAGCCGAAAGTCAGAGCCGCACGAAGCGGAAAGTACAAGAGTGAGTGTTGCTCTTCCATTCTGTTCCTCCCACCAGGCTCCTTTTTACCAAGCTTGGCACGTACTGCCGAAAAACTGCTTTGTCACAGGATGTTATGGTGTGGAAGGAAACTGGAGTAAAGGAAGCATTTGTCCTGCTGGAAGTGAGCGAGTGCCTACAGCCGCACCTTTAAACTGGGATCCATCCAAGCCGTGCCGAATTGCTCCGAAGCCCAAAAGGCAAAATTCTGTGCGTGGTTGTTTAGCTGGTGTTGAATGCTAATCACATCTGTGTTATGCAGGCCCAGCATTAATCTGTGTATCCTTTTAGCATCTAGACAGAAAAATGTCCTCCACCCCACCTCCAGCATTCTGCAGAAAGCCCCATGGGCTATGGGGTGGTTTATAAATGTAATAAATAAATCGGTTGTAGGACTTTTGCAGTAGTGAATGTTAAAAGTTGGGCACATCCTCACAGTCCCTGTAGCCATGCCCCCAGGGGAGTCCAGGCAGTTGCATTGAACCAGATCCGCAAACCAACTCTGGCTGTTTGCATCTCCACCAGGAGCCAAGCTTGCGTGAACCACATGGGTCTTCCTTGCCCATTCCAGGCAAAGCCACGCCAAACTCCTTTCATTGTGGCAGGGACAGCTCAGCACCAGCGGCTTTCCAGTGACTGTGAGGAGTGCAACCAAGCTCAAAGGGAATGGAGAGGGATGGCTGGGTGGCAGGTGACACCCCGATCCCTCCCAAGCATCATCCCTGGTGCTTTGACCTGCAAGCATTGGTCCTAGCACACCACTCAGCCGAATGCGGTGCGCCTTCCGAACGGGGAAAGACGGGCATCGTTCCTCTGTCCCAGAGCATGGCTGATAGAGCTTCCATTTGGAGCCCTGCTCTCAACCCTTTTCTGCAGTTTGGTCACATGAGTACAGGAATCCCTGCTGCCAAGGAACCAGCCACTTTCCCAGCATCTCCCTGACATTTTTTGGCAGTAGCGGCCTTCTCCAATGGCAGGCGCAAGAGCGCATCTTAGTGGCATCCACACCTGTTGCTGGGAACAAGCCTGTGGATGAGTATGGGGGGATTTTGCAGGGGTGGGGAGTGGAGGATGGGGGTCTGACTGCATGGGGGTGAGAAAGACATGGAGAATGAGAGGTGGATGGAAGGACGGAGAGAAGTAGGGAAAGAGAGATGGGGAAAGGGTGCTCCCACCCACTCTGTCTTTGAGTCTCTTTCTGAGTGATGAATTCCACCCCCCCCCCCGCCTTTAGATGTGTAAGGAGCCATCCTATATAGCATGTTTCCAGATTCCAGGTCATATTCTTTTTAACCCCTTTCCAGGGTCCTTGCCAGCCTGTTCCTCGGAAGGCTAAAGCCAGAAGTGTGGGGTGGGAAGAAGCAGAAGGGGGCGTACTTATATCCACTTCAAACGGGTGTTGGCGGCACGGCCCATCCTGCCTGCTTAATTGTATGTGGAATATCCCATAGACAGTCAGTCAGGGTGGAATTAAAAAGTATGGGGTTTAGGATGAGTCAGAACTATTTCACTGCCTTCCGATTTTATTTCACAAGTCCTGGCAAAGAGCTGAAGCTTTGGGCACTGGTCCTAACCATCTGGCCCACCAGAGCTTTGTCCAACCAGCTAAATAAGTAGTCCAAATTTAATAGCCATCAGAGTAAAATGCTTCATTCTATAAACACTCCATATGATGAGCACAGTGATGAAATATAACTGCCCTTTAGGCATCTTCAGGGATGAAACAACACAAGATTCTTAATATTGTTCTAAGTCACCTTGGGTTTTTGTTTTTGGGGTTCTTATGAGAAAGGTAATTAAGAAAAAACAACAATGAGAAGAGAAAACAATAACTAAAGCAATATTTGTGTGCGGGGGTGATCCTTTGATTAGCTAAATACTCGTAGGTATGACAACATGGTTTTTAAAAAAATAATTTAAAAACTTCAGTACAAAGTACAGTGTTACATAAACACAGCAGAGCTTGCAATGTCAGAGTCTCCTTAAACTTCCATGTACTGGAAGCTAGAAACAATCATTCCTAAGACCATGCAATAACAGTCCAGCTGAGGCAGAATGCAAGGCAAGGTGTGAGAAACTCTTGTTTTTACATGGCATTTATATCCCACCTTTTTTCTTCTTCTGAGGAACCCAAAGTGGCTTACATCATTCAGTTTTTACCCTCACAACAACAACCCTGTGAGGTAGGTTGTACTGAGAGACTGGGAGTGGCCCAAAGTCACGCAGTGAGTTTCATGGCCAAGTGAAGACTAGAACCCAGATCTCCCCAGGCCAACACCCTAACCCCCACCCCTTCTTCTACAGAAGATGGCAAGCAAGCCAAAAGATGTAGGTTCCAGACCAAGAGCTCTTCTTGTTATAATGTGCAAGATAATTCAAGAGTCTTCAACCAACAGAACGCCTTGACCTGTCCCAGCAGGAAAACCACCAGATGTTGCTGCTTTGCTTTACATCCTTCTGGTCTAATATGGGCCCTTTTCAAACATTCAAGCATTTTAAAATGAGGCTGCCTGTCCTCTATTTTTTAAATTAAAAAATCACAGCAACACACACACACATACACACACACATTCTTATGTTATTTTCCGGAGTGGGAAGAAGTCAGTTGGGTACCACTTAAGCGACAACAGCTCACCCTTGTGATGCTGCTACTGAGCAAGTTATGGCCGAAAAGCTTTTCTCCACTCTCCAGTTTCACAGTGACTGTATTATACCTAGTGCAGAGAACAAAAGCTGCTCAGTCGTAAGGCCTTGGGAAGCTATGCTGAAATGCAGATTTGGAGTGTTCTGCTCTACAAGCCAAAGTCCTGAACGTCCCTGGCAGGTTAGGGTGGCCAACTTTACTGGAAACCTGTGAGGGTCAGATAAAGTCATGTCACAGGTTGCCAACCTGGAAGGAAACCCCGCTCCAAGATCTCTGGGAGGTATCAGTTCCAGGTTTTCCAGGGCCCTTTGGCAAGACACCCTCCCTGAGTGAGTTGACCTTCTCACTGCCTTGGTCACTTTCTCAGTATATGCCACATGGCCTGCATTCACATTGCATCTGTCTGTCCGCTAACCAGAGTGGGAGGTAAAGGGTTAATGCCAAAGACAAAAGGAGACTGCACCTTTTCTCCTCTCACCAAACCTGGATAGGCAAAGGGGTCACATGGCCTGTGTCCTCCCCACCCCCACCGCCTTCTTTCTCTCTTGCCAACACATGGTCCTTCTCTCTGCTTCCAAGCTAACTAGCTCACAATGGACCTGCCTTTTCACCAAGATTGACATGCCAATATCAGTCCTTCATGTAAGTTTCCATATAGCCTGACGTGCCTGATCCTGTCTCAGCTTGGAAGTGAAGCAGGGTTGGGCCTGGTTGAAATCTGGAAGGGTGACTCAAATACTGTAAACCACTCAGAGCGCTTTGGCTACAGGCGGTATAGATATGAAACGTAGAAATGGGTCTCCTCTAGGTAGAATGCTGTGTGGGATTAACATTTGAACTGGGCATCCTAAGGAAGGATTCCACAGCCTGAGACCTGGCAAGGGGCAACAAGGACTATGCGGAGCTTGCGGTTTGCAAAGTGCAGCCCAGCTCACCAAGTGTTGCTACCAAGCCTACGTAATGAAGGAGCTTGACTTCCAGCCAATGTGGCACACCTCCTTGAGAGGTTTGCTCTGTTATGCACCATCAAGTCATTTCTGAATAGCCTTGCAGGCCAGGTAAAGCGAGGCCCCTGAAAGAAAACCGCCTTTGTACTTCCAGTGTGAATCTAAAAATTCACACTGTTCTATTTTAGAATGCTGGTCCTTGGAGAGGCGGGAAGTGTCACCAGATGCGAAATCGTCAAAAAACAGCATTTTTTCCTTTTAAGGCTATTAAACACTCTTCCCTAGCACTTGCACCCTGAGAACTGCTAATTATTACCCACTTAACGTACATAGGCTGGAAAAACTGTGCGTGCTGAAGAAGTCACAGTGTTCTTTTTACATGTGTTGTAAACTGCCCAGAGAACTTTAGGTACTGGGCAATATAGAAATATAATTAATAATATTAATAGCCTAGATGAATTATGCAAAATATTCATATCAAAGTTTGTTTGTTTATCACATTTGTATGCCGCCCCATAGGTGGCATAGTCATATGAAGACAAAGTACAGAATGATATTCCCATCTTCTCTCTTTATCAATATGAGCATTACTACAATTGAAATGCTCTGAACTCTCCAACTGCCTCTGTTTACCAGGGGACAATCCATTTTCTGATAGCTGTCCCTGGAAAAACAATTTCTCTGTTCTGCCTTGGGATGAGAAACAAGAGTAGTTTTTTTAAGTTGCAATAGGGAGATCTATTTAGGTGTGCTGACACCCATGCAGAAGAATCAAAATTCAGTCCAGGCATCTTGAAAAAGGGCCAATTAGCAGGTAATGGATCCCTGGAGAGATGCTTCCAGTCAGAGGAGACCAGGAGTGGGAAACCTTGGGGCCACGAGCTGTATCCAGCCCTCCTGGACTCCCAGCCTGGCCCTCCAGGGCTCCCCATATGACCTCACCTTCCCCTGAGTCCACCCCATTTCTCTCACGTGCCAGATGTTTGGTTCCCTAGCTTTTGCAGTTCCCCTGCCTCTCTAAAAGGTTGACAAGCTTCCCTAAGCCTTAGGTTCTTGCAAGATCTTCACACTACAATATTTTGATATATTTGGTAAATTTGGACCCACCCCCTTTGCCTTCAGCTCCACCCACCACTGAAATGTGGTCTCCAAGAGCTCCTCCAAAGGTAAATTTGGCCCTCTGGGGGAAGGGGGCAGGAGTAGGCAATAGTGGCCTAGCAGGCCGGACTTGCACTGGAAGGGCTGCATTCCAGTCCCTCTGCAAGCATGAAGCTTACTGCGTGAGCAGGTGTATCATTCGGGGGGACAAGGTGTGCTCCCATGAGGTCCTCTGAAGAAGGGAAGCATACAAATGCAATAAATAATAAAGAGAGCCAGTGTGGTGTAGTGGTTATGAGCACGGGACTGGGACTCAGGCGACCTGGGTTCTAGTCCCCACTCAGCCATGGAACCAACTGGGTGGCTTCGGGCCAGTCCCAGACTCTCAGCCCAGTCTACATCTCAGGGTTGTTGTACAGATAACAGTGAGAGGAGAAGGAGAATTATGCAAGCTGCCTTAAGTTCCTTGAAAGGAAAAAAAGGCAGGATATAAATATAATAAAGGAAAAAGAAAAATAATTGACCAGAGTTGGTATAATGCTTCTAAAAGTAGTTTTTTGTGCAAAGTGTATAGTTTCATACAATTTCCCATAATTTACTATGGTTGTTATAGCATTCTGCATAACAATTCTCATTCTATTCTGCATAACAATTCTCATTCTGCAAATCATGGAGAGGGACAAGAAACTTTGCAGGGCAGACTTGTTTAATCTCCTCAGGTTTCACTGCACCACATTTTGAAGCACCTCTTCATGATCCAAAGGACTAGAAACTTGCTGTTTTATACAGAAGACAAACTGAGAGACTTCAGAAGCTGAATTCTACAGAGGTATCGCAGAGAGAGTGTTTTGGACTGCTGCAGAATCACAGCATACCCATCACCTTGGTTGAGGCGGAAAAGTCTGGCCCTGCTTTTGCAGTGATCACTCAGAATGGGCCCTTATAATTGGCAGAGAGGGGTATGTGTTAAGCGCCTCTTCCCAAGCATACATAAAAGAGATCAACCAAGCCCTGATTAAAAACATTTTTTGCAAGCAGGCTCTGCATGCCGAGATTTGGTTCAAGGAGCATTCACATCACAGCTGTCAGCTCAGAAACAAGGGACTGGGGTGGGATGGAAGGGCAAGTAGGACACTGGCATTGTGTGGAGGTTGCTATGGCAATCCCAACCGAGGGCCTGCTTAATAGGCTTTATTCCCAGGAAACTGGGGAGGAACAGGGCTAGCACTTAGCAGACGCCGCCAGATATTTCCATGAATGGCACCCCTGTACAGGGTTTTCTGGGCCGAGAAAGAGAGCAGGAGCAAAAAAGCCAAGGTATTTGAAGAGCATCTAGTGGCCGATGGAAATATGAACTGCCTCTCCAAGGACAGCCAGGCCCAGAGG
Source organism: Varanus komodoensis (assembly GCF_004798865.1). Classification (NCBI taxonomy): domain Eukaryota; kingdom Metazoa; phylum Chordata; class Lepidosauria; order Squamata; family Varanidae; genus Varanus; species Varanus komodoensis. The sequence continues at coordinate 54,369,473 of NW_025335761.1, forward strand.
CGGTTCCAGCAGCTGTCTGGGGTGCTGAAATTCCAAGGGAGGAAAACCCACAGCCCCTCCTTCTCCAGCCCCATGGAATGATATCCCCAAACGGGTGAAGGTAGCTGCATTCCCCCCGTTTTTCCAAGGCAGCCCATATTTCATGCAACTTAATGGAGGGAAGATCCCACCTCTTCACTTGGACTGAGGGAAAGGGTCTGGCCCTGGAAAAACCCTGAGAAGAGAATTCACACGTTCAGAGGCAATGCTCACTTCCAAGGGGCAATCGAAGGAGAGGGCTGTTTCCCCTCAAGATGGACAGGCAGCTGAGCCTGAAAAGTGGGGTTGTTCCAAACAGGCTGTCTTGTGCCGAGAACCGATGTGGCCTGGCAGGTAGAGAGTTGCCCTGGAACTAGGCAGGCCCGGGTCCTCTTCTGCTCTTGGCCATGAAATCAGTAGGGGCACTGGGCTAGTCACTTACTCTTAATCTAACCTACCTCACAGGGTTGTTGTGACCATAAAATGGAGAGGAGGGGGACCATGTAAGGTACCTTGAGTTTCATGCAAAAAGAGAAAGGTGCAATAGAAACGTAATAATAATTTTTAATGTGCTTTTCGAGAGACAAACATTTTCCCACGTAGCCCTTTCTCACTGCAGCAGGATTGAGCCAGTGTGGCGTAGTGGTTAAGAGCGCGGGACTGGGACTCAGAGGATCCCGGTTCAAGTCCCCGCTCGGCCGTGGAGCCAACTGGGTAACTTTGGGCCAGTCACAGCCTCTCAGCCCAACCTACCTCACAGGGTTGTTGTTGTGGGGATAAGATGGAGGAGGAGAGAAGATGTAAGCTGCATTGAGCCCTTTGTAGGAAAAAGGCACGATATAAAAAAATTGCAATCGCAATTCAGTTGTTCCTCCTGAAGCTGAGAATATGTCGAACCTTTCTGACAACCAGCTGTCATTTTTTCTCACATCAGGACTGCGTGAGGGCCAGGCCGAGGCCAGGACGGGCCCTGGGGCCAGCTGCCCATGGTAGACCCCCATTCTTCCTCCAGTACGGGGCACACGCACACCGCCGGTGCATGCTTGCACATGCGCAGCCAATGATGCACAAGCATTGCTTTTAAATGAAGCTCTTAGTGGAAATCACCTTTCACTCTTTCCTGGAAGGAAAAAAACTAATAGCTTTTCCATGGTAGTAGAGAGCTCAGACATGAACATCGGCTTCCTTTTTCACAGCATGTGGCATGCATTGAAGGTGGCTCTCTCTTGCTCACTTGCTCACTCTCTCTCTCTCTCTTCCACACACACACTCAGAAAGAGACGCAGATTTCCACGTTCAGACACAGCAGACAAACAGGATGAAACTAGGATAGGCTAGACATGCACATGGTGGGCATGTCATGAGCGGAGCCAGCTGGAGCTGGGGGTCAGACTAGATGGCCCAGGAGGCCCCTTCTGACTCACTCTGTTTCTGTGTTTCTGTGAAATCCTCTAAACACAAACACAGGCTAGGAAGTGCCCCCCATTTCTCCCTAGATAGCCTTGCCCCATCCCTTCTTCTTAGTTTAGCCTAACTTCTGTGGAGACTTCTGGCTCCAGTATCAACGGGCAGTGCATCCACCCTGGGTTTCAGGCTGACTTTGTAGGGAGCTGTCCATAGTGCTGAGTCCTATGCCCCCCCCCCCCCCCCCCCAATTCAACAGCATGAGAAGCTCTTTTAAAGCCCTGGCTGAAGCCTGAAGGGGATACACTGGCCCACAGATTGTGGAGCTGCCAGTCATTGCTGCCTACCTCAAAGGGTTGTTGTGAGGATAAACTACTGGATTATTTAGCTCCGGGAAGAAAAGAAGAACATAAAGTAATAGAATACATTATTTTATTTAGGAAAACATAGTTTTGTCGTACTGTGTTCATAAAAAAAGTCTTCCTAGACTGTAAAATGGCCAACAGTGTACTGCATGTGTGGGGTCATTTATATGCATGAGCACAAGAAATGAGATACATCAATTACCCAACTGGGAAATTTATCTTATAGAGTCCCTGGGAAGGGAGCCTGGAGATGGGTATCCTCATCATCATCATCCTTACAGGATTACATTTATAGCCTGCCTTCTTTCCTCTTGCACAGAACTCAAGGCATCTTCTGTTCTCTTTGTACTTCTTTGTGCTGTCAAGTTGTCTCCAAGTTATCACAATACCATGAATGAAAGTCCTATCTGTGACAGCCCTGCTCACTCTTGTAAATTCCAGGCTGTGGCTTCTCCATCTCACATTTAGTCTCCCCTTTTCCTCTTCTGCCTTTGGCTTTCCCTAGCTTGATGTTCTTACCCAGGGAGTCCTGCCCTCTCCTGATGTGTGTTAAATCGAGAAGTAGTAGTTCCTCTATACTCCTCACTAGTCAGACCTCACCTGTAATACTGTGTCTAGTTCTGGGCACCAAGATTTAAGAAAGATGCAGGGAAATTAAAAAGGGTCCAGAGGAGGGCAACAAAAATGATCCAGGGTTTGAAAACACTGCTCTATGAGAAGAGAGGGAGCGAACTGGGCATGTTCAGCCTTGAGAAGAGAAGACTGAGAGGGGAGATGATATCCTTCTAGAAGTACCTCAAAGGCTGTCACAAAGAGGAAGATCAAGATCTCTTCTCGCTGATGCCAGAGTGTAGAACATGGAATAATCAATTCAAGTTGCAACAACCCAGATTCAGGCTGGACATCAGGAAAAGCTTCCTCACTGTCAGAGCAATATGACAGTGGAACCAGCTGCCTGGGGAGGTGGTGGGCTCTCCCACACTAGAGACATTCCAAAAGAAACCAGACAGCCATCTGAGTGGGAGGGTGTAACTTGGTGTCCTGCAACAGCAGGATGGCCTTCATGGCCCCTTCCAACTCTACTAATCTATGACTCTATGAAGCTCTGAGAGTGAACAACTGGCCCAAAGCTACTCAGTTAGCTTCACGTCAAAGTGGGGACTAGAACCTGGAACTCCCATGTCCCCAGTCCAGCGCTCTAACCCCCGCACCACACTGGCTCTCAAGAGCAAAATGTGCAAGAACAGCCTCTTTCTTCGCATATGTCCCACTCACATTCCTCCATCTGCTGCCTAAAATCAGCCACACAAATTTTATCAACAGCAGCATTCTCGGAGAATCTTACAGCACTTTAAAGATCAGCATAATTCCTCTGCAAGGGAAGAATATTACCCACTATTATCAGATATATAAGGGGGGATGCCTCAGGTTCTATACAGCATGTGTGGTGTGCGTGTTGCGGGGAGAATTGTAAACAGCAAGGGGTACAGGACTTTGTGATGTTTTTGCTGCAACAGCCTGACCAGGGTAATTAGTTCGGTATTCTAATGGCACAGTCCAATCATGTCAGTACCTACCATTTTTCATAACTTTGAGACCTGAGTAGAGGATTACAGGCTTAGAGCAAATAGCACTATCTTTTGAACATGTGCGTACTTTAGATTTTGGGAAAGGGTTAGTTTTCTCAAATAGACAGCTCTCTATTTTAGTTGAGACAGAATTACTGCACATGCTGAATAAACCCTGTTGTGCGACATGCAGAGAGTGCCACCTGGTGGTATATTTGTGAAGTTGCTCTCTTGAGGTCCAATATGACATTTCTTTCATTGTTCTCTAGGGGAAAATAGAAATTTTTATTTAGAGGATTTGTGAAATGTGAAGGCAGGAACAGACAACAGTCATTCTCAGTGGAATATCCCTGGTATTCCATTCAATATGCCATGCTGAGTTCAGTGGTTTTAAGTTTTCAGAAATAAAGGAACCAGACATTTATTTATTAATTCTATGTAAGCCTTCCTTGAAAAAACCTCAGGGGCTGCTAACATCCCACATAAAAAGAATACAACATGGAAATAAAATAACTGTTTTGACAGGGATAGCAGCTGTATTCATACATTCAGGTTCTGAGAATACTAAAGACATGAGGAAAGGGAGAGCACTAGGAAGAGAAGAAAGGTCTGTCTTATCTCCAGCAAAACAGCATGAAACTATATATTATTACATTCAGTGTATTTATTTCCCACTTTTCTTCCTCTAGTAAACATAAGCTTACATGATTCTCTTCCTCCCCATTTCATCCTCACAACAACCCTGTGAGGTAGGTTGAGCTGAAAGTGAGTGATTCGTCCAAAGTCACCAAATAAGCTTTGTGTCTCAGTGGGGATTTCAGAGCCTGGCTCTCCCAAGGCCCAATCCATCACTCTAGCCACCATACCACATTGGTTCTTTTAGAAGTAATCCACTTACGTATCTACGTAACAGTTAGCCTCAATGGCTCTTACTCTCAGCTAAGAGAGTATAAGGATTGCCACCTAAAACAGACTCTTTCACCCTCCAAAGAAGCTCAGCCTTCCCACAGAGTAACCCATAATTCTCATAGCTTGATACAATTACCAAATGGCTGAAGAGCTTTCCCTGAAAAGTAGTATAGAATTTCTTAAATAAACCAAATGTTAATTTTAGTTTAAGCATTTATACCCCTCTCTTCAGCCAGAATGGCTGACGTACCAGTGAAAAACAAGATGGTCCCTGCTTTCAGGATTATGTTTCAGAAAGGCATGAGTCAAAACAAATAAAAAATATAGTAAGGAAAAAAGGAATAAAGATGTCCAAACTCCTCTGCCTGGAAACAAACAAAACAAGCACCAACTAGTTTAAGATTATAAGATACTGTATGAAGTTGTCCTGTATCTGGGTCAGTCAGTCTAATGATGATGATGATGATGATGATGATGATGATATGAGTCCCTGCCTTGGTATGCATAATATAATTGCAGCTTTAGCTGGGAGAAAGACTCACTATTTTGCTAATGGGTGGTATAGACGTGTATTATCATCATTACATTACATTACATTACATTACATTCTGTTCTCTTGAACAAGGTGGCTTATGTAATTCTTCCCCTGCTCTCCATTTTATTTGCACTACAAACATGTGAGACAGATTAGTTTAAGAGTCAGTGACTGGCCCAGCATCACGCTGTGATTTATTGAAATACACAATAAACCATTCAATAAAAAAGTTAAAAGAATGGGGCTAGAACCCCGGTTTTTGATCCCTAAATCCACATTCTTTCTGCCACAGTGCACTGGCTCTCCAGTTTGCCTCCCCAAGTATTCTCCAATATTGGTGCATCCAGCTCAGTGAGATCTCCTGGAATTGGTAGCAGTTCTGGCTGCTGTGCTTTGGTCAGAGGACTGTCTTTCTTTTGCCTGCTGCCTGATCCTTTTAAGTAGCAGTGCCAGGGTGACCTGCTTGCTCACCTATCTCTTGCTCAGGCTGAGACAACCACGGAGGTGAGAAAAGGGCTTCTGACGGTCAAGTAAGCAATGGCTAGTGCCTGTGAACTGGATGAGAAGTGAGAAACTAAAGCTCGATCTGAACAAGGATGAGACATTTTAAGTGGGTGCTTGGTTTGACTGGATGGAGTGTATCCTGTTCTGGAGAGGTTAGGCTCCCCTTAAAGAAGCAGGCTGACATTCGCACTTGAGACATGATATCCCTCCATAAGTACCTGAAAGGCTGTCACAAAGAGGAAGGTCAAGATCTCTTCTTGCTCATACCAAAGTGTAGGACACAGAATGATCCATTCAAGTTGTGACAATCCAGATTCGGGTTAGATTTCAGGAAAAGTTTCCTCGCTGTCAGAACAATATGCAGTGGAACCAGCTGCCCAGAGAGGTGGTGGGCTCTCCCACACTAGAGACATTCCAAAAGAAACTGGACAGCCATCTGAGTGTAAACTGGTGACTTGGGCTTGGACCAGATGGCCTTTTTGGTCCCTTCCAACTCTACTATCCTATGATTCTGCGAGGCTCAGGTGGCTTCAGCAGCACAGAGGGCTTTCCGTCAGCTGTGGCTGGTCATGCAGTTCTGCTCTCACTTGGACGGGGCAACCTGTCTTCTGTATTCTATGCCCCAGCAACTTCCAAGTTGCCAGACAGACTGCAATGCAGTCTCCACAAGGTTGCTCAACACACTGCAATGCACTATTAAAATAATGTTTGCATTTTATTGTAACCTTATAAAGCTTTTTTATAAGTTTATGTTAAGATTATTTAGTACATTTCTATGCATTTTGGATTGCAATTCTTACGAGCTGCCCAAGAGCACTGGCTATTGCAAGGGATAACATTAAGAATAAGAAAGAGGCTGAGAAGCAACAGCACCTGGTGGTTATGCTTATAAGGAAGAGGACTTGAGGGAGGAAGCCCAGGGCAGGGCAGGAGCCAGCACTAACTATGTCTGCTTTGCCTTTCCTCTTCCTTGTGTGCCCAGTTCCCTTTCTCATGATGACATCAGATGGGTGGAAATTTGCTCCTATCAACAGCCTTAGATCATAAGCTTGCAGCCGGTTAAGTTGTTCCATCTAATTACTGTACAAAGCCTGCAAAGAAGTTCTTTACAATTATTAGAAGGTAACGTGTCAGCAAAATGTGGAACACTGGGATGTCTTTTCCTCTCTAGACATGCATAGAATTGTGCCTTCAATTTTTAGCACTGGCTCCAGCTATCTTGTATTCACTCTAATGCAAAAGTCCCTACTTAATGCCAGGTACCTTCAATATGCCGCAACCCAAGACTGAAGGTAATAGGTGGGTTCTGGAATGTAATTTTCCTTCTAATGTAAACATGATTAGGATGAAGACATTATAATACACTGATGACTAATCACAGCCACATGACTCTTTCTTATTAAATCAAGGATGGGGAATTTTAGGAACCTTTGGCATATTCACCTAATCTTTCCAACATTTAGTCTAGCCTAACATTTTCAACAGGGAGTTAATTCTGCAGTGCAAAAGCAAAGAGGGTGACTCCTTGGAAAATTCACTTTTTAACAGTCAGTGCAGTCTCCAAGTGTAGCAACGGGGCAGAACAAATAGGATGCAAGAGACCCTACCTCCACTACAACAGCTTTCTTCTACACACCTGTGCCCTTCAGAAGTTTTGGATTTCAGTTCCCATCAGTCCCCACCAGCACAGCTGACAGTCAGGAATTCTGGAAGTCCAAACCATTTGGAAGGCATCAGGGCCAATAAGACTTGACTACAGTAAATTAAGCACAAGAGTTTTATTACTTCCTAATGTCCATTATACCTAAGAAAAAAGTCCCTTTCTGCACTGAATTGATACCTGCTTCACATGCAGAAGAGCCTCAGTTCAATTCTCAGCATCTCCTCATAGGGCTGGAAAAATTCCTGCCTGAACCCTGGAAAGGTGCTGCCCATCATTGCTGACAATATTGGGCTAGATTGACCAGGGGTCTGACTCCATCAAAGGCAAATTCCCATGTTCTTATTTGACATTTTGATCAAGCACCATGGGTTCCGTGTGAGAGGAAGAATGGTCTAGTATAAATGCAATGTAAAATGTTTGTTTATTCAGTCTATCAACATAGCAAATAAATAATCTCACGTCAGGAACGAAAAAAGCAGTATTCCTCGCAGGCTTTCCAGGGCCAGGGTGGCACTGACTCCTTGTATGGAATGGAAAGGCCTGGGAAATGAGGTCTGCAGGCATGGTGGAACCCCCTTTATCTCAAGGCTGCCGTCTTTGGGTGTTCAGGCAGACTCTGGGAACAGACGGGGGTAGATGTGGGAGAGGAGCCAGAGGAGCCTGACTCGATGATGCCATGTTGGGAGAGGAGGACTAGCCAGCTAGAGGGTCCGTGCAGATCTGGGGGGTAGGCGGGGTGGGACCCAGGGTTACTGAAAAGGAGGGTTCTCAGAAATAACCTTTAGTTTGGGTTCAACAAACTGCTCTATGCATGCTCAGAGATTCTTCCTCTGTTGGATATTAGTTTGCTAGCCATGCATTGGAAATAAAGTGCTTTTTGCTAAAGAACTATCCATTGTTAGAAAGTGGGGGTGGGGGTGGGGGGGGACCCAGCTCCAACACCCAGGCTTTTTGTCCTTGTGGAATGTACAGCCGTCTGTTGGGATTGTACTACTTTGGGTGATTAACTCAGGGTAACAAAAATGGACAAATTTCGACCACATGGAGAGAGGTGTATATTAATAATCCTTTAATGCTGTGGAAAAGGAGTTGCCCTAGTTTTTTCTTTTTCTGGGACACCATCAGTACTGTCTGGTCAGTGGCAACCTTTGACAAACTCTTCAATATGAGAATAGCCTAGGGTGGTATGAACAAGCTTCTTGTGCGTGTTGACTCAGACAGATGAAAGGTTATGGCAAACCTGTTTAGATCTGGAGGTGCCAGACAGTCTAAGTCTTTAAAAGGGAAGCTTAAATTATTTTAGCTGAAGCGGCCTGCAAAGCTTCAACTCCAACGTGTGGTGGTTGTTTTCAATGTCAAGCTTTAAAAAGCATTTGAGTGTCTAGCACATTCCACTTTAGAAAAGGCTGCACAATATGAGGCCATTAATTGGTTTATACCAAAAGCATAGCCAGCTAAAGCATAGCCTAGAAGTTTGGCATAGTTATACCAAAAGCATAGCCTAGAAGAAGCTATGGAGATGACCAGGGCTGTAGACACGATCGCTCCTAAGCGTCCTCTCCCACCGGGCAGAGCCCGCTCTTCCCCTTGGTATACTCCTGAATTGAGGGCGATGAAGCAGGTTGGGAGACGACTAGAGCGTAGGTGGAGGAAATCACGAGATGAATCTGACCGAACACACTTAAGAGCCCACTATCGGGCCTATGCTGTGGCGGTGAGGGCGGCAAAAAAGAGATTCTTTTCCGCTTCCATTGCCTCCTCACAATGCCGTCCGGCGGAGCTCTTTCGAGTGGTGCAAGGCCTGGTCCGTCCAGGTCCAAAGGAAGACCTGATTCCACCCTCAAAGACCCGCTGTGACGACTTTGCCAGGCATTTCAGGGAGAAAATCGCTCAGATTCGTCACGAGCTGGACACCACTATTGATTCAGAGGTTTCAAAGGAGACACCAATGCTGCCGTCTGGTCCAGATTTATTGGATGAATTTCAGTTATTGCGGCCCGATGATGTGGACAAGGTGCTTGGGCGAGTACGTCCAACCACTTGCCTTTTGGACCCTTGCCCGTCTTGGTTAATAAATGATTCCAAGCACGGGATTGGAACCTGGATCTTGGAAGTGGTTAACGCTTCTCTGAGGGAGGGTCGGGTGCCGGCCCCTTTGAAGGAGGCGGTAGTCCGACCGGTCCTGAAGAAGGCGTCACTGGATCCAGAGATGGCCTCTAATTATAGACCAGTGGCCAACATCCCGTTTCTGGGCAAGGTGTTAGAACGAGTGGTGGCGGGACAACTCCAAGCACTCTTGGATGAAACTGATTATCTGGACCCATTGCAGTCCGGCTTCAGACCCGGGTACGGTACTGAATCTGCCTTGGTCGCCCTGTATGATGACCTGTGCAGGGAGAAGGACAGGGGGAGTGCGTCCCTGTTGGTTCTGCTGGACCTCTCAGCAGCTTTCGATACCATCGACCATGGTATCCTTCTGGATAGGCTTGCGGGATTGGGGGTTGGAGGCACTGCTTTGCAGTGGTTCCGCTCCTATCTCAATGGCCGGTTCCAGAAGGTGGTGCTGGGGGACTATGGCTCTGCGCCATGGCAGCTATGCCATGGAGTACCGCAGGGGTCCATTTTGTCCCCTTTGCTGTTCAACATATACATGAAACCGCTGGGAGAGGTCATCAGGAGGTGTGGGCTGCGGAACCATCAGTACGCTGATGATACCCAGCTCTACCTCTCGTTTTCCACCAATCCAGGTGAGGCAGTGGCTGTACTGAACCGGTGCCTGGCCGAGGTAATGGGCTGGATGAGGGCCAATAAACTGAAGCTCAATCCAGACAAGACGGAGGTCCTGTTGGTTGGTGGATCGGGCTTCGGAGAGGGTGAATTGAACCTTGTCCTGAATGGGGTTGCACTCCCTCTTAGGGACAAGGTCCGCAGCTTGGGAGTGCTCCTCGACCCAGAGCTTTCACTGGAAGCTCAGGTAACAGCAGTGGCGAGGAGTGCTTTCCTCCAGCTTCGGCTAATTCATCAGCTGCGCCCCTATCTGGAGAATGACTGCCTTGCGACAGTGACACATGCGTTGGTGACTTCCCGTTTGGACTTCTGCAACGCGCTCTACGTGGGGCTACCCTTGAAGACGGTCCGGATACTTCAATTGGTCCAAAATAGAGCTGCCAGGCTGCTGATGGGGACTGGACGTTATGTTCACATGACTCCAGTTCTCCGTCAGCTTCACTGGCTTCCCATTGAAGTCCGGGCCCAATTCAAGGTGTTGGTTATGACCTATAAAGCCCTAAACGGCTTGGGTCCTGGTTACCTGAAGGAGCGCTTACATCCTTATATGCCCAGCCGCCCCCTGAGATCGGCGGGAGAGGCCCTTCTCCGGGAGCCCTCCATGGAAGAAGTTAGGAGGGTGGTTACTCGGAGGAGGGCTTTCTCAGCGGTGGCGCCTAAGTTATGGAATGCGCTCCCCAGAGAGGTCCGCCTGGCGCCGTCGTTATTTGTTTTTCGGCGCCAGGCGAAGACCTTTTTATTTAAGCAGTATTTTAAATGTTAATATTATTGAATTTTATTTGGCCAGGGCGGCTTGTTTTATAGTGTATATTTGTATTTTATTGTATATATTTTAAAATGTTATTTTAAATTTTTTGTTGTAAGCCGCCCCGAGGCTTCGGCGAATGGGGCGGCATAAAAATGTTTTAATAAATAAATAAAAATAAATAAATATGATGCTCAATATGAGGCTGCAGCCTCTGCTCTCTTTTCCCTGTGATACGCAGCCCTTCAAGTGTGGCTCAGCTCCCATCAGCCCAGCCAGCATGGACATTAATTCAAAAATGCTGTGCATTGGAGTCCAAAGCATCTGGGGCTCACCTAGTTAAGGAAAGGTCATTTGGAGCCATGGAGCCTTCTGCCTGTTTCTGGCAGTACTTGATCGTATGGAGCAGGGCCAGGAAGTTTGAAGGCCTACATAGGTGCAGTGTCCACTGTTGTATCAAGCCGGAATGAGACCACTGGACACCAACCTGGAGAGTTGAAGGGTCCTTTACTTACCTGCACAGGGACCAACACATTAGTAAAGTGCGGTCCCTATGTACGGTATTACAAGCTTTTTCTAGCATTTCTTTATCTCTGGAAAAGTACTGACGCATGCCTTCGGCACGTCTCTCTCCTCATTTCTGCTGACCGCCCCTAATCGTCGCTGGTATCCGGGTTTTGCAGGCCTCTTAGTCACGTTATCTTCCCTGCCTGACCTTGTGCTCGTGCTTCTTGTGCAAAGCTATCACCACCTTGTTCCTGTTTTTGGTTTCGCATGGTCGTGCTTGCGTGACTCTGAGAGGGTTGGGGTAGACCCTGTACCTTTCAGATAAAGTAGTTAGCAAGTAGGTGTGCCGTGCGCAAGGGTGGGTTAGGTTCAATAAGCGATAAGCGGGTATTCTGTGCTGCTAACTAGCCTAGTTCATCCACCAGCAGCCTTGCCACATCTGGCTCAATCTGGGGAGTTGCATTAGATGCTGAGTTAATCTTGTATGTGTTTAGATGTACCCCACAAATATAGAGTCACTTCAGCAACCCTTGAAGCTACTCTTATATTGGTCCTTTAACTTTCACTTTTTTGGCTCACTGATAGATGCGGTTTCTTTCCTCTCCTGTGCAATTGTGTTGAAATGCCAAGGCTGGGTCTCTAGCCCTTTAAGCTGCCTGCTTCGCCTGGCATTCAAGTCCAACAGAGCTTTAGTCAGCATTGCTCTGACCATGACAGTTTGCTTTCATGAAGGTGGGGGGGGGGGGGGTTGCCTTTCCTGATGCAGGGATGGCGCAAGGACCATGCACACTGCCCTTGAGTGTTCCTGATCAGGCGTTGCTTCTGCAAGCAAGACGCAGTGCTGAGCCTACCCTCTGATGCTCAGACAGAGGGGAAACATCAGCCTCGCAGGCAGGAATCCTCCTTACTAGCTCACTATACTTCGTTATCTGTTAGCACCTGTGTAGACATATTACTCTTGTAACCATATATTTTAATTATGTAGACTGCTGTATGCATGCATTGCAGTATCCCAAGTCTGTAATCTATAAAAGCTTGCCACTTCCTTTTTTCTCTGGTTCAGTGTCTTTACAAGAGGGGTTCTGCTGTTTTTCCAAACGCAGCTGATTGGAGGTCTACCTTGCAGGAGCTCTCGCTGTGCAGTGTAAGAGGCTTGCTGGTAAACGACTTGGAAGTCTAGCTAGCATGTTTGGATATTATTGCAATACTCAATACTAAATAATCTCCTTCTTAGTAAACCTGGAGTTGGTGTATCACTCTGGAAATCATTAAAAAAAAATCTTCTGCCCCCAGCCAGGGAAACGGCTTGTCACAGTTTCTTTCCCCTTGTTCTCACTTTTTACAGCGTATCTCCTCTCTAGTTCCTCCTTTTCAAAGTTCCTCAAGCTAGCTTCCCTGTTGGGATCTATAATCAACAGCTTTGTCCCCCTTGGCTCAGTACTCCTAGTTTTCTCTCACTGCCCCCACAGGCAACTTGGAAATTGCTGGTCTAGGTAAAAAGGTACTCCTTGCCTGCAATCTCTTCTCCACACCAACTCTTCTTTCTTGGGTCACAAGGCACTGAGAGAAAATCTAATCAAACATCTGCACTGAAACATTGCACAGATGTTTGCAGAGAGCTTTTGGAAGCCAGATGTATATTGCTGAATGTCCAGGGAAGCAGAAACAGTACTTGATTTTGCTCGCCTATTGCTCCAGGCAACAACTACAAATGCAGCTTCTGCTGGACCTCATGGTATATTTGGGGAAGTATGCCTGGACTTCTTCCCTCTGCCTAGAAAACCTCTTCTCAGTTTCTGTCTTCTGGGTCACATTTTTGTTTTATATGGAGGCTTATATTATCATGAACCTAATTAATGCAAAGAGATCTAATTTCTGTATAGTCTGAAGTGCCTGATCTTGCCCCATCTTACAAACAGGATTGGACCTGGTTGAAATTTGGATGGGAGACTTAAAATGTTGTCAAAATGTCCAGCTTTGGCTACGGCTGGTATAGAAATGTAATGAAATAATAATAAACCACATGGAGTGAGTGAAAAGATGACATTTTGGTCACTCTCTTATAATTCTAAAACTTGGGTCAGCAGTGCAATTGGAGAATTGTTCAGATTTAAAATTTAGATTTGACAACAAAAATAGCATTCCCTTCAACATGTACTTTACTTACATATTTAGTGCTATTCATTTTTAGTGTTTTTAAAAGGATTAAATAACTACACAAAGAATATGTTATAGCCCAGTCGGTTGTCTATAACTACCTGAAGCTAGTAGCTGTGTACCTAATATTCCCCTTGACTAAGAAACAATTGGGAGACCCTCCATGAGAAGGAGATTGTAAATAAATGATTAAACGTTTTATTGTTTGCTGCAAGAGCTATACAAAACTATATCCATGTTTGTGTGTATTATCCAGTGATGTCATAGGCACAATCCATTAGCAACCCACAGTTCATGCTACCATCTTCACATCCTATCACAGCCTATTTCCTTGCTCTGGGCAAGGTGAGAATTCCTCAGCAACTTCTTTGAGTACGTGTGATGTGGGGAGGTAATATCCCTGCCCAAATATGTGTTAACTGGGGAAACATTTGAATCCCACAACAAAGCAGCTTTTTGTTTAATTGCTTGGAAAGATACTGAAGGTGCAATGCAAGGCATGTTTAGACAGAAAGTAGTTCTATCATTCTCAGCATTTCTCCAGCCTTTGATATAACCAGAAAAGCTTGACAATTTTACAAACCATTTTCAGGAACCATCTGCATTCAGCAACGTTAAACATTGCTAGCATTCAGCTAGTAATTTTCTGTGAGTATTGTTTTGCATCAGGTTTGGTGAAGAGCTTTCATTGACTCTCAGATTCAGATGTACCATCATTTTGAGCTGGAAAGGAAATTTCTTCCAGGTCAGATTGGCTAGTAGCTCTCAAAGTCTTTTCCTTTATCCCTGCAGCATGTTAGCTTGCTTGTTCACTTCACCAAGAGGCATTTGATCTGTGAATTCCTTTCTACTCTGCAGCCAGTCTCTGCATCACAGTCCAATTACATAGGGTTATCTTTCACAGAAGGATGGCTTTGAGGTCCCTTCAGCTACATCTGCCTCTTACGGATTTATGTTCAAAAGCTGCTTTTCTATATAGCCATTGAACGGTATGTGATCCCATAACTCCCAGTGCACTTGGTCACCCTAGAGCCAGTTCCACTATTTTAAACTGCTTTACTCCAAAGTCTCCTATAACAGTTCCCACCACAAGCCGCAATCTAGCTAGTTATTTTGGCCTTTGCTTCTCTCATCCCATCCAGTGCTACGCATGAAAATTCAGCCAAAGCTACCTGCAAATGATTGTTGTACTTACTAATTGCAAGGGAGGCCTGCAAATCTCATATTCCCATGTTCATTGAACAGGGATGAAGAACAAGTTTCACAACCCAATCCTTGATCTGTGTGCTCAGAAGTAATCTCACTGAGCTCTGAGGCCAGTGGGTACATGATTTTATCAGTATCATATAGATTAATGATTCTGTAGTTAGATACATTGTGCGTATAAACATAATTGGCCTTTTGGGTGCCATAAGAGTGCTTTATATCAGTGCTAACTACATTGGCTACAAGACTCCATAGGAGGGAGAAATCCCTGCTTGCTGTCCCTTAGTACTCTATATAATGCACGACTCAAGTGGAAATGCTACATCTTCTCAAAACACATGTGACAGTTTTTTCCATAAGTGAATTTGGGACTGCAGTGAAAGGACCTGAGAGAATCAACTATGACTTGGTGAATGGAATTCAAGATATTTGTTAATTCTATAGTTCATGTAGATCCAGGCATTTTTCCAGGAACAGCTGGCAAACAGATTATGGCTCCAAAACAGTCCAGTCCTGATTAAAGAAGGAAACCGGTGCTTTCTGTAGAAAGTGGATCTGTGCGCTCTAGAAATGGAACATATCCCAGGAGAACAGGGAGTTGAGAGGAAAATGGGAACGGGCAATAGCATAAAGGAGAGCTCAATTGTTCTAAAGAAAGCAGTCACTTCCACATTAGGAGAAAAGGGCTCTCCAGCCCAGACAAAAATAACTGCACTGAAGCAGATTCCAGAACGGTGGAATGCCAAATGCCAGGCAGCAAAGCAACCAGCCAGGCCTTCATCGTGGTGGAGGGGAGGAAAGAACCTACTGCTTTTCTTCTCAGGTAGCTGCAGATGGGAAACAGAGGGTTTGAGCTTCCTTGTAGCACAAAATCCAAACAACTTTCTACCCTACTCACAAAGTTGAAGTGCCTGATCCTGCCTCATCTTGGAAGCTAAGCAGGGCTGGGCCTGGCTGAAATCTGGATGGGTAGCTTAAATGTTCCAAACCACCCAGAGAGCTTCAGCTATGGGAGATGCAGAAATGCAATTAATAATAGTTAATACTACACAGTGGGAGGTGAGGATGTCTAATTCTATCCAAAGGGTTAGCAAGTGAGCCAAACATTCCCTGCCCACTCGCTTCTCCCAGTTTGGCTCAGTTCTGCTATCTGAGTCAGGCAGTGCAGGGAGAGAGTTTTGGTGACAGGCAGGCGACACCCAAGAAACAAAGAAATACTTGAATGGATATTTTCTTATACGTATCCATGGCACAGCAACTACCACATGAACAAAATTTCTTTTTCTAGTTTCCCAGAATTGTAATCACTAAGTTGTGGTGGGTTTTTTGAATGTCTTCTCATTCTACTAGCTTAATTCAGGGATGTTTTGGCTTCTTCTGTTGATTGGTTTTAGTGCATGAATGGGCCCGAGTGCTATTTATACTGAAGGGCAACTTAGACATGAACAAGAGATGTATGACAAGTTAATGCAGGAGGTGTTGAGTGCATGAGAAACACAGGGTACTGCCTTCTACTGAGGTCAGACCATTGGTGCATCTAGTCCAGCTTCGTGCCACACCGAGGGCAGCAGCCTTCCTGTGTCTTAGGTGGGATTCTTTCCCAGGTCTACCAGGAGATGTTGGGGATGGAACTGGGACTTGCTGCATGCCAGCCTGTCACACAGAGGTACAGCCCCTCCAGGAACCTGTGTTTGACACACCATTCATATTGCCCTTTTGCAGATGGGTCTTTTCGTGCAGTCGGCTTTTAGCACAATAGATCCCAGTTACTGTCAATGTGGACTGCTTGGTCCTGTGCCAAGCAGCACCTCTCTTGAGGCAGCATTACACTCTTCATCAAATACTGTTGGTACATATGCAGAAAGTTGGCACTAGCACTGGGGCATAAGGTTAGACCAAGATCATGTCCAAATCTCATTACTTCCCATGTAGATGAATTTTACCCTGTACCTGCTGTAAACAAACATAATAGCACAAATTTGCTGACCTAACACCGGAATCATGCAATACTATCCCCTCAGGAATTAAGGGAGGAAAATTCAAACCCAACAGAGGATTTTTAAAAGTATAGCATCAGAGAACAAACCAAACATGAGCTGACACATAGCTCAGCACACTTTATATTATGAAGAAATTGCTACAGGCAGTGGCAAGAGATGAAAGAGTCCTATAGAACAGAGAGAATGGCTTTTGCTTCGTGGAGTAGAAAGGACGACTACCTGTAGCAGGCAGACTTATGGGATGGTGGCTGGGGAATCCAATAAAAGGCAAGTTATTCAGGTTGAGTTGCAAGCTTACCCTTGGAGGCAGTTCTTCAGCTTTTTGCAGGAACAGAATTCAGCAGCTCATCTATGAAGAGTCTTGGTCACCACAGTGGTGATTCAACATTTGGACAGACCTCCCTTATTTTCTAAGGTCACATATAGCTTGTTAACACTTTGACAGGTTCCTTTACCTCCATGTCCTGCTGTGACCTGTCATACCTGCCCAAAACATTGTATCTATTATACCATCTGGAAGGTAGAACAGATGTACTACCAGAACAAGGGCATATGCAAAGGCATCACCAATGGCTGCCAGTTTGTGAATGGATTAAAAAAATAAGTAATTCAACAGATCTCCTCATTTTTTATTCTCACACTGCTAGAAGCGTCTTCAGGCATACATTAAGATACCCCATTTTGTTTCCACTTGTACAGTTTCCACTTTCCATCCCACTCCTTTATGATTTCCAGCTTTTCCTGAAAGGTCACTAGCCACATACTGGTTTGCTAAGCTCATTTCTTGCCTTGTCAGGAGACACCTGTATAAACTAGCATGAATGCAAGCAAGTTATATGCTAACAGGTAGCTTGATCACCTTTCTTCTTTATTAAATCAGCCTATAAATAATTGGATGCTTGGCAAATTTTAATAAGGATACAGCTGTGAGTTATGCTTTGCTCTTGATAGATTTGCTGACTAGATTCTTGCAAGAAAGATTCTCTTAAGGAGCTTCGCCAAGACAGAAGCTTGACAAAATTGGAGCAAAAACTGTATTATAAAAGGACCTCGTGCTCCTATTTTAAAATTTTCTCATCTTGAGGAACAGCTTGGAAACTAGGGCTAGAGAGAAACTGAGGTATAGGCATATCACAGCAGCAAGCAAAATAGCCTGTTATATTGTGCACAGGGTCCAGAACTGATGCTCCAGAAAAAGTTGCATCTAGGGATTGGCCCCAGAATCTATTTTGAGAGCTGCAATTCAGCCCTAGTCCGTCCTTGAGCATGCATAAAGTGCATGCATCACATTAAGTAACCATAGCCAGCCCTCACCCATCTGGGATTATGTCTTCCAGTTCACAGGGTTCAACTTCCAGACAAGCACATTTTCCAGCATGGAGAACTCGGTATTTTATGACAGTGTTATTTCGAACAATCTCTCCAGTATGCATCTACTTTCTGTGAATCACATGCCAAATTTGCCCCATGCAGGGGAATAAAAGCAGCAGAAGTGGGGGTTAGGATTTGGCGCAAAATGGCACATGGGTTACGGATTGTCCATGCTCCATCCCCACTTCAACTGGATAACCTCTCTGGAAGTTTCTTTTTCTAAGTGCAAAATGACTCATGGGGTTCAGTTACACCCAAAGGCATGTAGTGTGTGGCTTAGAAGTCAAATCTGCAACCCTGCGTATGCTCACTTTGTAGTCAGTTGCACTGAGGTCAGTGACTTGCTTTCAGCTAGACAGGACAGAACTGCCTAGTAATTTGCTATGATACATTTTGGTTTGCCAGGCTAAGATGTTCTTAGATGTTGCAAACCAGAAAATACTAAGTTTGCACTGAATTGTGGCATTTCATTCTCCTAGTGATGCTGCATTTGTTACTACAATTTTATTCCTCATTAAAAAGAGGAGGCACCTGTCTCTTATCATTCTAACAGCTGAGTGATATGGACTTATTTTGTCTGGTACAGAGATAACCACATTTGGAAATGGATAAGTGAATACTCCAGGTATCACAAAAGAAGATACCTTAGTCTGAAATGAATGATCAAAGAGAAAGCATCAAAATGCTTTATTAAGAATATCTGACTTCTGAATTTGTACACACCAAATCAACTCTATACATAAAAGTGAACTGACACACATGTTCTACAACGCAGGAACCATACAAGGTTTAACATGTCCATTACATTCTGAAAGAAATAAACACCACAGTCAGTACCTCAGAGCAATGGCATTTAAAGAAAGCTTGCCAATCAAAGCAAAAGATAGTTAAATCCCAATCGATCATCAGAAAGATACTCATAGTTGCTGGCAAAAATATCAGAATAAGATCGCTTGGTTCAACACTGCTCCTAATGCAATACAATCATAATTCAGAAAAATATGAAAATATGCTTAAAGATACAGCAAAATTACATCCATTTGTTTCTTGTAGTACAATGTCATGGCACCACACACAGAAAAGCCTTTAACAAAACACGGACTCTTGAGCTGGTTCAATATTGAGAAATTCAATTGCAGAAAACATTTTTAGCCCACCCACAATGGAAAAAGCCTGTTTCCTAGACTGTTTGCATATTAAGTAGAAAAAGTACATTCTGAAACGCATAAAACAAGGATTAGTTAAAATCCACATATGATAATCTTTTTGGTTTAGCTTATTTAGTTCATGTTTATTCATGCAGAAAATAATTTATAATACTCTAACAAAGATCTCACTATTTAAATTTATAGAGTTTTTTTTAAAAAGGAAAATGGAAAGTTATGCTGCTATTTCAGTATCTAATTTTTATTGTTAAGCATTCCTGCATTAGATCCACAGTTCTAACAGGCTATACAAAACTGTAAGAAACAAACCTCAAGAATGCCCCAAATATAGTGGGAATTTACATCTACAGTTTAATAAACAGTAGTATTACTAGGATATTTTTAAAAGTACAATTGAAAAACAAAATAACTGGGAGAAGGGGAGATGAAGTGCTATGCTCTGAATCTGAACGGATGGTGCATGGATGCGGGCACTGCTTCTGCACTCAGCAAACTCCAATCCCGTAGAAGCTTCTACGGGCGGAAGGAGGGGAATGTAATTTTTACAGACTGCCTCTCCCCTCTGCAGTCCCTATACCACCATCACCCACGGCATGTTCTCCCACCTTCTCAAGCAGATTTTAATGGGAACAAGCCTACAGTGAAGAAGGACCAGCAAAAATTACCTCTCCACTTCACTAGTGGCAGCATCTTGTGAGAGGAACTCCACTGAGGGGACACTCCTGGAACATTAGTTAGGATCCAAGCCTATGAATCTGCTACCAAAACATAACATTAATTTGTATTCAACTGCTCACAAAGGGTTCTCTGGTCCAGTAGAGGCTTCCATGAATGGAAGAAGGAAAGAATACAGTTTTGGAATTCACCCGTTGTTTTGCTGCACCTACAACATTCCTAGGGTCCCCAATTCTGATTCTGGAAAGTGCAGAGCACTGAACAGGGGAGGGAGGGAGATTTCTACCCTTTATTATGCACAAGAAGCTCCACTTGAAGAACCTTTCCTGAATGGGTCACAGATACTCACAATTGTTTAGTTGCCACCTCAGATAATACATGTTGGATGAACAGTCTGAACTAGGAGTTCCTTACATATTGTGAGAACTCCAACATCCATATCAAGTGCTCATGTAAGCAATGGTTTTCCTACGGAGTTTGAAGTCAGGGAAATTTTGTATGGCATATTATGCATACAAAATAGATTGGAAGAACTATGCATGCAGACTAGCCTTGAAAATTAATTCAATGGGAAATCCAAATCACACAAGAACTCTACAGGCACACACACAGAAGACTGGATCAAAGTCTTCACATCTGAAATAAGAGCCCTTCCTGAAAGTGAAAATATTCTAATTATAGATGCTAGTCTGTTCATTAAGAACATAAACTAGAAAAATACAAGCAGGTTGAAGAAATATTTTCCTTTACTCTTACAAGAAAAAAGACATTAATGATGCATTCAAGAAAATCAACACTCAGCAAGGGGATGTAATTAGCCTAAATTAACACTAAAATCATAATTTTCCTTGACAAAAGGTTTGCGAAGCAGTTATCCATACTGAACAAAAAATATATCAAATTTAAATTCTTTGTCCAGCGACCTCAAAAGTCTCTTTAAAGTGCAAATGGAGATGCTACCACCCCTTTCTTCCACATGAAAGAAATTAGGTACAGAGGAAATCAAAGAATTGGGCCAGGACTACATACTGGGCCACTGGGTCCAAGCCAAGAGCAGAAATCACTTCCTCACTTTGTGTCCAGATTTGCACAATCACGTCAGGAGAAATAAGTCACTTACTTTCCCCTGCTTCATGCATGCCACTTGCATGCCAGAGAATTCGCAGTTACGCTCATCTTTGCACCTCGCTGTTTCATGCAAACCTGGGAAGGGTGGCTTACTGCTGTGGTTAGCAAACCATTTAGCTTGTTAACCATGCCAACAAGCCACCTTCGCTAGTTTCACATGACACTAGAAGCCACGTTGGCAAAGGCGATTATGCTGATCCCCCAAGCAGGTTCAGCAGGGAAACTGAACTACTGTGGCTTATTTTCCCCCTCCCTCCTCAATCATGTCTTAAGCTCAACCATCCAGACTCTTAGTTGGTTACTCATATACCAGTATGCACCTGCAAATATGGTAGCGCCTTTTTATCCATATTAGAGCTGAAGGGTAAAAGCAAACCAGAGGATACAGAAGACACTTCACTAGAAAGCACCATGAAATCAAGGTGCTTTGAATTAAAGTGTCGTTTGGAAGGCACTTGTTTTCTAGGGACAGCCTTACTTATTTTAATCATGAAATACATCAAATTTACAGACAGAAAGGCAGTATCAGTAATGGACTGCATTTATAAAGCCATCTCAAAGAAATAGTGCTCTACAAACCAGTAATTTTGAGTACAGAAAATGGGTGAAAAATGCCAATTTACCTTTTATGATTTGTTTCTATCTACTGCCAAATTCTGCATGCCACTATTGACGCATTCTGGAAAGCTATGATTGATGCTGGTTTCTACCTTCCTGAATCAGCAAGCAACATGGAAGAGCGCAGCCTACACTGGCCTTACATTCAGTGCAATTAAGAGTATACTGAGACAGCTGTTCAGCTCCACCCAGGATGAGGAAAAGGAGAAAAAACAACACACCCAACAAGACACTTTCTCTTACACCGAGAAACAATACATGCAACCTACTCAAGACAGCTAGCACAACAGACAGCTATGCCTCACTTAAAACTAGAAACATTCTGAAGCATTTGCCATTCTGATTGCTTGAAAGACTGAAAAATGTGCAAGAATGGATTAAGCACATCTAAGGCATACACAGGTTGCCACTGTGCATCACTAAGAGTATTTTCACAGGTCATGGAAAGAGCTCAAAAAAACCTAACTTCAAAAGAAGCAATCATTTTGCATTTGATTCAGAAAAATGCATATATATACAGACAAGCTGCCCAATGTCTATCAAGAAGCAAGTGATTTTAGACATCAGAGAATTAGAGTAAAGCACCTTCACAGCCATTAGGGGCCCAGTTCGGGGATTTCGTGGTTTTGAAGAATTTAGGATTGTTCAAATAGAATCTGTTTTTTCAGCTTATGCTGACTTCAATCTCTAAAAATTCCAATTTTGAAAACATTTCAATGTAACTCCAATAAATAAATGAGAACTTCTTTTAGAATGACATGATCCTGAATCACTGTAGTTACAGAGCTCACGACTCTGAAGCAATCCTATGGAAATCCATAGTGTGAATCAGGGTATGCAGCCTGTAGTGTCTGTGACCTATAGTATATGACTATCCCAAAGCAGTTGCTACACAATACTTTATAATAGGCTCAAAGTATTAGAACTGTATATAACAGAGCCAAGCCTTAGATGAAAGATCAGCAAGACTAAATCAAATGCACAAAAAGGCCATGAATAAGTTTCATTTAATCCTTTGCATTGTAACTGTGCTTTATCAGACAACTGCAACATCTATGCTGGTATAAGGGTAACAGACATTAACTCCGATCTTCTGCTCCTTAGCAGCACCCTGACTGGCTTAAGAAAACTCCTGAAAGACTGCATTCTCTCTCAGAATAATTCTATATAGCATGCTTTGGCCAAATGATGAAGTTGGGCAGTTCTGAAGGTCTTTGTCATAAATCGTGTGAGCTTTTTTCCAGGAAAACGATGGCTTGTGACAAAAACTGTAAAACAAATGGCATATGGACTACTCTCATGCTGTGACAGCATGAGGCAGCTGCTGCATAGCCCAGTCCAACATTTACTCTGCCTCTTAAGAGATGAGCAACTTTTAGTGTTGGGTTGGTGGGATGTTGGTTAGCATAAAGTGCAAGAGAGAGGGCAACATCAGACACAAGACCTGTGTTTTAGTATTCCCATTCATCTGTTTTCATATCTAAGTAGTACAGGATATTCTGCGCAAGCTTCACTGCCTGTTTCCTGGCTACTTTTGAGCGCTCATCACCTTGAGGGTCTATAGCATCAAGTGCTAGAAGCTGTTTTGTGAGAAGCTCCTCCAGTCTCATGTAGTTCTTATCAGTTCTGTTCCCATCAAAAGAAAGTACCTCTTGCTGAATTTGGGACACATTTCCAAGAATATTCCAAACGGCCTTGTGAGATGGAGGTTCTGCTTCTGTTTGTTCCACAAAGTTTTGTCTTTCGGCAAGTGCCTCCTTTAAATCAATATATGTTATAAGAGTTTGTACTTCTATCACAGCTCGTCTCCTGGCTTCTCGAATACATGGATTTTTGCCTGGACTCACTTCATCCAATTGGGCAATTAACCCCTGCAGCTCCACCTTTGACCTCTGATACAAATCTGAAGCTTTCTCAACTTTTAAAAGAGATGCATGAACCTCTTTCATTTTCTTGCGGATTTCTTCTATTTTTACAATGCACCTATTTTGTGCCAAGTCATAAGCGTATGTCGTATCAGCTTCTTCTTCAAGATCCAGGTATTTCTGCAATCTATTGATCTCTTCCACAACTTCTTTACGATAGTTTCTTATTTCTGGGCGACCACAGACATCTAAGGCATCCAGATCAGCAATTAGGCCTGTGAGCACACAGGATAAATGTCTACAGGTCTCATTGTTGTTTACTCCCATTAAAACAGCAATGAGGGTCCCTTTTGCTTTATTCACATCACACATAACAGAATTAATCTTGGAGACAGAGGGATGTGCATCACTGGACAAAGGCAGGGAAGGTTGTTGCTTTGTACAACTGTCTATGATCTCTTGAACTGCACACACTTTGGTCAGAGTGCGATACCTGGCTTTCCGTAGAGAGATTTTCCCTCCAGTTTTCACCTGAGTGAGCCTAAAGATGACATCCTGAATGCCTTCTTCAAATTCTTCAGTTATACAACTGCCTCCTTTGTAAAATGCTGTGATTTCTTGTTCCACCAAAATTTGTGCTTCATTGAAAATGGACTCTATCTCCAGCCTTCGGGGATGGTTTGCATTCTGCTCAAGTTCCTTAAGAAGTCTCTCAGTTTCCTGGGCAGCCCGTTTCCTGGCTTGTTGAACATCACCTTTGCCTTCTGCATCAACCGAATCTATTTCAAAAAGTTGTTTAGTCAAAGCTCTCTCTAATTTCTTGTAAGCTCTGTCACTGGACAAACCACTGAATGCTACTACTTGTGATTCAAATTCTTTGACTTCTTTCTGTATTTCTTGCAGTCTTTTGATGGAAGGATGTTGGTTACCCATATCCATTCTTTTTCTTCATCCAGTTCCAACAAAGCTATAAATAATGCAAAGATACAATCAAATATCATGACTGATTGCTAAAGAATATTTCTAAAATTTGAATTTTCTGTTCTAAGTTGTCTTTTGATTTTTTTTAAACCCATACGGTCTTCAAAATTCCTTTCTGCAAGTAACAAAAGATTTACATTAGAGATGTTCCACTGGAGTTAGAAATTGTTTTTTTAAAGGTATAGCAACTCTATACCTTTTTGGGAATGCTACATTTTTAAAAGGTGCTACATTTTTTTAATGACCCACACTAACAGCCTGAGCCTATGCATGTTATCTGAGTAGCAGCAATGTGAGGTAATGGCTTGAGTGTTGGACTGGGATTCCAGAAATCAGGGTTCTAGTCCCTACCTGGCCATGAAACTCACTGGATAACTTTGGGTCAGCCATAGACTCTAAGCCTATTCCACCTCCCAGGGATCTTGGGAGGATAAAATGAAGAGGTAGACCATGCAGATTGTCTTTGGCTCCTCACAAGAGGGGAAAATATGCTATATATATAATGTATTATTATATTTGTATTCCACTTAATAGCCAAACAGTGAGTCCTTCTCCCAGGTAAGACAGCAATCATAATTATCCACACTAAGCAAAGTGCTCCTCTTACCACCTCCAGGCATTACAGGAATGGCAGAACAAAGCGTCTGATGCACTCATGAAGAAAATCAAAGCTAATATTTCCATCTGCTTGCCAGCTCATTACACTTCGGGTGCCAAGAAAATGACAACAGCTGAGCAAGTACAAATATAAGGTACCTCCCTCTCTCTCACACACACATGAACAGCGGACACTTGTTCTGGTCATACCAGCGATACCTATAGGGCGATAACCGATGCTCAGTCCCTGGCTCGTACTTTCCAGTTGCATCCAGTGAATGCCAGCCTTGCAGCTTCTTCATTCCACAAGGCAGCCACCAGCCTCTCAGCAGCAGGCACGCTGCCCCTTCCCCAAGTGCCACCCATCCCACGGGCGGCCCTCCCGCCAGCACCTCCCCTCCCCTGCCCTGGGCTGGGCCCCGCCCCGCAACGCCCGCCCTCTCCTTACCGCAGCGAGAAGCCCCTTGGGGGAAGCGAGACCCGGTGCACAGAGCTTGACCCCCGCCCCCTCTAGCAAGCCTACATCCCTGTAGGAAGGAAGCCGGGAATCAGCCCCGAGCTCGGGCCGCTTCCCCCAGGCGCAGCGCGCGAGCCGTCTCCCTCCCCGCCTGCCCGCCCCCCCTTTGCCCCCCGGTGACTTCACAATGCCGAACAATCTAATTCCGCCCTGACCGACACTTCTCCGGACACTGCAAGGGGCGGGGCGCGAAGGGCGGCGGGCCGGGGAGACCGCGAGAAGGCAGGCTCGTTCCGCCGCCGCCCCCGCCCGGCCGGCCCCCTCCCACGTGCCCCTTCCAAGACAGTACCAGGGATTCCCGCTCGCGCCGCCCTCATTCCTCGGGCCCACGGCGGCGAATCCCGTTAGGCCTTTCCCCCGCGCTGCGGGCCTGCCGGGAGCCCTCCCGGAGTCTGCGCTTCGCCCCCTGCCTCCCACCCATTTCCATCGGCGCTGCGCTCTCGCTGCACCCTACAAACCTTGCAGCACCGGCCCCGTAGCCTGCGTGCACGTATGCAACCCGCAGGGAGACCAGCTCCCTGGGCATGTCTGCTCAGAAGCTAGCCCCGATGGAGGATGGCCATGGGATGGCGGCGGCGGCAGCCTCCTTCCACGATTCCTGATGGACTTCTCGACTGGGTTCAGATAACATGGTAACCCAGGGTTAAGTGTGGATTATTGATTTATTCTTATGTCTCACCCTTTGCCCTCGCAAGGAACCCCAAGGGAGGTTTTATCCCCATAACACCCCTATGAGGTAGGGCTGGCCCAAAGTGAACTGCATGGCGAGTGAGGACTAGATCTCCAAACTGTCAAGTTCAGCACTGCATGACACTGGCTCATTGAAACATGATTGATCATGTTGTCTCAATGCAGTTAAAATAACACAACCATGGCCAACAACCCAACAAACTATGGGTTCATTTCATGGGTTGTTTGTGGTTCACAAAACATGGCATATAGTGCAGGTGGGTTCAGACAGTAACCCTTCTTTCAACAATAAATCATTGTTCAACAACTTGCACTCAACCCTTGAGTGTGAGTTACATGTTGACTGAATCTAGTCTTCGTCTGGCAAAGCCATGATATTTTGCTGACTATTCTGCTTCAGGGGAGGGTTCTCGGACAAGAGCCAATGTGCTGCGGTGGTTAGGAGTGGGGGAACGGAGTTTCAGGAGATCTGAGCTCTAGTCCCCACTTAACCATAAAGTTAAACAAGTGATTTTGGGCCAGCACAGATTCTTAGCTTAGTGTACCTCACAGGGTTGTTGCTGTGATGAGGAGGGTAATTATATAAATTCTTAGAAAGGAAAAAGGCAGGCTATAAATAAAATAAATAAATGGGGGAGTGATGCCTCACGCCTCTCTATGCCTCATAATTCTCCCCCTAATTATCTTGAACCCCAACCCAAATGCAACCCTCCCAGCAACCTCAGTCCTCACGCTTCGAGCTTTCCCCACTTTCAAGCAACCCTCCTTGCAGGACTTGAAACATGCAGAGCCATAATTTGAGCACCAGGCAAGGTACCAAAGAGAGAGGGGGTGCCTGGGGAGTCTTCTGATTATTAGGCGTAAAGCTGCCAGTCCACATATATTCAGAGAAGTGGGGGCCGACTCAGCTCGGCACCCTCGTACGCCCCCACCTCTCTGTATCCGATTGAGCCCTTCCCTGTTTTTTCGCCCCCACGCCCTCCAGCCGCCCTTCACCGTAGCAGCCCCCCCTTTAATCCCAACTTTCAATGATCCCGGCGTCATTTTCCCCTCCTCGGAATCGCACCCTCCAGGACCTACCACCCCCACAACCTCGCAGTAGCCCTTCCTACCCACCCCAACGCTCTCTCGCCAGCCCCCTCACCGTTTTTCACCCTTGTCTGCTCACCCCACGCCGAGCGCGCCGCTCGAAAGGGCTATACTGCCATTTAATCTCACTAACCTAAAACTGGTCGGTTAATTTCAGATTAGCTCCCCCGGACAACCCGGCTTTGCTATTCTTCCCTCCTCACCTGTGCAGACACCACATCGTTTTCTCTCCTTTCAGGGATGAGGCACCCGCATGAGGCTGTCAAGACAAGGCAACTCCCGAGCTGCGCCTGCTGCAGGGGCCATGCCACAGCGCCAGCCTTCGCTACGCGCTCCGCTACGGGTCGTGGGGAGGGAGGGGGACGGAGACCGACCGGCCGGCTCACTCATCCGCTTCGTCGCCCCTCTTTCCGGCTTCCTTCTTACTACCCTTACGGGCGAAGGGGGGAAGGCTGAAGCAAGCCCCCTCTGCTGCGCGTGCGCACTCGCCTCTTATTCTCTCGCCGCCCCAGCTTTCGAGTATGCGAGCATAGATGAAGTTTTCTCCCCTCCTTTCGCGACGTTGCCGTAAAGGAGCAGCAACAATAACAACGATAGCGGTAGCAGCCAGCTAGTAAAAAACGAAGGAGGCGGGCTGTATTTCGCGCATGCGCGTGGCGAGGCCAAGGATGGCCGTGGTCAGAATGGGCCGCGGGCGCGCGGCGTTGTCATGGCGGAACTGTTCCTGTTTCTGCTCCTCATCGCCTGCCTCGTCCAGCGGGGGGTTCTCGCGGGCTGAAGGGCCGGAGAGGGAGGGCGCACCCCAGTCCCCAGAAGGCCGGGTAATGCGGGACTTCTCTATAGCATCTCCCCCCACCCCAGCTGCTGGCTTACAGTTAAGTTGGACTACATCTCCCAACATTGGTCAGCCATGGGAGATGTAGTCCCGTACATCTGGAGGGAGGTTAGGGAAATTGAAATATGGTGTAGACCACGTTCATTAGCTTGAACTAACGATGCCCGCAGTCCCTTAGCACCGAAGCCTAGGAATGATTGACATTGTAGTCCCAGACATTGAGAAAGCACCAAATTGCTTCTCTTTGACATAACTGCTGAAACCTGGCGGTACTGAATCACAGTGTCAGGATATCGACTTGGTAGTATAAGATCTATTGTACATAGCAGGTCTTATGTCTGTGTAAACATGCATGGGGCCATGGCTGCTCTGCCTGCTTTACACAAAATTTGCTTCCTTTTATTTCAATTATAGCTGTGCCCTTGTCCAGGAGTTCAAGAGAGCTTTCATGGTTTTATTTCTGTGCTTCCCTTTTTTAGCTTCAGAACAACCCTGTGAGGTAGGAAGTAGTAAGCCATCTTACAGGGTTTGACCAAGTTCTTTCAGTGGGAAGTTTTAATTGATGGGACCTCTTGCTTGCTCTTTACTGACTGTGGCTTGCCAACATTTAGGGCAAGAGTCTTTGCATCCCTATTTGGAGTTTCTGCAGATCTTTTTGTGTGCAGATCACATGTGCTTGCGTGTTAAGCTATGCATGGACCCTTCCCCAAGAGTTTGGGGAACTTTACAGCTGAGTGGGTGGTTTGAACTTGTCTCCTTGTTCTTAGTTCTCCTTGTTCTTAGTTCAAAACCTATGGGAATTAGGAGGATTTCTAATAGATTAAACTTGCATCTATGTAAGAAACAAGGATACTCGCAGTATAAACTGTCCTGAATCAGTGGGCTTGATGATGAACTGGATTAGGGTCAATAAACTGAAACTCAATCAATAAACTTGACTATTTTGTGTGGAGTGAGAAGAGTGGTGCTGTTGGGGTGAGGAGTCTTTTGCTTATCCTGGGATCCTGGGAAATGGCTGACTTTGTTGCCTCTAGAATATGCAAGAGTAAGGGTGTTTCAAATCAAAATAGAACATTCATCCTATGTTTTCCTGGGAACTGCTCTTTTGCCAACAGCGAACTTGTTACTTCTGCTAGACAGTAGAGATGTTTTCCCCCACCTGAATTGTACTTGCTCATCAGCTTCTTTTCCTAACTCCTTTCTATGTTGCTCTACCCCTAAGGTCTCCACCTGAGGTCTTTTCTGTATCCTGTTTTAGCCCACTACCTTCTCAGTGCTTCTCTAGACTCTCTTTTCACACAACTTCCTCAGTGGCCAGTATCCACATTTTTAATTGCCCCTGTCTGATCCCTCCTAGTATACAGTCACTCTGCCCCATGTCTCTTCTTGAATAATTTCCCAGCTGTTGCAATTTTTCACATCCTTTATATAAGCTGCTGTGTTTGTCAACATTCTATAAAGTCTTTCTCCTCTAAACTATTAGAATACTTGTGAGCAGTCTGTGACATCATAGCAACAGGAGAACAATGGCTTCAAGATAACAGATAACAGCCAGGTTTAAGTTTCCTTCCAGAGGAGTACTTATATTATTCTGTTGTAGAAAAAACAACAGTCTTGTGGCATCTTAAATACTAACAAAAGTTATTCTGGTATAAGTTTTCATGGCCTATATAGTCCATATCATCACCCATCTAATATCTGTGGTTTTGATCCAGTTGTAGTCAAGAGTAGACATGTTGAAATCAGTGTGATTTAAATTAATATTCCCTTCTTTTTTAAGGCTTCAGGTTTTTGTCCTCCTTCACATTCTTGCCATGATTGGATTGGTCCTCCTGATCGATGTTCAAACCTGCGACCAATAATATTTCATATTCCTAAAAATGAATCTCAGTTGGAGCAAAGACTTCGAGAATTCCGGCAGGAAACTCAGGTTTGGAATCAACAGTTCTGGGCAAACCAGAATATGTCTTTTAGAAAGGTGAGCATATAGAGGAAATATAAAACCACTTGGTGCTGCTGGCAATATTTTTCATGTTGACACATGATGTGACTTTTGAGGCCTGATCTTTGTATTTATTTGCTTACAGCCTTTGTGCCCTGCCCTCGTACTAAAATGGCTTCCAGTGCAGTTTACAGAGTTTAGTAGCATGACAGTCCCACTCCTTAGGCTTATAATCTAAATGAAGACATGACAGAATAAAGGCCAGGGAGGATTTTTTTTAAAGAGCTGCTGACAGTTTGCTTCTTCCTCCTCTCTTGCTCCCAGAACAGTTAACTGGAATGCCTCTGTGAGGGAAGAAGGGGCACCGTCCCCGTCTGTCCTCAGTGAAGCAGCTCCAGATGGGGAAAGTGATGGTGAAACTCATCTCACCAGCTTCTTCCTTCATCTTTGCACACCTTTATAGTCCCTTTATTGTGAAGTTCTTAAGAAGAAATAGCAGCAAAATAATCATTGTTCATAAAACCATAAATTGTATGATGTTTCGCTGGTAAAAAAGATACACATATAATACTGGAGCAAGCAGAGTAAAATAATATGAAGTATAAGAACTTGGGATATTGGGCAGTATAGAAATAAAATAAGTATTAATAATAATATTAAATATTGCCTAAGCACTTGCTAAGAACTTGTACAATACAATAATCCCAATCGTATTTCAGGAGAAAGAAGAATTTCTTTGCACCAGATTGAGAGCCAAAGGCGTGCAGCTGAGAGATGAAACAGGTTAGATCATTAGTCCTGCATTGTGGAGTGCTTTCTTCAAAGGAAGATTCAGATTAATTAACTCTTGTAAGGGCACAATCTTGTCTGTGAGACCATAGGGTTTTCTGGAGTCTGAGCAATGCCTTGCACCTTCATAGCTGCTCCCTACCCAGAGTTGCAACTGGACCTTGGGAATGGGGATAGGGGCATGTCTGGGGGAGGAGGCCAGTTGCTAAATCTCCTTCCCTGGCACCACACTGGGATCTATGAAAGCAGTCATTTAGATAAAATGCAAGGTGATTACTGTTATCTACTGTGGGGGAACATAGGACTGTGCCCTACATCTTACAAAATGCTGTTTATCAAATTCTTACACCATATATGTGCTGGGCAATAATACATATGTATGGGATTTTAGCTAAAAATGGCCTGGGTGCTTTTGGTATCGGTTGGCTAATGCTCCATATCCTGATAGTCTCCCTGATCTTGAGAATCTGTTTGCTACACATGAAGGATGTGAACAGCAACTTTTTCAGGAACCATGTTTCTGAAATAAAGGTATCAAGTTTTCTGGCAGTGACTGTACAGAACCAGATAATTCTTGTTCAAGAAAATTATAATGAAAATCATATAGCTATAGCAAAAGCCTGAGAAGATTATATTTGGGGCATGCTTGTGCTGCAAATCAGCAGCTATTCAGTTGAGAAAAGGGGGAATTGTCTTTCGATTCAATACAATGCTGTTCAATTCAACTAGTTACTACAAGTGCTGTTGCTTATCATTTAGACAGTACTTTAGGTTTGCAAAGTGCTTAAAATTTTTTATTGTGACCATTTGCATAGCAGTCCCATAAAGAAGATTGCTGTTGTTCACTTTTTGTATAAAGGAAAAGCAGGTCTAGAAATAAAGGTTTGTCCAAAGCAAAACTGTGACTAGATTCTTTGTCTGCCAAATTGAACTCCAACTCATCATCACCACCACCACCCCATTGCATTGATATCCCAGCATTTTTCCTCTTGTGAGCTTACATAGCTCCATTTATTCTCGCAGAAACAAAATTGTGAGGTAATTTAGGCTGAGAGTAAGGGACTGGCCCAGAGACAGCCCGTGAACTTCATAGCCAGGTCCTCGGTCCTACATTCTTAACTCTAACCCAGTCCAATACAACTCTAATATAGAGTTGTACTATATAAATCTTAAAAGGTCTTTAATTTTAAGTGCATATACTGGCATGATTAAGATGTTTTTCTAACATAAGGAACATGGCATTTTTCTTTCAGGCCAGAAAGCAATGCTAAATGCAGAAGAAATGGCTGAATTTTACAAACTTTTTCTAAGTAAAAACTTTAAAAAACATTTATGCTACAACAGGTGAGAATATAAATCCTATACCAACAAAGTCCTTCTCTGTTAAATTAATTCTATCTTTCTCCTTTATGTCTCTTTGAAACCCACTGCATTGATAAAACTGTTTTTGAACCATGCTTATTTTACCTTAATTGTTTCTCTGCTGCCATCAAATTCATCAGTGATCCATCCTGTTCTTCATTCCAAAACCCATATTAATGTAATATTTTAATTAAGTCACCCAACTAGTCATAAGCTTTTGAGATCCCTTCATCAGGCATAATCTAGCCTAATGAAGAGATCTGGAGATCTCAGAAGCTTTCACATTGTGAGCATTTGGCTGGTTTAATAAAAGTATTGCATTAAGGATGCAAGCTCCCAAACGCAAGGTTACAAGAATTCTGTGTAGGGTGAGAGCAGGTGTTTGCTGCCTCTGCATTCCCCCCACCCTGCAAAGTGCCCAGCTAAGACATTTTGGACAAAGAGGAAGGGAGACTGGAATACCACCAAGGTATACGGTATCCTGGCAGATCTGGTTCCCTGCTCCCTAGAATGTCTTCTTTATACCTTCTGCCATAGTCACTGTTGTAACCTTGGATATGTAACCAGTGTGGTTCTTGCCATGGTGGCTGCAATGTGGGGAGGGGGCTCTAAGTGTGAATTCAGAACTCTGAGGCTGTAGCTCTTTTCCAGCCTCAGAGGTTTAAATCCTTTTAAACTAGTTTATTTTGCAATTTACCATGTTTTTTGTATAGCACTTTCTTTCACTTTCTGGGTGACCTTTATTTAGTGGTCCTTCCGGACTGCAATTTAAACCAGCGAAGTTTAAAAACTACTATTATTTTGAGTGACGATTAGAAAAGATTAACATCCATGTTGTTTATTTGTGTGTGTAACCTTGAAATACACTCAAATTGACATAACCTGGACTTAGCTCTGGGGTGATGTGTATATAGGTTGTATAAGGCAGTGGTCTTCAATCCTTTTATAGTTGGGGACCGGCAAAAATATGAAAATTATTTTGGAGACCGCTGAGGTAGAAGTAAAAAGCATTACATACATAATAGAGTACTTTGTGTATTCATTTTTAAATATAATACAAAAAATGAAAATTCTCTAAAATAACCAGAAACCGAGCAGTAAAAAAGGCTAATAAAAGAATAAAACATTGAAATTAAATGTAATCAAATACAACTGAAATTTTTAGAGAGCAATATGTAATTCTGATAGGTCTACTGAAAAATCCGTTGTTGCTTCTTTTCAAGAATACTTGATCAAAAATTTACAATAGCAAAATACAGAATCAATATGAATGCCATGTTATACCATAGCAAATAGAAATTCAAACACAATATTAACAGCAAAGCAGTACAAAATCAAAGCTACTTAATAATAGTCATAATGTTAATTAATGAAATATAATAATAACCCCCCACCAACCCCATACACACCAGCACAGACTGGCTGAGAAAAAACTCAGCACAATCCCGCTTCAGCATTTCCCTTCCCAGCAGAAAAAGGGCAGACTGGGGTGGGGGCTCCCAGCAGACTCTCCTCTCCTGGGCCTCCTGGGTGGATGAGGAGGCAGGGGATTGGCAGGGAGATCACAGAAGGCCCCACGCTGGTCCTGGCTAGCGGGATGTGGCTTTCGTGCATGCAGGGCGCAGCAGCTGCTCTTTCGGGGACCGGCAGGAAATGCCAGTGGACTGGTGCTGGTCTGTGGACCAGTGGTATGAAAAGTTGAGGCAGGAGAAAGGTAGATACAAAGAAACGAGAGCAAAGCAGCACGTGGTCTCTGG
Organism: Varanus komodoensis; assembly: GCF_004798865.1. Classification (NCBI taxonomy): domain Eukaryota; kingdom Metazoa; phylum Chordata; class Lepidosauria; order Squamata; family Varanidae; genus Varanus; species Varanus komodoensis. Next base: position 54,403,223 of record NW_025335761.1, read on the forward strand.
ATCCATTACGAATGCAGTCAGGCCTACGTTCAAATATTTATTTATTTATATTTGGGGCATCTCTTAACCCGTCCAATCTACATGTCTCTGGATGGATTACAACAGTGGTTCAATACATACAACTAAAATATCCTTTATACAAAATATAATACACTTTCTCTGCACCAGGCATTATTTTAAGCACATCTATCCTGTCTCCCCTTGCTGGCCTTTTTGAAAGCCACATGATTCCAGTTGTCAAAGCTGCTCCAGCCCCCTGATCACTTTTGTTGCCTTTTCTCGTCACCTTCTGAACAATGTCCTATTTCAGATAACATGAACAGAGCTAAACACAATACTCTAACTGCAATCACCACAAGAATTTGTTTAAGAGAAGTAAGATTTTAGCAGTTTTGTTTTCTGTTCCATTCCGAATGATGCCTAGCATGGGCTTTGCCTTCTTCACAGCAGCTGAGTGCTGGGTTGACAGTTTCATTGAGGTGTCCACCACTACTCCAAGATTCCTTTTTCTCCAGTCACTGCTAGTTCAGATCCCATCACTGTATACTTGAAGTTGGAATTTTTTGTCTCAGCATGCATAATTTTGCAGTTGCTTATAATGTCCTGTAAAAATGTTTCAGAATGTAGCTTAAATATTACCAAACGTACTGTGTTTGCAACTGGACCCAGTCCAGTAATTGTTTTACATGTATTGTACAAGTTTTTTCCACTAAGAATCAACATCTTTGTTTCATCATTGATTATTTACAGTTGGTCTGTTTTTATACTTGGCTCCATACAAAAATTAAAAAGACGTAAGTCTATCCACAGGCTTGCATCTGAATAGGACAAAAGGGAATTAAAAGGTTTGGGAGTAACATTAAATGCTAACCAAGAAATTCTTGGCCATATTTTAAGATAGTATTTATTTATTTAGGTTGCAGTCCTATACACATCTGGCAATAAGTTATTTAGAATTTTAATATTACTTATTTCTGATTAGACATACATGGGACTGCTGTGTTGGATTTTTTAAAGTCAGATTTAGCCTACAAAAGGATAAGGCAAAACAGCAACAAAGTAACAATTTAAAAAATCAGAATTTAAATTCCATAGCAGAAAGCAGTAAATTGTAAGTATACCAGTGTTTAGATAAATAGCTCACAAATTACTTGTTGACTGATTTTGCTAGATATACATGCATATATTTATATAGAAATGTTGAATAATTTTCAGCAATTGGGCTTGATCACAACAATGAAACCCTTGCTTTTAGTCACAGAAAAAAAGCTGCAGTAAAAAAAAACTTTCTTTTTAAAGTTTAGCATTCATGAAAAAGTAACAAATTTATTTCGGCATAAATCTCAGCAATATTTAATTGGAATTTTCAAATTATAATGGATAGGATTGAAATGGGGGTTAGTCATACTTTACTCCAAGTTTTTTTAAAGGCAAATATTTATACCACTATCCTACACATATTTAGGCAGGAGAAATGTCCTGCAACTCACTGCATGTCTAAGCTAGCGTGCATAGGATTGCACTCTTAATAGATGTTGATCCCGTCTTTTAGGGGAGTAACTTAAATCCTGTTGATTTCAGTGGGACTCAAGCATGAGTAACCAGGTCTGGATCCAGCCTAATGGCCACAAATTTAGGAAGCATTTCCTGTAGCTCAGGGATGGGCAGGAGGTAGGTCGGGTTCTACTGGTACATCTCTGTTGTTTAGCGAAAAGCCTGACTGCCAATTATTTCACAGGAAGAATTTCCTGAATGAATACATTTCCTTAGATCAAACCATTTGATATGCTGGCCCAAATATTAATTATTCACAAATTCTTTTAGTTCTTATATATGATAAACACCCTTTTAAATAGAATTACCCATCTGTTATTATGACATATAATTACAGATACGATTAGTGATCAGATTTCTTTGAAAGTCTTTCTGCAGTGCAGGATTAGGGTTAGGGTTTCTATGTAATATACACATAGAAACAGAGCGAGTCAGAAGGGGCCTCCTGAGCTCCAGCCGGCTCTGCTCATGACATGCCTATACCATGTGCATGTCCAGCCTATCCTTGAACAACCTCACTGATCCAGCTTCAGCCACCTCCCCTGGAAGCCCATTCCATACCCTCAGGGTCCTAACTGTCAGGGAGTACTTCCTGGCATCCAAATTGAGCCTTGGTTCCCTAAGATTTGCTCCATTGGTACACATCCTACCCTCCTCCACAGGGAAGACAGGTCTCTACTCACCTCTGCATGACACCCCCTCAGGTACCTATATGTTGCCAACAGATCCCCTTGGAGTCTCCTCCAGGCTGAAAAGACCCAGTCAGTTCCTCTAGTCTCACCTCATATGGATTACATGGTGGGATAGCTTTTTGTCCATGCATTTTAAAAACTAGAAATAAAACTGTTTTTCAGTGATTTTGGTTTAATTGCTCAAGAGAGAGAGAAGAGAGAGAGAATGTGCTGATTGGAGTTTCTCAAAATCTTAATCTTTTTTTCTGTAAGTAATGATTTCAGGATGGCTAATTGTGTTTTTACTGCTTTGTTTCCTTGGGTCTGAAATGTAGGGATTGGTACAGACGGAATTTTGTCATCACATTCCTCATGGGACAAGTGGCATTTCAGAGAGCATGGAGAAGATTTGGATTGAAAAGGACTAAAGCTGAAAACTAGCAAGGAACAATGCTGAGTATACTTGATAAAATACCTGATTATTAAGAGACTTTGCATTGCTGCTATAACTGTTTCTTAGGTCCTCACATTTGAAGGTACACAAATACAAGTTGATCTGGGTCTTATCCTGTCAATCCAACTGCTAATATTTTATTTACAACATCATACAAGTTGAAAGCTAGTATGGTGATATAACTGTGTGTCAGAGCAGCACATCTGTCTTTGATCTGAAAAATCAATTTGTATGTTCTATTGTGCCATCTTGATCTGCAACCAGTTCAGTACAAGCTGTGTTTTCTAATAAGCTGAAAGGTACACCTGAGCCACACTTCAGACGTATTTGGTATGCAGGTGGGCAGTTTCTATGTTAAATACCAGCAAAGACGTGATGTGAACAATGGTGACATGAGTACAAAAAATCAATACTTAAGTGAATTAAATTTGACTTACCAGAACAGAATATGATTACTTTTAAAGAGCTTTATAGAAGTATTATACTTGTAGACACTTTGTCAAGTTATTTCCCTAGTTCATAATAAATTCACACTCTTAGTGCTCCTGGAAATTAGGTAGACTCGATAAATGCTTTTCTCACCTGTGACATACAGTGCTTATTGATTGATTTTTATCTCCTCTCTTCAGCCATCATTCACAGTTCTGCCAGGACAGAGAAGGAATTGATTTGCTCAGAAATGTAAGAGTGCTTGTAAACATCTGTTCACGTTCATAATTACTTATCGATCACAGTAGGTGTGTAATTCTACATTTCTCAGACAAGGGACTGCTCAGCATTAATGATGTGTCACATTGTTCAAGAATGGTCTATTTTGGAGTAACATTGTGTATCGACTCAGAATCTTACATTGTATGTCAAATAGGCTGAGTCAGGACAGACGATTAATGTTCTTGTTTTAAGCAGCATTCATTCTGTGAGCATTTCTTACTTCAGTACATGAAGGGACATTAGTCTTTTGCACTTATACGTGTCTCCATACCAGATTTATATTTTCAGGTAAGGACATTCAGTTTTCTGCTTCCATCCATTAATACGTCACAATATAAAGATGAAGGAAAATCCCCTTACTTTTTTTAACAGCACTGCTTTCTCTGGACCTTGCTTAATATATTCAAGGCCTGCACCCCTCCAGAACTGTAGAAGAAGACAAAACTTAATTATCCTTTTGAGACTTTGAATATTCATATAAATTCTGTCAAATTATATTGAGGCATCCATGTCTTAAAAACAGCACTCCTCAGCTAAATAGCAGATCATGCCCCCTGGTGGAAGACAATGTGAATTCCACAGTTTTTTGCTGAAGGGTTGGATTAACTCTGTGTGCTGATTTGCTTTAATTGCTGAAGATGGTGAGGATAACATGACTTCGTAGGAAAGGTCTTCATTTTCAGTCTTGATAGAATCCAGTTGTGTTTCCAGCAATGCCTGAGTGAATATCCTTTTAAATGAGAACAGGCATGTGCATTGGTGGTATAAATAAAAATATGCTGGTGCATTATATTTCAGTCTACTTAACTTCTAATTATGCATACAATGTGGAGTTCACAATCTAATATGCATGGACATGTTAATCACCCTAATTTGAGCCTCAGGGTTATTCTCTCTCTCTCTCTTGTGTTTTTTTTAATCAAAGCTGAAATTCAGTGTTGGCCTGCTCTACTAAATTATACAGGAACAGAATTATACCATATTCTCATATGGGTTTTTTGTACAGATGTTGATTGGCAAAGTATTATATATTCTAGCTGCATACAAATACACCCCTATTACATAGCGGTACTTCTAAATCATTCCTGACTAAGCCCATTGTTGAAGTGCTTTTCCTTCCATTTTATGGAGAAGCTGCTCCCTTCAGTTGCTTTCTTCTCTCTCTATTTCTGGATGCAAGAATGGGTGCAGCATACCTCAGGAAGACACTGCTTTGGAATATAGAAACATAGAAACAGCGAGTCAGAAGGGGCCTCCCGGGCCATCTAGTATGACCCCTGGCTCTAGCCAGATCTTCTCACAACATGCCCGCCATGTGCATGTCCAGCCTGTCTTTGAACACTCTCACTGATGGGGCCTTAACCACCTCCTGTGGAAGCCCATTCCATACCCTCAGGGTCCCGGGTATGATGAAATAATAAGGGGTGATTTCTTCATTACATGAACAAACTTGAATTGTCAAATGGATTTGTCAGTATAAACTATCAGTAACAATCAAGATAAGTAATATAGTGCCTTCTCACAGAACTCTGAGACTTAACAGTTACAGCAATATTGAGGAAAAGTTATGGCAATATTGAAGAAAAGACGTAGGGATTAATTCTTTCTGTAATTAATGAAATGCTTCATTTAGGTAGTTTTCTTTTTATTTCTGTGTACTTGGTCCTAATCTCTTCATTAATAATGGAAGCATCTGTCCTCAATAAGGACTATTCAGTCCACAAAAATGGACATTCTTTATCACAGCCATTAGAGAAAAGTGTGACTGCATTTCAGGCTTGAAGTTTAAACAAATAAATGTGCCCATAACTATGGTTACGGTTCTTTTCAAAAACTTACAATGTTTTAGTTCATTTTATTCATCTTTTATTCTTACTCTAATAGTGTGGTGTGGTGTGGTGTGGTTTGGTTTGGTTTTGGTATTGCACAGTAAAAAATAAAATAATTTCTAATGGGTTGGTTCCAGATTTGTCTTTCCACAAAGAAAAGGACTCTTTCCATCTGCAGAAGGTGTTTCAGCTCCTGCGAACTTCCCCAACTGAGGTAGAAGCAGATTTGTTTGGAAGGGTTAGGCAGCTGCAGAGGTGTGTGTGTGTGGGGGGGGGGGGCAATCTACAGAAATGCCACCACTACCCCATCTAGCGGGAGTATAATCTGGATCCAATTTCATAGGTAGAATGTATCTGTCTTATTTAAATTTCTAGACTTCTAGGATTGTGGTTTCAGAATCTGTGTGAAAAAGATTTTGCAACAGGATCAAAACCCAATGCTAAAAACAAGTGTTTCTAGATTTCTGTTGTACCTGCCTATCAAGGTCTTCATGGATTCTCAACACTTCTAAAGAGCATTTGTGCCTTGTGTTTATAACTGTAGGGCCCATAATAATTCAAGAGAATTTAAACCATTTTAATGGAGGCTTTAATTCCGAGCTTTTAAGCAAGCCTTGAAAACACTGCTCTTCTCTGACCTTCCCTTGAGTGTGTTTTATCAGACTGGGTTGAAGCTGCAACTGTGAGTTGTAGATTTTATTTTATGCTGGCATTCGTTCTTTTTTACAGTGTTTGCTGCTGTTACTGTTTTTACTGTTTTTTATTATCACATCAATTTTTATTGGTTTAGTGAGTTTCCTTGGATGCTGCCTTGAGAGGGCTCCTACCTGAAAAACAGCCAAAAATATTTTAAATTAGGTAAATAAACAAAACTTTAAATAGATCCAGACTAAAAGTAATAAATTATACATTAAAATTAAATTAAATTCATTCTGCATATTCCCAATTTTTAAAATGCTTGTTCCTATCAGGAAGATGTTTGGTATTTTTCTTCTTCCTTTTCAAAAAACCACACACACCAATTGGGGAATATGCAGCAAGGACACTTCTCTAGGGATGATGTGCTCAGTGCACATTACCCATGGCCCAGTAATTAGGAGTGTCCTAGGGCAGTACATTTCTGGTCTCCCTGTGCCTTTTCTCTGGTACTCAAATTTGCCACATTTTCCCTGTGGCCTGCCACTAATCTAACCATCTGATCAACCTAATTTTGCTTGTGGATATTCCTAAACCTCTGTTTGAAAACTAATTTTATAATCTTGCTTTCTTAATTACTGGATATATTGACCATTGATTGCAATCATACCCTTCAAAGGTAGTGCATCTTCTTCTTGTTTCTTTCCTATTAAAAACTGGACATCATCATGGCTAGACTGTCTTTATATCTGGCCACCATTGCATAATGTTATGGTCAACATTGTGTGTACCACTTTGTAAGCCCTTTCAAGCTGGAAAAATGTTATAAAAGAATGGTGACTCATCAAAACCATTTAAATATATAATAATTCTCATCCAAGCAGCAAGGAACTGCCATCTCCTTTTCCACTTATTTTTTCATGACAGCACACTGCTAAATTATTGGCCTCTGTATGCTTATTATAAATCATAGATCAAAGCATCCAGTAACATGAACCTCCCTATGGATTTTTCAAAAATAAATTTGCATCAGCTCTGTAGCTGCAGTAGTTTTCTTGCCTCAGCCAAATGGGAAAAGCTGTATTGGCAATGACTGTCCACAGAGATAACAAATACATTGGATTTCCAATTGGGTTTTTAATACCTTTGTTAAAAAACCCTAATTATCTTTATAGTAGTGTCTTTCAATAAGATTGTGGGTCTTTTTTCAGCATGTAATAAAGCAGTTATTTAAATTATTTTTAATTTGTAACGCAAGATGATTTTCACCATTAATGGGAAATGGTTCTTGCATTTCAAGCATGTTCTAATTTCCTATATTCATTGAATTTTGCCACTGAGGTATTCATTTCACGGTAATAGAGGAGGAAAAAACATTTTTGAGCATTCCCACATTGGGTGTGTTTACATGTTATATCAACCTACCCTGGAAATGAGAATCAGGCTCATAATGGGTTATTGGCCCCTTCCCCCCGTCCTCCTCACTTGATCCTTCTGCAGGTGTCCAGAGATGTCCATTAGACATCAGGTTATCCTCTGGATATTCCAAGAGACTTCATGAAAGGACCAAGGTGCCTCTCCACTGTGAGTACAAGCCATTCCAGACTCATTGCAGCTTTTTTATAGTTCAAACTTTTGTTTGCTTGAGATTGCAACCACCAGCTTGACAGCTGGTTTTTTGAACCCCATTGTGGCATCTATGGACAGGCCCTTCAAAGCTCCTCAGCAGTATTTTGGAGGGAATGCCTGTGGTTGCCAAACAGGCATTACACATTTTTGTAATTTTTCCAAACACTGGCTTTCGTGATCTCATGAAAAAAAGTTTGAAGTGAAAAAAAGCTGCAGCAAACCCAAAATAGCTTTTGATCAGGGTAGGAAGAAGGCAAAGCTAGTGCCAGCTGCTCCTTTGGGCACACTTTGGGTTTCTAGCAGGGGCGGCCACTTGGAAGCTGCTTGGCAGAAGCAGCATGGGGTTTTGCTCCCCTTGTCAAGAAGCTCCTATATTCAGTGCCTGGTTCCACGTACCCATGATGGAGTTGTGTACAGCAACACCTACTGCAGACACCCATGGGTTGTCAGGGTGGCTTGTTGTTTTCAGATAAGTCATCCTGTGGGAATTGGTTCAGGTTCACACAAGTCACATCGTGACACCCACTGTGGGTGGTGACACCATATAAACCCAGCCATTACCTTCGCTATATTGCAAATGATACACTACTGGCTGTGTATTGTTAGAATCTTTTGCCATGAACTTGTCACAGTACCTGTATATACTGGTGTCACCAGATATTTTGTTACCCCTAACAGCATTCACAATGCTTTGAATTCACAAGCCCAGAGAGACTCGATCACATCTCAGTGTCCTTTAAATACTGAAATGTCTGGTTTATGTGCCATATTGCAGAGCAGTCTTCCCAAAATGATCAAAGCAGAAAAATTATATCAATTGTGTATGCATGTGCATGGTTGCAGGCAATATAGTATCTTTCTTCCTTTTTAAAAGGGACTGTCCTCATTTTCTGTTTTTTTTTATCAATGCTAGACTAGACTAGCAGCAGAAGTAAAAATAGCCACGTAGTCCTGACATAACAAAAGAGGAGATTTTCTTGCATAAACCCTGAATACAGGCTACCCCTAAAGCAGCTGAAGCCCAAGAGAAGTCCATTGTCTCTGCAGTCAAAAATGATTATTTCTACCAGATTGAGCTCATACCATTAATAGCCATTACTCTTCAGCATACTGGAATTCTGCAGTGTGTTTCTCATTCATTATATTTCAGGATTTGGCTATGGGTTGTACATTTATACCAGTGTTTGAGCAATAGTATCATTAACCATAGATTTAAATGTGCTACCTATTATGTCTTCTAACCAAAAAAAAAGTATTAACAACTTGACAGTTATTATAATCCACCTTTCACGGTCTACCTGGTAGATCAAGTTAATGACCATCTCATTGTATTAGCATTTCTTTCCTGATTTTGAGGATAAAATTATTTTATTGCTCAAGGCAGGGGATAGAAAAATGCTTCTGCCATATATGTGGGGAAAATATATGAACCAGAACTCCCTTTGTTCAGAAAGATGTTGTCACCACAAGTGTTTTCTTACTCTTCTCTGTTGTTTGCTTGATATATTAAAATTATTATTATAAGAAACCTGTTAACTCAAACTGTTCTGTAAAAAATTTCTTGTTCTTTAGTGGTTGCAATCGAAGTGATTTTTTCTCTCTCTACTCTCTACAGTATTACAAAAAATAATTTTCATCAATTCTAGAAAGGTTCTCACAGACATTGATAAATATTATACTTTAATAAATAGATTTATTTTTCCTAGGTGTGAACCATATATGGTTATATAATGTTCTCCTAACCTTAAAAAATTATTTTGGCATTTATAATAAATAACACAAACAGGAAGAACCAGGGAAGAAAATTTGTCAATGGGTGGAGTAAATAAACAAGAAGCTTAATTGTAGCTTCCACAAAGAATCATGGGAAATATGGAAGATTTCCTATCATAGAACTATCATTCGCAAGTTTACCTGATGAGATAGAAACATAGGAAAAAAGCGAGTCAGAAGGGGCCTCCCGGGCCATCTAGTCTGAGCCCTGGCTCTGCTCATTTAATCCCCAGCATGTGGTTGTCCAGTCTTTCCTTGAACAGTCTCACTGATGGGGCCTCAACCACCTCACTTGGAAGCCACTTGCATATCCTAGGGGTTCTAACTGTTGGATGTACTTCCTGACATCCAACCTGAAGCCTGGTTCCTTGAGCTTTGCCCCATTGGAATGCATCCTGCCCTCCACTGCAAGGAAGAACAGGTCACAGCCCTCCTCCACATGACATCCCCTCACATACCTGTAAGTTGCTAAAAGTTCCCCGTGGAGTCTCCTCTTCTCCAGGCTGAAAAAGACCCAGTTCCCTCAATCTCTTGTCATATGTCATCCCTCCCTACAAAGCTACCATTTTTGTGACCCTGCGCTGAACCGATTCTAACCTAGCTACATCTCTCCTATAATGTGGAGCCTAGAACTGGACACAGTACTCCAGTTGTGGGTGCACCAGAGTCATGTACAGCAGTATCGACTCCTCCCTAGACTTGGAAGCCATGCTTCTGGCTATACATCCAAGGGTGGCACTTGCCTTCTTAACCACCCCATCATCCTGCTGGCTCATGTTCAACCTGCTGTTGACAAGTACCCTGAGATCCCTTCCACAGGTGCCGCTCTCCAGCCACTTGTTCCCCATCTGAGATGACAGAATAATTATTAAAATGGTTTTGCAGTGCAAATACACAGTCAGGGTTCATCATGCATCAGAGGCAAATCAAACATACAGGGTTTTTTTTAAAGTTTTATTTGGGATTATCCTAAAAAAAACCCCCCAAAAAAACTACAAACAACATCCAACATCAAAAACATCGAGCCCACTGGGTCAGCCCCCACACCCTTCTTTTTCTATTTATGATAACTGAAAAAACATATTTAAATCTATGCCAAGTCCCGTTTCTCTAGCCAATAATAAAAAAAAGTCCTAAGTTTGATAGAAGTGCAAATGAAACATATAGTGTAACCCTGTATAACAGAAGAGAAGGCCCCAGGCCTCCCAGGGTCTCAGCCTAGCCTTCCAGGGTTCATTGGATGGCCATGGCCCCTTCTACTGGGCCCTACTCTATTCCCCCAACCAATCAGTTGCTGTTTCCCTAGCTTTTGTTCAGTCTCCCCCCATAGGATTGCGCTGCTAATCAACTTCTGTATATACTAGTTCTACTTCTAGGGAATAGTTTCCTGACGGAGTACCATGTGTGCTCATCATTGGAAACCTTTATGAAAATGGATGAAAACTGCCATTTTTAGGAGGGTATATGGTGTCTCAGTGGCATTTGGGTATCAAATACAGACACAAGCGTATGTGCTGGATTGGTTTTGTGCATGTGAAAGGGCAGTATGAGCTTACGTGCTAAACAAGGCACAGTCCAGCCCCCTTTTCTCAGTACTCAGCTGTGGGTTGAAGCTGTGTCTGTTTGCTTTACATAACAGCATGCAGTTTCACAGCTGAAGGCAGTGGCCTTCTTCCCACTCAGCTGCAGTCATGTGAAAACATAAAATTGGAGGACACAGATGTTGAAGGACAACAACATGGGAAATGAGCAACGCACACACACACAATGGTTTGAGGAAGGCCTGCTGTAGATTTATTCCAGAATGTAACTGCATTTTTATGAATACAGAAATAAGAAAAATGTGGCTGCTCAGAAAAAGTCAAATTATCCTTGCAATAGCTATGAGATACAGCCATTGTAATATAAGAATCTCCTTCAAAGAGTATGCATAAGCACCTGCGATCTTTCTCAGCATCCCAGAGGGACAAAGGTTCACCAGCTTTGCCTGTGTGTAATATGGTAATGAGTCAGCAACATCTCCCTGCAGGACCGCTGATGAGCTAATCCGTGTAATAAAAAGCAGAGGTTGGGATGGATAGAGAACATTCATAAATTGTAGCAAGAGCATATTCAAGGGCTTGTGAAGGATGCTGAAGTGTGCTCGTGTTTCAGCTATATGATCCCTTTCTACCCCACCTCACTGCATTTTGAAATGCATCTTGTAAGGAACCATTTCCTTTTTGTTCGAAGTATAGGCTCCAGAGAGATTTTGCTTTGTTACCCTTTGGCTACAATAAACTGTGTTCTGTCTGCAGAATCCTATCTTCACTGGGTTTACCTTTATGAATCTAGAATGCATTGTGATTCTGGATATTAAAAACAAGTTCCCCTAAATATAGAACTTTATTATTTAGTGCTACAACTTACAGAACATTACAGAGAACAGTTATTGTTGGAACTTTCTGCCTCCTTGGTGTATTGCTATTCTCCATCTTTCATGTTTGTGAAGTCCCAAGTTCACCTACCAAGGCAACGTCAAAATAGTCCCTGTGGACTGCAGGCTGCCTGTACGTTGCGGCACCAGCTGGTTTGTCAGGCGGGTGTTAACTAAAGCCTGCCATTGACTGCAAGAGAGTAGATGGATAGCAAGCAATTAGTTGATTCCGTGTTTAAAAACTTGGCAGTTATGAATAGGACAAAACTTCTAAATTTCTCAGAAAGCAGCACTCTTTGGTTGTTAAAATTAAAAATGCACACTGTACAATTCTGCAGTCCACATACCCTAAACTTTGCTGCCAAGATACATCATGCAAATAAATAAAAGTGCAAAAGGTATAGGGTCAGGGCCAGCATTAAGGGTAAGCATGGCTAGGCACCTTCCAAGGAGCCATGCCCCACCAGGAGCCACTCCAAGAGTTTCCTGAAGTTGCCCCTCCTCCTCCTCACTGCAAACTATTACTCCACGTGTCCACATAGCTATACATGGACTAGCATGTCATGTCACCTTTGCTTAGCTGGAAAGGCACAGGCCAGTAGCCAGATGGGTGACCACATGTAGAAGCGGAGCATGAGGTTGGACTCAATGGCCTTGGAGGCCCCTCCAAACTCTACTTCATTCCATTCCATTCTCTGGCCAAAGCAATGGTAATACTGGGGAGGAGGTGCCACTGCCGACTTCTTCACTGCCTCTCTGCCAGTCATGTAAGGGATAGTAATGACGGGAGAGAATGTGAGGAGGAGCAGCAGGTGCTGACTGTGAAAAATGAGGTTATGGACACACCAAGAGAGGTGGCCCATGGAGGGTGGCTTTGCCATGGAAGGTCCAAAATCTGGAGCAGCACCGTTTACAGTGTTAGATATATTTTTAAAGAACTATGGAGCAGTATAGCAATGAAATATTATTATCATTGTTGAGAAAGGTCATTGCTCAAGCTGGCAGCATATAACCTGGCAGCATTTTTAAGTACTTACATACATTTTCTTTTAGAAGGGAATACCTCTTTCTCTCATACCCTAGGAAAGAATGACTCACCTAAGATAATTGCAGCCACAGCATGGGCACGCACAATTAAAAGTGTGTTTTCTTCTTCGGAACAGTTTTTATTCCTATGTGAATATGCTCCAATTTCATTGATCAATTAACTCCAATTTAGAGCTGATTTCACTACAGTTCCAGTTCTGCAGAGGAAGATACCCTTCTACAAGAGAATGCCACCTGCCAACATTGGCTCTTGTTGTTGTTGTTAGTCGCGAAGTCGTGTCCGACCCATCGCGACCCCATGAACAACATTCCTCCAGGCCTTCTTGTCCTCCACCATCTCCCAGAGTTCACGCAAGCTCACACCAACTGCTTCAGTGACTCCATCTAGCCTCTTCATTCTCTGCCGTCCCCTTCTTCTTTTGCCATCTAGTGTTCCCAGCATTAGACTCTTCTCCAGGGAGTCCTTCCTTCTCATTACGTGGCCAAAGTATTTCAGTTTCATCTTCAGTATCTGGCCTTCTAAAGAACAGTCGGGGTTGATCTCCTCTAGGACTGAAGTTTTGTTGCCAGTTGTTTAGACATTAATGGCTGTGTGTTGAGTTATTTTGAGGAGACAGCAAATTTACACTGTTATACAAGCTGTATACTCCCTACTTTACATTGTAGCAAAGTGTCATTTCTTCAGGGTTGTCACATGAAAAGATATAATAAAATATTTACAAAATGTGAGGGTGTACTCACTTCTGTGATATACTGTACATATATGCACATAGACATACACATACCAGTTTATTTCCGTGCCCAATAACATTTGTGTAATCCTCTGTAAACCCACATGCATATCTGACTGCTAACAACAGATCAGCAGAAGGAGCAACAATCATGAAGGCATTGATGGGGAAAACGAAAGGCAGCTTATAACTGCAGGACAATTTTTTAGGGAACAAGCAATTACTTCAACAGCACATGAAACAGCCTTTTGGGGGCGGGGGACTGTTTACCAGCAAGGCAAGCAAGGAAGTAAATCATGAAATTGACTAGGACTTGGAAAAGAGCCAATAGATGGTTTTGTGCTCTGGTGGATTTCTGCAAGATTCCTGATAAAATAATGGTAAAAAAAAACTTTTGCCAAGGTCTCATTAAATTACATGTATTTTGATCTGATGCAGGAAGGGAGAGTTTCCCTCATGAGCCTACAACCCTAGCAGACCAATTGCAGAAATGGTGCTGATAAAGGAAGCAAAGATTTTTAATGCAAAAGTGTCTGCACTCTGTGCTAGAAGCAGACAGGAGGACTAAGAGGAAAATATCCACAGCAATCTGCATTGTCTCCCATCTTCTGTCAGGAGTTATATGGGTATGAAGTGAAAAACCACCCCTTGGCAACTTACCTTCAGGTCAGTTTTGTGTGACATGCCCGATTGCCTGGCCCTGGCAATGGATTCAGAACATGCCACATCCATCATGCCACTCTTAATACTTTCAAAGACAGTCAAGTGGTAAATGTAATTAATTTATGAATGTGCCATGAAAACAGCAAGAAAAGTAAAACTTTGAATTGGTCTTGGATTGGACAGCCCCACAAATCAAGGACAACTTAAGATAAATGACTGTCTTCTGACTGCCGTTCAAAAAGTGGACTGTCCACTGTAAAGACACATGGCTACCCCACACAAAACACATACCCATTTTGCTATTTTTGCTTAGCATAACATCCCACTTGGAAATTAAATCTTGCTGGCATTTGGTGATCCTAATTCTAATAGACCAAAGAGGCTTCAAACATTTTGGAAGTAGACCAATTCACTTAAAGAAAATTTGATCATCTTTAAAATCAACACAACTTCAAATAATTTAATTTGCATGTTGCTCTTTCTCATTCCCACAGAGTTGTTAATAATGTGTTATTTATTTAAAACTATTCTAGACTGTCCCTTACCATGGTCTCGGGATGGTTTAACAATAAGACAATATAAAATAAAACATAGCATCTTAATAAAATTTCCAGCCAACCATAAAACCCCAGTTAAACAACCAGGTCTTAAAACATTAGGAAAATAAAAAGGTTTTAGCCTGGTGCCAAAAGGAATAAAATAATGGCACCAGGCGAACCTCTCTGGGGAGCAAATTCCACAATCAGGGCACCACTGCAGAGAAGGCCCTTCTCTGGGTAGTCACCCTCCTAATCTCCTTCAGGGAGGGCTCTGCCCCAGATCTTAAGGGGCGGGCAGGCACATATAGAAGGGGATGCTCCTTCAGGTAACCAGGCCCTGATGAATAATGCCACCATTCCCCTAGCCACCACAAACTAGTCTGAATAGAAATATCTACCCCATTTTCAGAAGATACTAATGGCTAAATACCAAAAAGTATTGAATCAAGAAGTAACAATCACAGAAGTAATAGAAGTAATTAAGAGACAAAAGAATGACAAAACTCCAGGCCCAGATGGGCTACCAGCAGAGTTTTATAAATCCTTTGAAGGAATTTTCGCTACGCTTCTTAAGGATATATGTAATGCAGCATTGTTAGATGCTAAAATACCAAATACTTGGACAGGCAAATATTACATTAATACCGAAATAAGACACGGACTTGATGCAGATTCAAAACTATAGACCTATATCACTATTAAATGTGGATTACAAATTTTTTCCCTCCATAATGTCAGAAAGATTGAAGAAGTATTTAACAGACTTTATTCATTCAGATCAAAATGGTTTTTTACCTAAAAGACAAATGAGGAATAATATGAGAACTATCTTGGACATCTTAGAGTATTATGTGATGCATATGGAAAAACCAATGGCACTGTTATTCATGGACGCACAGAAGGCTTTTGACAATGTTAATTGGCAATTTATGAAGCAACAACTAGTTCAAATGGAGTTTGGTGAAAAGTTCATTAATGCGCTATTAAGCATCTATCAAAAGCAGTCTGCTAGGATTATAATCAATGGAGAATTTACAAATACTATAGATATATAAAAGGGTACCAGACAAGGATGCCCGCTATCACCACTGTTGTTTATATTGATCCTAGAAGTGTTAAACAGAAATATCAGGGATGATATGGACATTAAAGGTACTAGAATTAGAGATGAAAGCTATAAATTGCAAGCATTTGCAGATGACCTAGTTTTCATAATTGAGGAACCCTTAGTAACAATGCCTAAACTCCTACAAAGGATTGAAGAGTATGGCAAGGTTACTGGGATGAAAATAAACAGAGAAAAGACGAAATTGTTAGTAAAAAATCTCACACAGGAGCAGAGAAAAACTCTGGTGGAACAAGTAGATTTTCAGATTGTTAAAAAGGTTAAATACTTGGGAATTTATCTTACAGCTAAGTGTACCACTCTGAAAGAAGACAATTATGATAAACTATTTAAGGAAATTACGAGTGATTTGGAAAAATGGGCTAATTTGCAATTATCCTTGCTGGGAAGAATAGCTCTAGCTAAAATGAATATATTACCAAAGCTTCTGTTTCTATTCCAAATGATTCTCATAAAAATTGATAGAAATTTTTTTGATGATTTAAATTTTCAAATCTTGAGATTGATATGGAGAAAGAAGAAACCAAGGATTAAACTAAAAATACTTCAGGAGGCTAAAGAGAATGGGGGTTTTGGTCTCCCTGATTGGATGCTGTATTATCAAGCTTCTGTTTTAATGTGGCTAAAAGAATGGATAACTTTAAGAAATAAAAGAATCTTGTCTCTCGAAGGGCATGATTTGCAAATGGGTTGGCATGCTTATATGTGGTATGAAAAGTGTAAGGTACATGGTTGTTTTTTAAGTCATTATATTAGGAAATCATTAATGTTGGTGTGGGAAAAGTTAAAGACAAAACTGTATAATAAATTACCAGGATGGCTTATACCTATGGAAGCTCTTGTATATCCAAATGCATTGAATTTCAAAGTGATCGTAAGATATGATGACATTTTGGATAACGATGGAGGACTGAAACTGAATCAAGAAATACAAGAACAAGGATCTAATATTTCTTGGTGGCACAAGGTGCAGATACAATCGAGATATGCAAAAGACTATAGAATGTGGGACTTTTATAAGGATTTAACAGCATTTGATCAGGTGATGCTTAAATCAGATGAGCAAATGATTAAAAGATTATGTAATTTCTTACTAGATAGGAGAATGGAAGATGAACAGGTTAAGGAAACTATGATAACATAGGCACAAAACTTTGGATATAATATTGAATTAGAAAAATGGCAAAAGCTGTGGGAGAGAAATATTAAGGTAACATTAGCAACTTCATATAAACAAAACTTGTATAAAATGTTTTATAGATGGTATTTGTTGCCAAATAGACTAGCCAAGATGTTTCCAAATATGTCAAATGGATGTTGGAAATGGAAACATATTGGGTACCTTCTATCGTATGTGGTGGACTTGCGATAAAGCAAAAAAGTATTGGATTAAAATGCATAAATGGCTTGAGGAAATGTTACAAAAAGCTTTAGCTTTTAAACCTGTTTTCTTATTTGGCATTATACCTGATGATATTAGTAAACAAGAAATGTACTTGACTTTACATGTAATTACTGCGGCGAGGATTGCATTTGCCCAACACTGGAAGAGTGAAGAGCCACCCATTGATGAACTGATCCTAAAAAAGATCTTGGACTGTGCAAAAATGGACAGATTGTCTTTGTCACTGAAGGAGAAAGAAGATACTGACTTCTATCAAACTTGGGACTCTTTTTATTATTGGTTAGAGAAATGGGGCTTCTCATAGATTTAAATATGTTCGTAAGTTATCATAAAAAGAAAAAATGTGGGGGGCTGACCCAGTAGGTCCGTTGTTTCCGATGACTGATGTTGTTTTTAGTTTTTCTTTGTATTAGGTTTATTTAGAATAAAACTTATTCAAAAAGCCTGTGTGGTGTAGTGGTTAAGAGCATGGGACTGGGACTCAGACGACCTGGGTTCTAGTCCCCGCTCAGCCATGGAGCCAACTGGGTGACTTTGGGCCAGTCACAGACTCTCAGCCCAACCTACCTCACAGGGTTGTTGTTGTGGGGATAAGATGGAGGAGGAGAGATGATGTAAGCTGCCTTGAGCCCTTTGTAGCAAAAAGGCAGGATATAAATCCATAAATAAATAAACAAACAGAGAGAGAGAGAGAGAGAGAAGATACTAATGGATAAAATAGACATTACTGTGTCGTTTTACGTTTTATTTTTCGGGGCCTGTATGGGCCATCCTGTTGTAGCTGCGGTGTAGAGGAGATGCTAAGGTGGGGCCACACTGGCCTTGTCTTTTTCTGCCAGCTGTTCCAATTTGTGCATTGGGTATTGGTGATGAGGGTTGTAGTTGTATTTTATAATTGCTTTACACTATGTAGTATATTATTCTATGAAGTATCTATGTTTTGATTTTTTGCATTGCTTTTGCAGTTAATAGTCTGTTTTGTATTTTTGCTTTGATTATATTATTGTATATTATGACACGTGAACCAGCTGGCAAGAAAAGGGCCTGGATGCTATTGTTTTCTTGATTCTAGTTGCTAAACTGGGAGGTCTACTTCTTGGTCTGTACCAAGTTGCTTTATGAAGACAAAGTTTACCTCTTGCCTTGGGTCAATAAGGCTACTGCCAATGTATTCCAAGAATCACCTGTGAGTCCAAACAGATGTATTGATTAAGACAACAGGAAATGGCCTCCATTATTTATTAATAGCAAATTGTACAACTAAGGGTTGCTTCTTCTAGTGTAATCCCGTTAGCCTTGTAGAGGCAGAATCATTCAGTGAACAGGAAGGAGCTAAAACTTGTGCTGCTGGGAGGTGCTGAAGAGTATTTTTGAGCTCTAACAACTCTGTATGAGACTCTGTTAAGTGCATACTGAATTAGCAAGGGAAAGGAGAATCAAGGCTTGTATTTATCTGGTATTGTTATTCTTGCATTGCAATGCTATATTGTTCAGGCCACAATTTATCAGTTACTGCTGCTGTTGTCCTTGGGATTCATAGTGCAAATTTATGCTTATCTTCTCAGAAGTAAATCCTATCCAACTGGACTTACTTCAAAGCAAGAAAAACTCTAATAGGAAGGAAAATCCTGTGACCCCTACACATCATCGAAGGATTGTTTGGATTCCTCCCTCTGAGGTGAGAGACAATGCTCCAAGTTCAGAAAGAGAGTTGGAGAAAGACCTGTGCTGGCTGCCCCCTATGATCAAATAATCAGCCTCTGTGGAAAAAAGGGACATTAAGTAGCTGGGAAGAGGACTGGAAAAGCCAGGATATGAGCTATCCTGAGGCCTCTCTAGCTTCCTTCCTTCCCTTTCTGAAGGCCAACTAGACAGGCAAAAAAGCCTTCCTAATGAAAACTGCTGGGCTGGAGGACAGATAAGCAAAGATCACTTCTGCAGCTCTTCCTGCCTGGCACCGAATGATTGGAAAGCGGGGTTTCTGATCATTGAGGGCAGCATCACTAGGACTGAACTCTTCAGATTTGCAACTGTGGAATATTCAGCACCTTGGTGAACTTGAGGAATGTTTGAACTGGCTGATTGCAAAGTCTTCAAGCAAGAATCATACTTTTTCCCCCCCTTTTGAACTCAGACTGTAAATTGCATTGTTCTGGTTTGAAATAGATTAAGTACTCATTTTGCTTTATGTAAGCAACTGCTGTATTGTTCTCTATTAACTACAGTTCTAAGGAAAGAGATTCAAGCTTATTTTTATTAATCCTCATGGGTCCCACATAAGCAGCAACCATTAGCACCCCAAACATTTCCACTGTGTCAAGTTAGTTCATAAGGTTCACCGAACAGGAGTACGTTACCAAGGATAAATTCTCTTACCCAAGATGTGGTTATACATGCTAAGTTTGCAGCTCAGAAGCTGCCACCCTCACAAACACATGGATATACACAGACATGTTGTTGGTCTTGGAGCTGTGCCACCATCACAATCTGTTTTCAACCATCATAAGGCCATTTTGAGAAAGGATGTACTCTAACCACATTTAGATCTTCAGCTGGGAAACAGAAGTGTCTGCTAGAACAAATCTTAATCACTATATCATCTCCTGCATCTCCTCTTAGAGTAGGGAACTGCTGTTGTTGCAAAGAAGGGAGCAAGGAATAGGCAAATATTTATACATACATTGCTCATAGTTCCTCCCTGAATTTTAATTTCTTTAAGCTCTCTAGCTGGATAGCCTTGACCTGATTATTCTCCCTACACATACCAATTATAGCAATATCCTGGTCCTGCAAGAAGTGCTGCTTCTTACCATCTTAATTTTTTTTAGTAAATTAATGGAATGCTAGATCAGCTTATGATGTTCACATGAGTAGATATGTGGTGGTGTGAGTAGACACTGGACAGATACGATATGAGCACACACTAGTCAACACTGACCAGATGCTAAATGGGAGATAAGGTCACACAAAACAGGCACCAGGTGGATACCAGATTAAATTGGCAGATGCAAGCACCCAATGGATAACATACCAGATGACATGGGCAGACTCAGGCAACAGCAAGCAGATCCAAGCAGACAATGAGCATAGGATCACAGAGTGAGATGGGGCCTCAAAGACCATTTGGCCTGGTATTGGCTGTACAGTCTGTCACAAACGTAAGATGCTGCCTTGCGCTGAATCAGAGGATTGGCCCATTTAAGCCAATATTGCTGACACTGACTGGCAGCAGATCTCTAGGGTTTCAGATAGGAATTTTTCCAGAACTACCAGGAGATGCACAATTGCTAAGGACGGGCAAGAAGTAGAAGCAAATGTGACAGAAATAAGGCCAAAATCCTAAAAGCAACTTTTTAGCAACCATCATATAGAGACAAAAAGAACTATTACAATGGCCAGTGCAAAGAAATAGAAGAGAACAACAAAAGAGGAAAAACAAGAAAGTTCTTCCAGAAGATTCAAGAAATCAAAGAGAAATTCAAACCTAGATTAAGAATGCTGAAAGACAAACAAGCGAACATGCTATCCGATCAGGGTAAACTAAAAGGGCATAAACAATATAGAGAAGAACTATAGAAAAGAGATAAGAGGATGACAGACTTCTTTAAATAGTAATCATATAAGATTATGAGAATGCAGTATCTGAAAGCAAAGTGGAAGCTGCTCTGAAACACTTGGAAAGAATAAAGCACCCAGAACAGATAGGATACTAGTAGAACTATTCCTATCTGTAGAGACCGCATCAGTCCAAGCCCTAAGAAGACTAGTAGAGGTGCTTGAGATCATAGTACATATTTGCATTGACTATTGGAGCATACCCAACTTTTTCAGAAAAAAAGTCTATGTTTTATAGATGACAGTGAAGCCTTTGACTGCATGGATCATGAAAAACTATGGATAGCCAGGAAGCTCTTAAGTCTAGTTAAAACTCCTTTTCTTGTAATTTTAATGCTTTATTTCCTATCCTTTGAATCATAAATAAAATAAAAATAGATTTAAATTACTCCATTATCTATGTGACACCCTTTCAAACAGTTGTAGATGGCTATCATATATGGCCTTTTAATCGGCTGTTTTCTAGGCTCAACATACCCAGCCCCTTCAACTTTTCCTCATAGAAGAAGATACAATACATATACAAGTTTTTCTCCTCCAGCTGGCACTGTGATGCAAGCACAGAAGCTATTCTGCTGTAAATCAACTGTGCTGACATATATTTGTGTTCAGTATAAGCAGGGATGCTTCTTTCCAAAGAGCTATCTATGTGCATAGAGAAACAGGCTCATGGAAATAGTACAAGGAATGGAGGCATGCATTAAATGTGAAAAATGTGCAATTGTTTAGTTACTTGCATTTCAGCTTAGTCAATGGCATTCTTTTCCAGTAGGGCTAATTTAGGAATCAATTTATGGATTGGATTATACAGTTAATGATATTCAGACATTTGGTTATCCAGAGCAGTATCGAATGCTATGTTTCAACACAACACAACCATAGCATAATGGGAAACTAGTGTTTCCCAATACATTGGAAATGAGCAGACATATTCAGAATAGAAAGAGGCAGTGGAGTTTGCAGAAGGGAGCACCACTGGCCAGGGATGTTTCAGAAATAAGTGTTCAGGTTTTTCTTTACTAGCAGCAAGTGCAACTTATTCAGAGAACATGCAGCAGGTGGATACTATCTGCATATATTTATGCATTAAATTTTAATTTTTAAAGTCCTTATTTATACATAATTTATAGTCTTAAGGTGCTAGCCTGTGCCCATTTAAACTGGCTGGGGAATGTTGAGAGTTGTAGGATTTTTTCTGTTTAAACAACCATAGCATTGCCGCTTCAGGTTCTTTAATCTGCCAGCCCCACCCCAAATAAAGTGAACATTGGCTAGGAGTGATCTGGTATGTTCTTGCAGGTACTCTGTAATATCTGTACTCCTTTTGAAATAACAACCTCAGATATGCAGATAATACCACTCTAATGGCAGAAAGTGAAGAGGAATTAAAGAGCCTCTTGATGCGGGTGAAAGAGGAGTGTGCAAAAGTTGGCTTGAAATTCAACATTAAGAAAACTAAAATCATGGCATCCAGTCCTCTCACTTCCTGGCAAATAGATGGGGAAGAAATTGAGGTAGTGACAGATTTTATTTTCCTGGGCTCCAAGATTACTACAGACAGGGACTGCAGCCAAGAAATTAAGACACTTGCTCCTAGAGCGGAAAGCTATGGCAAATCTAGACAGCATACTAAAAAGCACAGACATCACCCTGCTGACAAAAGTGTGTATAGTCAAGGCTATGGTTTTCCCAGTTGCAATGTATGGCTGTGAAAGCTGGACCATAAGGAAGGCTGAGCGCCAAAGAATTTAGGCCTTTAAATTGTGGTGCTGGAGGAGACTCCTGCGAGTCCCTTGGACTGCAAGGTGATCCAACCGGTCAGTCCTAGAGGAGATCAACCCTGACTGCTCTTTAGAAGGCCAGATACTGAAGATGAAACTCAAATATTTTGGCCACCTAATGAGAAGGAAGGACTCCCTGGAGAACCCCTAATGCTGGGAACGATTGAGGGCAAAAGAAGGGGACAGCAGAGAATGAGGTGGTTCGATGGAGTCACTGAAGCAGTTGGTGTGAGCTTAAGTGGACTCCAGGGGATGGTGGAGGACAGGAAGGCCTGGAGGAATGTTGTCCATGGGGTCGCGATGGGTCGGACACTACTTCGTGACTAGCAACAACAACAAGGTCATCAATTTGTGTTTCCAAGACGAAACTCTAAGTTGGCACTTCTTTTCCAGGCCAAGATTGTACTTCTTATTGAAGAGAATGATTGAAAAACTTTGAAGCTGCTCAGGCATATGTTTTGGGTTTTTGCTTGGCAGTAATTTAGTTTAAACAGTCATCTATTCAAGCTATACTTTGCCTTAATATATACGTTTTAATGGTTAATCCTTTTAGGCCCAAATCCAACATATGCTTACTCAGAAAAAAGGCCTACAATTCCCTGAACTCTCCAGCAAGTTGTATGCCTCTCTTTTGTGTAAACTCACATAGGATTAACCTGCCAACCGCCCTGTACTTGTTTTTCATTTTAAAAAGGCGGTCTTTTAATCTTAAAACAAGCCAGACTTTTTGGCTTATAAGAAGAAAGGCTGGATATAAATCTAATAAATAAATACATACTAAATTCCCCTCAAAAGCCGCTTAGGGTTGCGCATGCGCCTTTCGAGAACGCTCCCTTTCCTCTTTGCGCACACGACAGCGGTGACCTCATGCTTGCGCGCGCGCGCGGGGTTGTGGGCCGGGAGGGGCCGCCATTTTCGGTGAGGGGCGGGGCTACGGCCGCTCTGTCAGGGTTGGCCGACTACCGCTCGGGCTGTAGCGGCCGGCATCTCGGCAGCAGCGGCGCTGGCTCTGCGGACTCCGGCCTCTGTCCCGCCGCGAGTGGCAGCCGGCTGTTCCGGCCAGGGCGGAGCGGGCATAGCTGGGGTGAGTTTTGCTTGTGGCCTCCGTCTCTCTCCGGGCATCGCTGTTCGTCCTCCCATCATAGTCTTTCCTGCTTCTTCACCCCCCCCCCCGCCCGCCGCGATGATGCTGGGGGCCTTGCCGCTCCTCAGAAAGACCGATTGACTGACTGACGAAGGGTCACTGGCAGCTCTGGGTGTTGTGAGGAAAGTCGCCCACTATAGGAGGGGGCTTGTGCCTGCGCACGCAGCCTCGGTTTGGGGAGGGGGCTGTATTTTGGGGCGCACGGCTGGATCCGGGCGGGTGAGAAGAGGAATGAGGGGTGCAAAGGCCGGGAGCGGCTGGGAAGCCTTTGAGAGAAGGCCGGGTTCTGGTGGGTGGGTGTGGATGGGCAATGGGTGGTTGATGGAGGAGGGGATGGCCAAGCTGAGGTGGCGCCGCTCAAGATGGAGCGAAGGAGGCGAAAGCGGACGGAGGTTGGCGAAGGAAGGTATAACACGAGGTTGACAGCAGCTGGGTTGCAGCTCTTCTGTTGAGCGTGTGTGCCTTCTCTGTTGCCGAGTCCCCTTTTCCCCATCGCCAATTACTCATCCAGAACAAAAGGCAGAGCCAGGCTCTTGCTAAGGCCCAGCGTTGGTCCCTGATGACAACAGCAAGTTCAAACGTGCATCTGTCATAAGGAGCAAGTGAGCAACGCTACTCTTAGGAAAAGGATGCAGGAGAGGAAGAACTCACTCTTTATGGAGGAGATGTGTTTCTTTTGCATCCACCCAAACCTGTTTCCTCATGACTTCTGTCCCTTCCGGCTTATTGTACAGTTGTGGGTTGGGGTCTGACAATATTCAGAGTAGGGGATATTCCTTGCCCCTGTTCTCTTTGTTGCAATTTTAATTACGGGGTGGATAAATATTTTTGGCTTGCACGACTTTCTTTTCTCTTGAAATAAGGAAGGAAGATGGGAGTAGTACTCTTCCCATTTTTGAGTGTTTTCAGATGGTAAAGGAAGAGTCATCGGCCTAGTTTCTTTCTTTCCAGGGTTTTTAACAGCTTATTGCATTTTGGTGAGTGAAAATGTTTTGAAGCAAACTTAATGTGTAATGGTGTGTGTAAACTGGATAGCTTTGATTGCAATGGTTCAATTCATTTTTTATTTCATTAATATGTTATTTGTTCCGGAGGCCAAATTACATATAGAAATGCACAGTCAGTTTTGGACTATTACTGTATATGTGTTAAGGGCCCTTCCCAGAGTATTTTTGTTGCAGACATATAGGACCAGCCTTCATTTATTAATTAGAAGCATAGTCTGGATAGAAATATTTAAAAAGAAAATAGAAGTTTATCTTATTTTTGTCTCCAAACTTAAATATTTCTTACCTGGTGTTGCAATTCACATATATGTGTACGATAGTCAAATGAAATAAAAACAAATTTAAGACTGCAATATTATACCATTTACCTGAAAGTAACCTCATATGAGTAATACCCACTGAGTTTAGTCATGCACAAGATTACGTTATAAATGGAATTAATATGTCCTCGTAAGCTAAATAACAAAAAAAAGCATGTGAACCACTTACTCATTAAAGAGAAGGTAGAATTGTGTTCTAATTTTCCTAAAGTTTATTAATTTCAAATGTCAAAAAATAGTTTAACTTCTTAATTAACATTTTCATTTGGAAGCCAGTCTTTTTGTAATGTCAAAATTAGCTTGCACATCTTGACTAAAGATGTTACAGCTGTTGGATTTATATGCTGTAGAGTAATAAATCCTGCATTCATAAGCAGTGAAGTTAAAGCAGATGTATTAGGTATAGCCAGAATGTGCTGTAAGCCAGCAATAACTATGTTACAGTAAGCATATTGCTAAACAGGAAACTGTTCTGAGATGATTTCAGACTTGAATCCTAGAACTGAGAAGCAACAATACAGACTAATTTAGAAATGCTTGGAAGCCCAACATTTTAAGTGGTCAATTTTTTCAATAACACTTTTGTATCATGTTGTATTAGTTTACCTGTGTTCCTGTAAATATGGGAATAAAACTGATATGTACAGTTATTGAGAGATAGATCATATACCTGTTTAAAATGCATATTGTATAGTGGCATACTAAAATTAAGGAAACTGGAAAGTAATTGAGAAACATTTTAATGCTTCACAATCTCCTGCTTCCTTATTAAGGCAGAGTGAACAGCAAAAATGCTTTGGAATGGACAGATTTAAAGAGAAATCTAGGTCATTGGCATACGACTAATAATAATAGCATTTGCAACCTCAAAGGAAAACTTTAAATATTTAACAAGAGCATAATATCGGAACATTAACAGGAAGGGTTTTATAATATGAAAGTTGGGATAAAGCGATGCATGCATTTTTAAAAAATAAGAGGACAATTGCTGTTAGCTTTATGTTTGAGGAGTTTTCCATATGGGTCTGACAAAAGCCTCACCTACCTTTTTCCCTTTGTGCTTTATTGGTTTCTCTGGTTGAGTTGAGTGCCCTTGGGATGTTTCACTATACCCTCTAATGCAGTCTCTGGCATTTTACTGCAGACTAAATTCCCTTTGGGCATGAGGATTAGTGCAGTTACTCTTCAGTCTCCACCTTTATGATATGCCTATGAGGCACAATTAGCTTAGAATACATTTTGAGTTCTCACTATACATCCTTGCTATATAACTCTGCTATTGTGGCAACAAGATTCCTATATATTTAGGGTTATTTTAATAGTCAAAATAATCAGTTTACCATATGAATCAAATTTGTTTCATAGAGCTATCGAAAACTGCCCTGAAAAGTGTGTGTGTGTGGGTGTGTATACACACATATGTGACATTTTTCTTAAAGTGATAATTTAGCTGAAATGTTTAGCACCTTCATTAAATGGAATTTACTTATTTTTAATGGGGTTGTCTTGTTTATAGGTTTTCATGTCAAGCATAATAGGAAATTAAGTTCCCGAAGGAAGTTAGTCTTTCTTACCACACTGAATTTCCCATGCATTGTTGCTGAAGGACATGTAAAATATATTAATTTAAAAGTAGTAACATGATGGGTTTCATTTTCAGAGAAGAAATTAAATGGGAAATAAGACATAGTTTTTGCAAACATCTCTAATCAGCAGTAGTCATTGTTACAATGACAGTGGTATCTTGGAAAAGATATTTCCTACCACAGGTACTATGTTCTAATTTTGCTTGAAAAATAGCCTTTTCTCTTCACAGATTAAATACAGTATGTCTTTTCAACTTAAAATTGAAATTGTAACAACCTAAAAATTGAGGTTATTGAAGTTGTTAGAATTGTGCTATGACATGTTTCTGGTTTAATTGCTACTGCTACCATGAACTTGGACCTGAGGCAAGCATCTGCTCTCTTGGCTTCAGCTTCCATTGGTAACACCAAGATAATGCTGGTTTAGCTTACCAATTTTATTTAGAGCCCTTTTGAATTCTTGAAATGTGTGTCTATAAATGCTATGAAGACTATTCTGTACATTTTTACTCAAATTTTTGTAATACCCTGGGTAAAATAAGCAATTTCTGGCATTTTTATTTATCATAAGTTCTGGAAAATATCAACATGAAGTACCTGAACAATGCATAAGGTTAAAGGGAAATTGTGAATTAGGGTCAAAATATGCATATTGCCTCAAATTACTAAAAGTGCAATCCTGTACATGTTTAGACAAAAAAATACTACAACACCCTGCATTCCTCAGCCATGTGCTTTAAAATACACTAAGGTTAATTATAGGGAAAGTGCTTTCAGGATGTAAAAAAAAAAAAAATTCTTCTACAAGTCTGCAAAAATACTGCTGAGTTAAAACTTAACTACTGCTGAGATACAGACATCTTCAAATTTGCAACAGCACTTATGTAATATTTTTTATCCAAATCAAAATTAGTTGAATAATTTGGAAATTTTCCTTTATATTACACTGCTGTTCCATTATTCTGGGAGAATGGACAGAAGTCAATAGATGATAATTTATCTGGGGCAGATAATCATAAATGTCATTAACCACTGAAGTTGGCCTAATTGAAAAACCTGTGTAAAATCTCATTTTTTCAAAAAGCTAATAAACTTTAGCCAGGCAGACAAATGAAAAAAAAATCACAAAGAACATTCAAATTCTAATAAAAGCATTAAAGCAGTACATCTGGCAGTAATATTTGTATTTGGGTATGAACCTGTAAAATAATGTTAGCTACTAGAAAATCTGAGAAAATGCCCGTATCTAGCCTTCACCCTACATCAGTCTGAAACCTAGCATTAATATTTGCGGTGACTTGGTAACCCCAGACAAAACTATCTCGGGCAAATGCTATATATAAAAGGCCTTGGTTTGGCCAAATGTTTCCCCCAGGAAGTTTGAATCAGCTTAAGGACAGATTTCAGGATTCAGCTAGTACAGGTAATGTAAGACTTAATTTTTCATGCAGCAATACATAATAATTAAATAGTGCTTATTTGACCTTCAATCACTGTCAGAATAGTTTGGCTTACAAACTCAAATCAGCATAAAAGATGCTTTTCTTTTATAGGTTTAACTTTTCCCCGTAGAGATTTTAGCTCCAGTTCAAAAGAAACTTACATTGCTGTTAGTTTACTTTTAGTGTCTTCAAAATTGGTGTCCTGGGGTGGGGGGTCCAAAAGATCCCCACAAAACTGTTCTTGCAGAAATTTGGGATATTTTGTATCCCAGGAATTTTTTAATAGTAAGAAAATTGTAAAAGCTATTGGGCTTTTTTTTTTTTTTTACCAGCCTGAATTTTAAATGTTGCTCAAAGGACTGGATTTTAAACAGAAGGTGAACCTGAGATTATGCAAGCACTCCCACAATGTTGAATCAAGGCCAATATACTTAACTCAAAAGTTACAGTAATAACCTCTTAATTTTATGTTAAACATTTTAATGCACATAATGTATGCAGGAATTATATATATTTAAATTATATAAATGTTAATTATATTCATGAATATCTTTACTAGTAATGCTAAGTTAGGGTAGAATGCTGTAGCATTTATCTGGGAGTAAACACAGTGGTGTTTAATGCTGAATGGGCTTGCATGGGATTGTTTACAAGAGCTGAGCATGGCTGTCAAGGATAGCACATTTTATAGAGCCATCAGTTGAAGCCTACTTGATAGCATTTAACAACACAAATGTATAGGATTACCCTGTGAGATATTTGGTGGTAATGATCTAAAATGGCTGGGTTTTATATTGGGAAAAAAATCTGGTACAGACTGATACAGCTATCTCTAGATCAGGGGTCTCAAACTCGCGGCCCGTGGGCCAATTGCCGGGACGGGTGGGGCACAGGGCAGGGCCCTGAGGCCTT
Organism: Varanus komodoensis; assembly: GCF_004798865.1. Taxonomy (NCBI): domain Eukaryota; kingdom Metazoa; phylum Chordata; class Lepidosauria; order Squamata; family Varanidae; genus Varanus; species Varanus komodoensis. The sequence goes on from NW_025335761.1 coordinate 54,432,214, forward strand.
CAAAGCGCCGGTGGCGCCCGGGCCGGCCGTGGGATGAGCGGCTCACCACCACCGTGGTGGTGGAATACTTCATGCGGCCCAGCCTCACCCAGACTCTACTTCCAGCGGCCCCCAGGTAAGTTGAGTTTGAGACCCTGCTCTAGATCTATTGTGTATGAGTGTGTGGGTGTGTGTGTGAAAGCTTCATGATTCTGTACAGTGTGTCAATTTTAACTTGCATGCTTATTTGCATGCTTCTACTATATATACACAGCTCACTGAGTTCATTGGGATGTATGCTCTTTATTCCCTACTTCAGCACAAGAAAGCTTCATGTAGATGGACATGTGTATGTTCACTGTTGGAGATGTGCATTTCTGTCAACAGAGTCATACTCTTTGCCCCATTGAACTAGCCAGTTGCATCGTGTGCATTCTTACCTGGGACTATGGTTAAATGTGGATGGGGTCATAGGGTTGTTCTTAGTCATATAAACTAGATACTGCCTCTTTTCTGTAGGTTAATTCTCTTGATAGTGAAAATAGATGGGGTAAGAAATCAATAGTGGATGGTATAAACTGCACACTGTTGCTAATATATATGAAAGGAACTCTTCATGTTCAGAAACCAGCCTATTAAACATGAGCAAGATCTTTAAAGCTAGTATCAGCTTAGTGTTATTGTTCTGCCTAGTTCATAAAATCTGGTGGAGAGGCCTTTCTACCTGTTCTGGAGCAATGGCTAGATAGGACAAGAAGATTTCTAACATGGCTACATGCAGATTGAGAAACACCTTGCCCTGTCAAATATGGCTGGACCCTGCTTCCTTGTTGTTGAAGACCTGTTTGTGCCTACAGGCCTATGTTTTTTGAGAAAAAAAATGAGTTGATTTTAACTGTTACCTCTGTTTCTTGGCTTGTTTCTATTTTAGGAACTTGTGACTGACTTGTTGTAAGCCCCCCTGAGTAGGCATTTGCAGTAGCAAGGTGAGAGAGAAATGTTCTAATAAAAATGTCTGCAGATCCTTGGACACAGATATTTAAAGAGCCAGTGTGGTGTAGTGGTTAAGAATGCGGGACTGGGACTCGAAACCTTACTTCTAGTTCTTGCTTGGCCATGGAGCCAGCTGGGTGACTTTGCGCCAGTCACAGACTCTCAGCCCAATCTGTATTACAGAGTTGTTGTTGTGGGGATAAGACTGAGAGCAGGAGGAGGAGAATGATGTAAGCCACTTCAAGTTCTTTAAAAGAAAAAAGGTGGGATATATGGAACAATTTCACAGATTCAAAGTGTAAAAACTTGAGAACTCTTTACCTGGCTTTGAATAGATGGAATGGATACCAGGCAAGGCTCCTGAAGGAAGGAATTCCATAAGCAGAATGGAGAATATTGTGTACTTTAGAACACAGAATTCACAACTAGTACTGGAATATTGTATATCAGGTAGTTGACAGGAAGGATTGCTGTAACACCATGTGCTCAGTTCTTGGTGTGAGATTTATAAAGGCAGTCCAGTAGCTTTGTTAATCTCTGTCCTACCTTTCAAAATTCAGTTGGAGACCCCCTCCTCCATGTCCATGAGTCATGTGTATTTGACTCAGTGCTTTGTGTGAGGATTTATTTTCAGAAATTGCAGGTTAGAAGATGTGTCAAGTCTCTCAACTCTTCTTTTTCTTTCAGACTTCTGGGTGTGACCACATATCTTGATATTGTGAATCAAAACTTTCCATTGTATTTCTTCTTCTAGCTGTTGCAAAACAGAAGAAATAGAACCAGTTCTTGTTCATTTTGAACACAAATAATCCCTGTGAAGATGCTGCTTAGCGAATACTACAGAATCTTATAGTCAGTAGCTGCTGCATCTCAGAGGGCACTTGGCGGAATGAAGAGATGGGTGGGGCAGTAGACATAGTTGTGCCTAAGCTCCCCCTCCTTCTGAGCAGAACTGGCCAGCTTCTTGGTGTACACCTGAACTGAGAGCAATAGGGAAGACAGAACACAGATGGAGGAACTTTTCTGAGTGACTAATGACCTGTTGCAATCTGGACCAGGGAAAGAAAAGGTGGACACCTTGGTAGAATGCTGCAACAAGTTTTTGCAGCATTTAGAAGAGGAAGTTGCTCAGTTGCATCTTGAACTGGACACCATAATTAATGCAGTTCCATGAGTTGAGTTGCCCAGAACACTGTCCAGTTCAGTTTTATTGGATGAATTTCAGTTTTCAAGACCCGAAGATGTGAATGAGTTGCTTGGTTGGGTCTGGTTGACCCTTATTGTCATGGACTATTGCCCTTGGCTTATTACAAGTGATAGGGAAGGGCTCTCAGGCTGGTTCCAGGAGGTTAAAAACTGTTTCTTGAGAAAGGAAGCAGGATTGACTTTTTTTTTTTAAGGCAGTAATTTGGTGACTCCTGAAAAAGCCTAACCTGAACCTGATTGATATTAACAGCCACAGTCCTGTAGCCAACATCATCATCAAAGTTTTTATGGGTGGTTGCCAGTCCTCTCTAAGCATACTTGAATGAAGTGGATTATCTAGATCTATTTCAGTCAGGCTACAGGCATGTTTTTGGAATGCAAACTACACTGGTCTTCCTGTTGGCAGAAGAGGGACAAGGGGAGCTTCCACTTGCTTTCTATATCATCAGTCATGGTAGCCTTCTACATAGGTTGTCAGTGTTCAGAGTTGGAGGAACTGCACTGTAGTGGTTTTTCTCTTACTTGGATGGCCGATTCCACAAAGTTGTGCTGTGGGTTTATTGCTCTGTGCTTCAGCAGCTGTGATACAGAATTCCACAGGGCTATATTATATCTCACATTCACATTCATAGCACCTGCAAGAAACCGCTTGAGCACATTCTCTAGAGGTGTGGGCTGAGGTGTCATTGATAGGAGAATGACACCCAACTCTATCTCTCCTTTTCATCAAATCCAGGTATAGGTGGACCTATTCTGAATCTGTACCTGAGCACAGTAATGGACTGGACGAAGGCAAATAAATTGTGACTCAAACCATCATGGTACTATTAATGGGTGATTTCCCTGCCTGGAAGATGATATTCAATATGTTTCAGAGCAGGTATCACTCCCTTAAAGGATCAGGTTTATAGTTCAGAGCTGCCTTTGGATCTAGCATTGTCATTAGAGCACAGGGGGTTCCCTTGGGAGCTGGGCTCCCTTTTTCTCTCTCAAACAACAGTCAGTTCTTTGGCAAAAGGACCTTATTTCCAATGTACATCCAGCAAACTACTAGCCAACAAGGGAAGAATCTCTGAGTATGCGCAGAGCAGTTCACTGAACCCAAACAAGAGACTATTTCTGAGAACTCTGCTTTTCATTAACCCTGGGCTCCATTCCTCTGGTGTGCCCCTGTGGAGATGGGCAAGCCTCCTAGATCTGTGCAGGCCCTCTAGTTGTCTAGTCCTTCTCTTCCAATTCCATGTCACAGGGTCAGGGACTGAGGCGGGCTCTTTTTGCTCCTCTTCCATGTCCCCTCCTGGCATTTCCAAACCCTGTTGGTTCTTAAAGTCTGCCTGAACTCCTGGAGATGGCAGCCTTGAGATAAGCTTTTCCTCTTCTGCCATCTCTATGTCTGCAGACTTCATTTCCCATGCCTCACCTCCCTCATCCAAAGAGTCAGTGCCACCCTGATCATGGAAAGTGTGCCAAAATGTCTGCCTCTTTCATTTCCAAGAATAGGTGGAGTTGGTGGCATGGACCACCTCCATTTAGTATAATATACCAACTATGTCCTTATCTGGATAGAAAGCCTAGTTACAGTTATCTGTTCTTGTACCTTCTGAATTACTGCAATGCATTATATGCAGAGCTGCCTTTAAATTTAACCTGTAAACCAGCTGATCCAAATTAGAGCAGCAAGATTGTTAATGGGTACTGGTCAATGTGATCATATTAGACCATCTCTGTTGGCTGCCAGCCCAGGTCTGGGCTGTGCTTATAATACTTGTATTAACATTCAGAACTCTCAACAGAGATTGGGACCTGATTACATGAAGGGTTATCTCCTCCTTTATGTACCTGTCTGGACCCTAAAATTGCTCTCAGTGGCCCTTCTCCCAGAACCTCTGCCAAAGGAAGTAAGGTAGATACCTTTTAAGAAGAGAGCCTTTTCTCTTTTGGGTCTGTGATTGTGGAATGAGCTTCCCAGAGAGACCTTCATGGCACTAAATTGTGCTCTTTGGTTGCCAGGTTAAGGCCTCCCTATTTTCCTAGGCATTTTAAATGTTTCAACTCCTGTTTTAAACCTGTTACAGCAAGACTCCCATATCCAATAGTTTGGTTACTGCATTTTTAGATAACCATGGTTGACCTCAGCCCAAAGGAGAAGTTGTAAAGTGCCAAAGGAAGTCTTGTAAGTGAAAATATTTGATTTAATAGGGCAAGAAAAAATTGTATGCTGATGTAAGAATGAATGATATTTGGGGGAAAAGAAATGTATATAGTATACTATTTAAGTCCAGTTTTCAGGGCTGTAGCAAAAGCAGTTGTCAAAAGCAGTCATTTCTGGACTGAGTCAAAGGAATCTGAAAGTCTGCATTCAGAAAAAGGTTTCTGTGTTTGCTGTTATTCGCAGTTTCAGGATTTGGGTTAGCACCTAGAACCATTTCACAAGGATATGGGAGTCCTCCTGTATTTTATTTTAATCTTTCTCTTACTGCTAGTTTTACTTTGACTTTTACTTCTGTTTCATGCTGTAGTTTTAAATTCACACAATTTTATAGTGTTCATGTTTTTAATTGTTGTGAATCACCCAGAGTGCTTTAGCTATTGGGTGATACAGAAATGCAATAAATAAAATAACTGAATAAATTGCCTGGATGATAGGCAGACCATGTGTGTTCTACAGAATGAAAATGGTTGGGCAGCTTTGCAGGAATGCACCATTCTGTGACCAGGTTAGCATGGTGGTGGTGCTCCATCTACTTGGTGTGAGAAGAAGGTAGATCAAAAAGTGCAGGTAGATTTCTCAGTCATTGTTTAGCAAAGATAATTTTTGGTCTAAATTAGCTGTTAGAATTACTTATTTATAGTAACTTAGAGGTAGGTATTTGTGTCTGCGTGTTATTCTAGCTCACAGAATAGATCTTACAAGCCTGAAGCCTGTCCTTCTATCATCTGTGGTTGCTGTGTGAGTACATTAGACAATATGGTCAAAATGAAACAAAAATTTGAGTATGAAAGTTTCCATGGGAAAGAAAAAGCGTTCGGTTTGTACATGCATTGTAGGTAATGATCACAGAACATGTACTTGCTTGCAATGATTAACTGTCTTTAATGATAAATATAAAAGTAGGTTTATTTAATCTGCAGTAGTTTCATTGATATCTCATTGAAATCTGAGTTGACAAAGGCTGTTGAGGGATGCAGCCCTCATATGTTGAATAGACATCAGCTAGTTAATTAATCAGATCAACAGTATTTGCATGTTACGTACTAGAAATAGCCTTGACATTATATGGGGTTGTAGCTTTCCTCAGAGTAAGAAGCATAGTCTAATTAGGAAGTTAAAATATATGAAAACTTGTTTAGAAAACTAAAATGCCTCTGCTTCAAATGACAAGCACCTTTTTATTACTCCTTGGCTCTCATTAATTCTAAAAATAAGACATGATTGTCCTGCTACAGCTGTGGTGTTATGAAGGTAGATCAGTCTCATGCCCATTATTTTTTGAGAGGCACTTTGGTGTGGCTTAGTGGTTAACTTGTTGCACTGAGACTTGGAGGTCTGAGTTCCAAGTCCTCACTCAGCTATTAAACTCACTACATGTATTTGAGCCAGTCATTGTCACTCAGCCTAATCTAGCACACAGGATAAAACATTGTGAGGATAACATGGACAGGAAGATTGCATTGCAAACCAGTTGAGATTCCTTGTAAGAACAATAAAGGGTAAAAATGTAATGTACTGGTAATAACAGAAGCACATCACATGCTACCACACTTTACTCCTTTTTCCCCCAATGGAAAGCTTAGATACTTCTCATGAAGTATCAATGCATAAAGGTGGCTGTTTCATTACAAGTAAAGTTCCCTGATTAAAAAGGAAGTCTGTTGCAGCAGTTGAATACATCTAAGGCAGGAATGGAAATCCTCTGCTCTGCAGAATTTTCCTGTTGGACCCACACAGCTCCCTGCCTCCTGGAGGGGATCCCTTTGCCCCATTATCTTTGATTAGTGGCGAGAGATGACCATGAGGATCCCACTATGTATCATTAGTTCTACTAGCAGAAAGTGCCTGCAGTTATCTTCAGTCCCTGATGGAAGATAACTGAGGATTTGGCCACATGTGCTGTTATGAAACAGTCCACAAATCATGGACTCAGGTGGTGCCTGGAGGAGTCACAATCCAAGTACCCACTAAGTCCTTTCAAGCAGGCATGGAACTTGGAGGAGGGCACGACTGGATAATGGGGGTGGTGCTTTATGGCAGACACATGCTGTTTAATCTCATCCAGCCTGTTGTTGTTGTTGTTGTTGTTGTTATTATTATTATTATTATTACATTTCTATGCCGCCCCTTGCCGAAACCTCGGGGCGGCTTACAACATGATAAAATACATTGAAATACTATGAGAGGGTTGCTTAGACTCCAGACCCCAACAATACCCTGGACCTAAGGGGAACTGATTTTCTTATAGGCATAGAATTGTCATTGAAAGTATAACTTTCCTTGATACTAATGTGAACTTAGTGCTACTTTAGTCTATAGCTAAAACTCCATGACTACCTGATTAACATATGTACACTATACACCTTTGAATGAAGTGACGCCTCTACTTCAGTGAAGTAGTTGCCAAGCTAATACAACAACAAATAAAGTTGAACAAAAAAGGGAGGTTTTTACACAGTGTTTGCTTTTGTCATCTTGAGAGAAAATGCACTGAAGGAAAAAGAGTCAGGTAGGCCTAGAGCCAGAGAATATTTCAACAACCAAAAACAAAACAAAAGCACAAAAATGTCCTAAGCATTTAATGCTAGTTGTCTTAATGCTAATTGTCACTTGAAGGGATAGAGGCTTCTGCCTTGCAGTGTTTGTGTATAATTTTATTGACTTTTTGAGTCAGACTGTTGATACTGTGAACGCTGTTTTCCCACAATTCCATGCAGTTGTTCTAAGTGCCTGCATACAGGCACACCTCATTTTATTACACTTTGCAGATACTGCATTTTTTCAAATTGAAGGCTTGTGGAGATCCTGCATTGAACAAATCTATCGGTGCCATTTTTCCAACAGATTTTGCTTACTTCATGTCTCTCTGTCACTTATTAGTAATTCTTGCAATATTTCTAAAGTTTTCACCATTATTATATTCGTTATGGTGATCTGTGATCAGTCATATTTGATGTCACCATTATAATTATTCTGGGGTGCCACAAACTGTGCCCATATAAGACAGTGAACTTAATCGATAAATGTGTGCTGACTGCTCCACTGACCAGCTGTTACCCCATCTCCCTCTCCTTGAGCCTTCCTTCTCAGGCCAGACACACAACAATATTCAAATTAGGCCAATTAACAACCCTACAATAGCCTCTGAGTGTTCAGATAAAAGGAAGAGTCATGTGTGCCTCACTTTAAATCAAAAGCTAGAAATGGTTAAGTTTAGTAAGGAAGGCATGTTGAAAGCTGAGTTAGGCTGAAAGATAGGCCTCTTGGAATAAACATTCAAGTTGTGAATGTAAAAGAAAAGTACTTGAAGAAAATTAAAAGTGCTACTCCAGTGAACACACGAATAATGAAGTTTTGCTGATATGGAGAAAGTTTTAGTGGTCTGGATAGCAGATCAAACCAGCCACAGCATTCTCTTAAGTAAATTCCTAATCCAGAGCAAAGCCCTACTAACTCTGTTCAATTCTGTGAAGGCCCAGAATGTTGAGGAAGCTGCAGAAGAAAAGTTTGAAGTTAGCAGAGGTTGGTTCATGAGGTTTAAGGAAAGAAGCCATCTCCATAACATAATTGCAAGGTGGAGTATCAAGTGCTGATACAGAAGCTGCAGCAAGTTATCCAGAAGATCTAGCTAAGATAATGAAGGTGGCTATACTAAACAACAGATTTTGATGTAAATGAAACAGGCTTATTTTGGAAGAAGATGCCATCTAGGACTTTCACAGCTAAAGAGAAGTTAGTGCCTGGCTTCAATGCTTCAAAGGACAGGGTGACTCTCTTGTTAGAGGCTATTACAGCTGGTGACTTCAAATTGAAGCCAGCGCTCATTTATCATTCCAAAAATCCTAGGGCTAAATCTACTCTGCCTGTGCTATATAAATGGGAGAAAGCCTGGATGACAGCACACCTGTTTACAATATGGCTTACTGAATATTTTAAGCCCACTGTTGAGACCCACTGCTCAGAAAAAATGAGTCCTTACTGCTCATAGACAATGTACCTGGTCACCCAAGAGCTCTGATGGAGATGTACAAGATTAATGTTGTTTTTTATGCCTGCTAACTTAACATCCATTCCTTACCCCATGGTTCAAGGAGTAATTTCAACTTTTATGTCTTACTATTTAAGAAATATGTTTCATAAAGCTATACCTCCCATATCAAGTGATTCCTCTGATGGATCTGGGCAAAGTAAATTGAAAACCTTCTGCAATGGATTCACCATTCTAGAGGCCATTAAGAACATTCATGATTCATGAGAAAAGATCAAAATATCAACGTTAACAGGAGTTTGGAGGAAGTTGATTCCAACTCTCATGGATGACTTTGAGGAGTTCGAGACTTCAGTGGAGAAAGTAACTGCAGATGTTAGTAAGAGAACTAGAATTAGAAGTGGTCTCAAGATGTGATTGAATTGCTTCAATCTCATGATAAAACTTTAACAGATGAGGAGTTGCTTCTTATGGATGAGCAAAAAAAGTGGTTTCTTGAGATGGAATCTACTCCTGGTGAAGATGTTATGAAGAGTGTTGAAATGACAACAAAGGATTTAGAATATTACATAAACTTAGTTGGTAGATCAGCAACAGGGTTTGAGAGGACTGACTCCAATTTTGAAAGAAATTCTACTGTGGGGAATAGGATCAAGTGATAGGATCAAGAAGTATAGCTGTGACAGGAGCAACTGTCCCATTTTGAATACTTAAGAAAAATGGTCAGGTAGGACTGGCTTTTCCTGTGTTAGCTAACATTGCTGATACTTCCCCTTCTCCATATATTAATAGGACAAATTCTGCTTCACTGGAGAAAGGGGAAGCATCTGCAGTCTGGAGAACCACTTGTGACCACAACTAGCCATACCCAGTTGAGACCACAGCTGAATATCTATCTGAAAATCACTGGAGCTTGGCATTACAGAATATATATATGACTTGTACATAGTTTAAATATGCTGACAATAAATGACACTTAGTCTTGGAAAACATAAATCTGAACTAGTCATTGCAGTGTTGGAGCAAAATTAGGCACTGTTTCAGTGGCAAGATGGAATGGTGGTTTTGTGCAACATGCTGTATGGAAGAAAGATACAGCTATTACCATGTCAGTATGTAGAGTTGTATTTACACGCTTGTTGGTATATTACAAGCAATCCCTGGGTTATGAATGAATTTTACTTCTGAGAAAAGATTTTTTAAGTCAGATTTGTATGCAAGTTGGATCATATATAGTCAGCCTTGCACATTTGTGGGGCTGACTATATATGGCCCCATGGACCCCCATGAAAGTGAAAAAACTGTGAATATCTCTTACCCGCCCCCCCCCCCCGAAACTCATCAGTGTCTTTTCTGTGCAGCAAGAAAATGCCAGACAGATCTCCCTCTCCAGATGGGTAGAAGAAGAAGATATGCTTTGGAGGCCCTTCCTCTTTCCCCTTTTGCTTCCTCTCTGTATGGTGATGACAATTTTCTGCAGTAATGTTTCAAAATTAATAGGCAGTTTGTTCATAAGTACAGGTTGTTCATAACTTGGAAGCATGTAACCCAGGGACTGCCTGTATTGCTCACCCTTTTATTTATTTATTTATTATTTATTAAAACATTTTTATGCCGCCCCATTCGCCGAAGCCTCGGGGCGGCTTACATCACTTGGGATGTAGATACTTGGGAGATCAAACATTCCACTCCCATTCCTACTCCAAACATTCCACTCCCACTGCTGCCCACTCCTTTGTTACTGGGAGTGGGTGGCAGTGGGAGAAGAGAGATTTACATGGTAGTTGGTTTTTTAGCCTGAGCTCAAGAAAAGCTATCCTCATACACTGAAACAAATTGTCACTCTAATTCTGAAGTCTAAAGCTTTAAAGGAAAAAGTTTCTAGTGCTTGTGGTTCTTGAGAAAATTGAGCAAGTTTTGCTGAGTGTTCAAGCATTTGAGACTCAATATGGGCTTCACATTTGACAACTGAAAAGTTATTTAAGAGATACACAATTCTGTGTTGATTTGTTGAGCTCTTCATATTTGGGTACTCTGATTATCAAATTGATAATATATTTTTCTTGCTGAACTGATTTTTGGCTTTGCTGCCAGTAATATTTTATTATTTATCCTTTTGTATGATACTGTGTTTTAACATTTTAGGTTTTTGCACTGAGCTGCTCTGAGAACTTAGCTACAATATGTACTGTTTAAATATATAAACAATTTGCACTGTGAGCCTTTAAATTAAAGTTCGAATACTCAGACTTCTGTAAAATATTTTGTTTCTCACCAGAATGTATGACAACATGTCCACAATGGTGTATCTAAAGGAAGACAAGTTGGAGAAGCTCACTCAAGATGAAATTATATCTAAGACGAAGCAAGTGATTCAGGGATTAGAAGCACTGAAGAATGAGCACAATTCCATCTTGCAGAGTTTGCTGGAGACACTGAAATGTTTGAAGAAAGATGATGAGACCAACTTGGTGGAAGAAAAATCAAATATGATTCGCAAGTCTTTGGAAATGCTGGAACTGGGACTCAGTGAAGCACAGGTAAAATTGTGCTTTTGCAAGCTGTTTCACTTTGTGTTAAAATGCTACCTTTCTTTGATACATGATTTTGAGAATGAAAACTGAATTTTATCAAGTAGTGAGATGATTGATGTTGCTTTATATATATATGGTCAAGAATCATGAGTTCAGCGGAAATAACACTTGTAATCTCTTTTGCTTTCTAGGTAATGATGGCATTGTCGAATCACTTAAATGCAGTAGAATCAGAGAAGCAGAAACTACGTGCTCAGGTTCGCAGGCTATGCCAAGAAAATCAGTGGCTAAGGGATGAGCTCGCCAATACTCAGCAGAAATTACAAAAGAGTGAACAGTCTGTGGCTCAGCTAGAGGAAGAAAAGAAGCATCTAGAATTCATGAATCAGTTAAAAAAATATGATGATGATATATCACCTTCAGTAAGTAGCTCTACATCAAACTACATTTTATTTTCCTTAATTTCCTTCCATTTGCTAACCTATGTTAACTTGTAAATATATGTAATTCTTCAAGCAGATTTCATTGTTTGTGTGTATAGGTATGTATAAAGAGTGTAGGGCATAATGGGAGCCTTGCTTACTAGAATACTTGGTTCCAGGAAAGTTTTTAATATTTATAGTGACAGGGTAAAGCTTGCTAAATTTTCACCATACATATTTGGCTTTACTTTGGAGCAGTCTAGAACTGACCTTGCAAGATCACAACATTATGATATACAATGATATACTGGTATATCCAGGAATGGGATTGCATTTCACCCAACCTTTTTAATAATGTAATTTTAAAATCTGTTCTCTCAGATGTCTGATTTGAAAAGTATTATATATTTCTGCTGCTGAGCTGTGTTTTCCTCTGTTGCCAGTAATGTTTCCCAGTCAAGAAATTGTTCCTTGAAACAGTTCACAATAAAAATACATAAAGAAATAAAAACAATTAGCATCGCCTTTCTGGGGCTGCCTGTGAAGGGCAGAACCCCACTGTAAAGCAATAACTGTCAGTGGTAGTTCTGAAGGGTACCATAATAAATGACATGTTACTAATCTATTGCATTTATGTACCATTCAATACCCAAAACGAACTTAAAACTATAAAATATAATTTAAAATGTTAAAACTATAAAACATAATTTAAAATGTTAAAGGCATATCACAAAGCTAGATGTAAAATGCACACTAGCATTAGGTGAGCTAGTCAGGAATCCAATATGTTAATCAAGCTTCAAGATCTGCTTCTTATTTTTAATCTTTCCATAGTAAGTATTGGTGGAACCTCAGAACAGAAAGTTTCAAGTCTTTTAATGAGAAAGAGCTACCTTGATCACTTCCAGAATAGTCCCCATATAAATCTGTAGCAGGTTCAAAGTCAAAAGACGTATTGTGACTGTTCCATGGTTTCTATAAAGTATGGAGCTTTATGAGCAAGAAATTTAACTAATTAATTTAATTGCTCTATATACAGCTTGCCATATATAAATAGTTTATGAATGGCCTTATCATTGATGTTGAAATTTCCAGTAGCCTTGGCCAGGGTATTCAACACTAGATCTGAATCTGTTTCTACCAGCTCAATTAGGAAATCTCTCAGGCAATGAGGACTGTACACATGAAAAATTCCAAGCCTATTCCTAGAACCCCCAAGCCAGGTAAACACAAACTCTAAATATGTGATAGATAGAGAGCCTAGTGAGAGAAAAAATCCCAGTATATCCAGGTGATCCCACTAACTCCACCCATCAGTTCTTTGTTGTCTTCTGAGAAATTGGCATTAAACAGCAGCACTTTAAAGGAAGATAAGTAGTTGATGAATCATCTTGGTTTTGTTGGCAGGAGAGAGACACATTTTCACTATGATACATTTAAATAGTCAATAAGAGTACAATCCTATGTACACTTACCTGAGAGTAGGTTCTGCTGCGTTCACTTGATTGTTCATCTGAAAATAAACATGCACGTGAATAGGAGAGTAATGTGCCATAACGACTCTCTAGTACAATTTCACTATTGCTAAAGAGTATGTTTATATCCGGCAGAAGAAAAATAAGACTTTATGGTTCAGGAGTTCTAAGGCCTACATTCTAAGTCTAGTTATACATTTATTTACTTATTCTGTATCTTGGCTTTCTGCAAGAAAAATTGCACTCATGGTGGTTTACCATCATAAGTAATTTGATTAAAACAGTAATAAAAGAGAAACATTAAAGTAGAATTAAACACAGCAATGACAGAATAAAAATAACATCAAAATGAACAGACCCACTCATGTGCGAAAGGCTTGCTTGAATAAAAAGGTTTTTGCTTAACCTTTCAAAGACTGTTCAGTTGGTAACAATTATTAGTGTTGGTTTCACAAGTGAAGTGGGGAAAGTACTGCAAGTGTTCTTTGCAATGTGGGTGTGCATGATATACACAGCCATATTATAGTAACAGTCTGATTATCTGGTGGCTTACTTAGGAGGATAAAGACACAGATTCTGCCAAAGAACCACTGGATGATTTATTCCCCAATGATGAAGATGACCAAGGGCAAGGAAGTAAGTAAAATTAAAGTCTTGTCTTTTTCTGTTACTGTGTTGAGGGCAACTCCTAGGCTGTTGTTTACCATTAGTAGTATGTGTAGCACACACCCACCAACTTGAACAAAACAAACTGTGGACAACTATGGGGTCTGACTTGTAGATACTTATGACTGAAAATAGCCTCACTTCAGTGTGGATAGTTCAGAGTTGGAAAGGCTGTAACTTTCCTAGTTAGCAATAACTGTGTTTTGCCACAAAGTCTGCACTGGTGTAATCTTAGTTACTACTAATTTTATGTCACTCTCAAAGTAAATGCTGAAGTTAGGGCCTACTTCTGAAGATAAATATGCTACAAATTAGCTGTACTTCAGGTCAGAGGTTGAAAAGAGAACCCCTCACTCTTAGTTCCATTGGCTTGTGAGATGGGTGTGAAACACCTGCTGAGATAGCCATAGTTGGTGAATTTTATAATTGCTGATTTTTCTCATTCCCTTGGAAGCCCAGACCGTTTCAAGAACAACTATGATAAAACAAAAATAACCGCACTTACAATAATGTTTCAGAATATATTCAAGGTGGTATATTCTGAAGTAAAGATGGAGTCATTAGATATAATAGTCCCATTGAAGTCAACCATAGTTTTGATTGAGTTAAAGCATAGGAATGTGTGGTCGTTCAGTTTGTCCATACAGATTATGTGGGAATGTAATGCACTTGTTCAGATTGTGATTTTCCCCCTTCCAGTTCAACAGCCACACAGCAGTGCAGCAGCAGCTGCCCAACAAGGTGGCTATGAGATTCCAGCAAGATTAAGGACCCTTCATAATCTCGTCATTCAGTATGCTTCCCAAGGTAGATATGAGGTTGCTGTACCCCTCTGCAAACAAGCACTTGAAGACTTGGAAAAGACTTCTGGTCATGATCACCCAGATGTTGCCACAATGTTGAACATACTTGCATTAGTATACAGGTTGGTATTTTTAACAGTCTTTTAAATTATTTTCTGGAACCTTTGATATTATGAAAGGGGATGTGTGATGCTGGGAATTCTGTTTCATTTAATGCAATGGAATCTTGCAGCATTTTCATTCTGGCAAATGGTAGAGGACCATGCTCTGGTTTGGTTTTCATTGGGGTTGGGGAAGGGATAGGATTCTGGGAACATTATGAACATTTTTTCCTGGGTTGGTTTCATTGGTGCAAATTATAATTTGTGCTATTTTTAAAAAATCAGTCTTTTGCAAGTGTGCACCTATATCCTTAGGAGGGTCTGAAATGAAAAGACTTGTTGCTTAATGTCCTGTGAAGTGTCTGCTGTCAAATGCAGTAGATCTCCACATGGAAATCCTGCAAATAAGTTAATGTGTTAATTTCTGCTTACTTGACAGCTGTCAAAGGGTGAACTCACCAGTTAAAGAAATGCTGCAAGAAAATCTTTGTTTGTGCAAGTGGGTAGCATGTGTATCATCTCCTGTATGACAAGGTTATTTGTCTGGAACTGATTTTTCTCAGTCTGCTGCACCTTTTCTGCGCTTTCCCATCACTAGTTGCTCAGAAAAACGTGAGCCATCCTTTTTTCAGGAGCATGGAAAATCTTGTCACTCACTCTCAATACAAGTATCTTCCTTCACCTATGCAAAGTAGCACATTAATCTACTTGCAACATCTCTTGGTAAATGTTAATGGGTGGTACCTACTGCACTTGACAGCAGACATTTCAAAGCCAAAATATGTGTAAATTGCCAGCATTAAAAAAAAAGAAATCTGTGCACTGACTCAACCAGTACAAATGCCAGCAGTTGGAAGGGAACAAAATCCAGAGGACTGAATGAAAAAAATCAGTTGGGTTTTCAACCCTGTCAGAGGAATTGCCATACATCCATGCAATTACAGTCTAATAAAATCTTGATTTATTTTGAAGGGATTACTTATGTTAAAAGTAACAATGCCCTACCTGTGTTGTTGTAAAGCAGCGGTCCCCAACCTTTTTTGGCACCAGGGACCAGTTTTGTGGAAGGCAATTTTTCCATAGACCAGAGTTGCAGGGGAGATGGTTTCGGGATAATTCAAGCTCATTACATTTATTGTGCATTTTATTTCTATTATTATTACATTGGGGTATATAATGAAATAATTATACAACTCACCGCTGAGTCTGGGTTTAATGCTAATACATAAAGTTTACCAGGATTCTGAAGCTGGTTCTTGCTTTTGTTGTTGATTTTAATGTCCAAATGCTTAAATGATCCATTTATGAATAGGGCGTGTTGATCATGGCTCTTTCCTAATATAGGGACCAGAATAAATACAAAGATGCAGCAAACCTACTGAATGATGCCTTGGCTATTCGTGAAAAGACCCTAGGCAAAGATCATCCAGCGGTTTGTATATAGGACACAGATTTTCATTTTTGTTTTCCCCTACCCTGTTGTTTTGTTCCTGTAACTGGCAAGTATTTTTCTTTAAGACTTATCTTAATGTTAAACTCAACAGGAAAGTTTTTAAGTCCTGGGTTATCATTAACATCACTAAGGTAGGAGACCCTCATAAAACGTTTTGTACTTTAAATAATTAAGGGCAAATCTCTTTTAATAATACTCCACTTAAATTACTCTCATGACACACATGTCTGATTCTGAATCAATTTGCATGATTTGAATATACCCAAACATCAGTGAAGTATTTAGGCTGAGTTTGTGGATTCCTATTGGAGCTGTTCACACTCATAAGACATTGCATCAGTATAATTTGTTTATTAGGAATATCCAGTTTAATCAACTATAGCTTAATATTACAGAAAGAAAATCTGAAATTATTTCACTTGACCTCATATTTACCTACAGAAAATTTGTGGATTTCCTAATATGTTAAGATTCTAGTCCAGTGCTTCCCTTCCTGTTTCTTGTATCTAATCCGTTGCTCACAAATTAGTCCTAATGAGGCATTTAGCCTCTGGTCTAGGACTTACCAAATAACTTAGTCCTTTGGAAAATCTTATATCATGCTTTGCTGAAAGACCATCAACTGTAGATGTATTTCAATTTCTGAAGCTTTAATTAAATAGGAACCTGTTGGACGGTATGTTAAGTATTCATTAGTTTGGTGAATTGAACCAGAAAATATCTGTTAATATTATTGCAGGCATCCAAAGGTTGGGCATCACTGTGCTAGTTAAAACGCATTTTCTGCTTGTTGCTTGTAACTTAATTTTTTCTTTAATTGAATAAACAATTCATGAGTACTTGTGTATCTGAGCTACAAAGAGATTAATGCACTTGACATGTCTAAGCTGTTTATTTTTCCCCCAAGCATGTCAGTAAGTCTGGTAGCAGACATAGTAGTTTTTCTCTTTTGTAGGTTGCAGCAACTTTAAATAACCTTGCAGTGCTTTATGGGAAAAGAGGAAAATACAAGGAAGCTGAGCCTTTATGCAAGAGAGCTTTGGAAATCAGAGAGAAGGTAGCGCAACTGTTTTCTTTTTGCTGACTTGGTCTTTCTAAGAAAAATCCCCTCCACATGTTTATAATATTGGCAGTGTGTGCATATGCAGATTAAAGTAGATCTTGTGTGTATAATTGTGCAATATTTAGCATTTTATTGAAGTAATTTATCTTACATCGTTTGGGTATGTTTTGAAAATGTGTCACAACTTGCTTTCAGAAAGCAAGAAAAATTATCCTTGAAACATGACAGGGAAGTGGGGCAAGAAGAAGTGTGTTGTGGTTGCAGATAAAATGTTGATAACTTGTTCATAAAGCAACTATAATATATAAAAATAGAACAGCAGAGTTGAAAGGAAGGCCATTGGAAGTACTTAGTACTTCAGCTGTGCTATCCCGGATACTCAGTACAGCACCAGTATCAACTTGAGGGCCAGGAAGCAGGGTTGGCCATAGTCTACAGGAATATGCTTTCCCTCTCTAGGTTTCCTGTTCAGCCAAGTGTAGGTCCTGAGTGTCTTTACCTTGCATTGGGCAATTGTGACAGATTAGGGATTCTGCTGGTGTCCTGCCCACGCTGCTGTCCGTCAGTTTCTGCTGATAGAAGTGGTCTCAGACTTGGTGTTGAGGACCCCTAGGGTGGTGGTTTTGTGGAATCTTAACTTCCATGCCAGGGCCACTGTATTTGGGGCTGCTCAGGGCTTCATGGCCGCCATGGCAACCATGGGGCTGTTTCAAGATGTTACTGGTCCAACACATGTAAAAGAACACATGCTTAATCTGGTTTTCTTCACTGGACAGGAGGGTGAGCATTTGGAGCACCATCTGGTCCTGTTTTATTGGATAACTTCAGTAATTAAGATCCCATGATGTGGACATGGTGCTTGGGTCATGTTTGACCCATTGTATGTGTGCTCAAGCCTTGTTCCTCATGGCACATTACAGCAACTAAGGCAGGGATTTCTAGCTCGGTCTAGGAGGCTGTGAACACCTCCTTGAAGGAGGGAGTGGTGCCAGCCTCTAAAAGAGACTGTAATTAAGTCACTCCTGAAAAAGCCCAACCTGGTTCCAGAAGATGTTAATAACTATAGGCCAGTGGCCAACATCCCCTTCCTTGGCAAGGTGTTTAAATGGGTGATGGCTGAACAGCTCCAGGCACTCTTGAATGCAATGGATTGTCTAGATCCATTTCAATCAGGCTTCAGACCTGGTTTTGGAATGGAAACTGCCTTTGGTGATCCTGCGGGGTGATCTTTATCAGGAGAAAGACAGGGAGAGTGCAACCTTGTTGATTCTCTTGGACTTCTCAGTAGCTTTTGATGCGATTGACCATGATATCCTTCTAGATATCATGGGCTGGAAGTGGGAGGCACTGCATTGCAGTGGTTCCAGTCCTACTTCATTGACTGGCTAATTCCAGAAGATAGTGCTGGGGGATTATTACTGTGTCTGATAGCAATTATGTCAGGGAGTCCCACAGCATTCCATTTTATCCCCTGTGCTGTTTAGCATCTACATGAAACCACTGGGTTACTGGAGGTTATCTGGAGGTATGGGCTGAGGTGTCACCAGTATGCAGATGACATTCAGCTGTAGCAGTCTTTTTCACCAAATCCAGCTGAGGCAGTGGCCGTTCTAAATCCAGGTCTGGGCATGGTAATGGACTGAATGAGGGCCAAGAAACTTGAGGCTCAATCCAGACAAGATGGAGGTATTTTTAGTGGGTGGTTCATCTGTCCAGTTGGGTGATATTCAACCTGGTCTGGATGGGGCTGTATTTCCTCTGAAGGGCAGGGTTCATGATTCGGGATGCTCTGGGACCCGGAGTTATTACCTGAGGCACAGTTGGACTCTGTGGCATGGAGTACCTTTAATCAGCTTCAACTGATATACCAGCTACAACCCTATCCAGACAGAGAAAACCTAGCTACAGTTATTCTCACTCTAGTAACCCCTCATTTGTTTTATTGCAATGTGGTAAATGTGGGACTGTCTTTGAAAACAGTCCAGAAACTTCAGTTGATTCAAAGCAGGGCAGCAAGAATGTTAATGGGGATTGGCTCATGAGAACACAGTATACCAGTCCTCTTCCAATTATGCTGGCTGCCAGTTGAAGTCCGGGCCTGATTTAAAGTGCTTGTACTGAAATTCAAAGTCCTAAACAGCTTGGGGCAAGGTTATCTGAAGAATTGTCTCCTCCTGTATATACCTGAGGTCTTCTTCTTCAGGGGTCCTTCTCTGGAGCCCCTTCCAAAGGAAGTGATGCAGGCAGCTTCCAGGAGAGCCTTTTTGGTTGTGGCACCCCAGTTTTGGAATGTGCTCCCAAAAAAATTACATTTGGTACCTATTTTGTATGCTTTTCAGCACCAGGTGAAGACCTTTTTATATTCCTGGGATTTTAACAATCTTATTTTTTATATATATAACCCATTGTATTTTCATATTACCATGATGCTTCTGTGCTGAATAATAGCAATTGCAATTATGGGTTAGTTCTTTTATTTTTATTATTGTCTGTGAGTCTTTTTAACTTTAGTTTATTTTAACTTTTGTTAACTGCCCAGAGAGCCTTGGCTATTGGGTGGTATAAAAATTTATTAAACAATAAACAAACAAACTATTATAAATATGTAAAACATGTCTGATTATTACAGGGTTCCCCAGCCTTTCTAAGTTGGTGGGCACATTCAAAATGTATAGAGTGTCTCATGAGCATTCTTACAAAATGTCTTCCATTGGATGCTTGTCCATTCATAAAGTGGCTGCCATGGTGAGAATGGTTACTCACGAAAAACTCATTTCCCAAGCAAAGTTAGCAAAGTGTTTACTTGGAATATCTTTGCATTGTGTGTAATTTATTCTAACTGACTTTGATTAATATGTTTGGGATCGAGATATAAGTAGATACATTAATCTGAGTGAATGGATCTTAGTGTGAATGGTATACCTGGATGCTTTTTAAAACATGAAAGGTTTTGATGTGGCTTGCCTTTATTTCTAGGTACTGGGAAAAGACCATCCTGATGTTGCCAAACAGTTAAATAATCTGGCCTTACTATGTCAGAATCAGGGTAAATATGAAGAAGTGGAATATTACTACCAACGGGCACTTGAGATCTACCAAACTAAACTGGGGCCTGATGATCCAAATGTAGCAAAGACAAAGAATAATTTGGTATGTTTGAACAGTGGAGTAAACAATAATGAGAAATGAACTCTTAAACGGCTTGGGACCAGGATACCTGAAGGGAACATCTCCTTCCGTATATGCCATCACGCCCCTTAAGATCGGCTGGAGAGGCCCTGCTCCGAGAACCCCCCTTAAAGGAGGTAAAAAGGGCATCCACCCGGAACAGGGCCTTCTCTGCAGTGGCACCCAGACTATGGAATATGCTTCCCAGTGAGGTTTGCCTGGAGCCAAGCCTATACTCTTTTTGGTGCCAGGTTAAAACCTTTTTATTTAATTGTTATTTTAAAAATTAGTATTTTTACCATTTACAATTGCTTTTATTTATTTGGTTTTGGTTGTGTTTATTTGTTTTCTGGTTCCGATAATTCTGTTGTATTGTCTGATTGTTCTATGGTTTTGCTTTGTTTGGTGATTTTCTAGATTTCGTGATTTTCTAGATTTGGTGCTATTCACCTGCCCCCAATTCTGAAGCACTGAAATGCCTCTCCTAAATATGTCGATATTCTTGGCTCTACCTATTTGCTTTTGGAATGTGTCCCCTGAGAGATTCTCTGGCCTCAAGCTGAAAGAGATTTGATACACTTTGATGCACCTGTGATGTACGAGTGTATAGTACTACTAGTCAGTGCAGGCCGTTCTAAGCACAATAGATTAATGGTCTTCCTCTGTTTAAAGCAGTTTCCTATGAGGCAGAAAAGCACATTTGGATTCAACCCATTGTTATGTGCTGAGCCATTAACCATTAGCTATTAAATGAATCCTAGGACATACGTTTAAAATGTACATTGCTGATATTATGTCTTTCAGGCATCCTGCTACCTGAAACAAGGCAAATTTAAGCAAGCAGAAACTTTATACAAAGAGATCCTTACTCGTGCCCATGAAAGGGAATTTGGCTCTGTGGATGGTAAACATTTATAATATGATGGAACTAATACTAATGAAGATAATGGTTTTTGCCTTCATGTAATAGGTTAGATGGCATAAAATATTTAGAAATTGTTTTAGAAATTCTTATATGAAGTGTTTAGTTATAATAACTTATATAGTCAGACAGAGAGGGATCTTTGCATAATTCAAAACACGTTTCACAAAATATTTTTTTCATGCTATATGGCCAATTACATTTTCTGGAGCTGCTTTTGATACATGATGCAGAAGACTTGTTTGAGATTTAAAGCAAAAATTTCAAAACCCACTGGGCATGATTCCTTTTAGCTCTTTCACTCTGGTCTCCTTTTATAAGTTGTCACCAAATTTCACACAGGGTTTTAGATGATGATAGTAAGAAGAATGGAAATATAAACATGAAAATTAATACATACTAATTATCCAATCTAAAACATTTGGGGTGTTCATTTACCTAATAGAATATTGGCAAACAGCACAGTAGCTTCATTGCAATGAGTTTATTATGTAAACAGTATGCATGAGGTGTTCAAAGTGATAAAAGCAAAGTAAGGCTGTATATGTTCAAGCAAACAGCTTCGCTTGTGTCAGCATGTGTTACTTGCAGTTTGGTTCAAAGCTGACATCAAGGATACCTTGAAAGAACATTTTAACAGTTTTGTAATTCAGGTTTCTAGTTAGCATTTTTCCTGTACAAATCAAGACACCTGTTTGGAGTTTGTCTTGGTTTTAACACAGTGATACAGTTTGCATATTACACAGCAATTCCAGGTTGCTTAACAGCAATTACTCATTGTTTGTTGAGACATTGACTCTGTGTTATTTAGTTCATAAGCAGTCCAGAGGATTTGAGTTTCCACATCATGAAACATTCTATTCTTAGGTTCTTAATTGAAAATGGAAATAGCAGGCATATGGGAGGCAGCACATGCATAGCTTTACTTAAACCTGGAAATTCCTGGGATTAAACCACCCAGGAATTGCAGCTTGGTGTGCGAACTGGCATAGTGTGATAAGAGGACCTTCTGCTATGTTCATCTTGTTCCAGAAGCTTTAGGCACGGCTCATCTATTTACAGAGTATAGGACTGTGAGTAAGTGGACTTGATGCCCTAGAACTATGAATAGATGGGTGTCTCTGTACCTTTTTGTAATATTTTATTTATTTATTTATTTATTAAAACATTTTTATGCCGCCCCATTCGCCGAAGCTTCAGGGCGGCTTACAACAATAAATAAAACCAATAAGTTAAAATATACAATCCTTATATCCTTAAGCATTCTTCTAGAAAGCTAGCCTGTCCGTATGTAATGGTAAGTTTATTTCATATAGTATCCAATATCTCATTTTTACATAGATGAAAACAAACCTATCTGGATGCATGCTGAAGAGAGAGAAGAATGCAAAGTAAGCATAAATCTGGAGTTAAAAATGTATTCTGTTGAAATTTTTATAGCCTAAGATGCAATTTAATACATTGTTCTCAATTTAGGGCAAGCAAAAAGACGGCACAACCTTTGGTGAATATGGAGGCTGGTATAAAGCTTGCAAGGTTGATAGGTAGGTACATTTTTCTTAAAGCATTTTAAATATTTGAAAAATCAAACTAATAGAGTACTGGGAGAAATCCTCATAGTGAGGAAATCTTTATAAATGAACAGTGTAATGTCACAGTATTATTGTCTCTGCTTTCTGGTGGAACCTGATGTACTCTTTGTGTTTTAAAGGGGATACATATAATAAGCTGCTCTCAGACAAGTTTAGTACTTGCCACAGGCAGAATTTTCTTCTAACCAAGCTAGGGAATTTTCATTGCTACCTCGAAGTTTGTTTTGAATGCAGTTGAGCCAGGCACTTACACAATAAGAATGTGTTTTTGCTGCTCAGATGCAGTTAGTATTTTTGCACCTTCGTTTAGATGTAACTCTTCCTTGATTTGTATGTATTCCTCATCTCTAATCAAAGTCTGAATAATCAGTGGAATTCTCAAAAGCCCAATATTCCACTTTGGTTGTATAGCTTGTGCTGCTCCGCATGTGACTTTTACGTGCAAACTGTCTCATTTCCCAACTCTGATAATAAGCAGCCTGTTCAGGGGCATGTCTATTGCAAATTCTAGCTTTTGTCATCTGGAAATTCCATAACTAGCTTGAATCCACACAAATATAGTTGTTGAGTTCTTCTAGTAATTGGGAAGTCTTGGAATGCCTGCATACTAAAGTTTAGGCCTCTAACTCTGTGGTAACTGCCATCACAATTTTGAGAGAGATTAAAGTGTCTTTCCTTCTTTTTGTATAAGTAAATACTCCCATGTGTAACTATATTAAGATACAATTGTTTTTGATCAGGTTATGAAACGTAAACTCTATAGCAGAACAGCCATTAGAAATACCCATCTGTAAATCTTACCTGCCCTTTTCCTGTGTGTTATACACCAGTGTGCCATCTCTGATACCCTGTCTAGTTTTGCTGTTGCATTATAGGAGAGTCAGTTTGCTTCTTGCTTAGATGTTATCATTCTGTGTATTGTTTCTTTCCTCAGTCACATGTCACAGGTTTCTTTGCCCCTAACTAAACAAACAATTTTGCAGTGCTAAAGAACTACTCTCAGTTGCTCAGCAGATGCTGCTCTTTACATGCCTTTTAAATCTTTTTTCCCCAATATGGAAGTAAGTCAGAGTTATCTAGGGCAAGGTAGCCTGTCAGTTGTTTTGGCCTACTACCCTCACTAAAAAAGCCCTCCCTGGATTCTACTCTGTTGGACAACACAGGGCTCCATTCTATCCCCTCTGCTATTTAGCATCTATATGAAACCGCTGGGAGAGGTCATCAGGAGGTGTGGGCTGCGGAATCATCAATACGCTGATGATACCCAGCTTTACCTCTCGTTCTCCACTAATCCAGGTGAGGCAGTGGCTGTGCTGAACCGGTGCTTGGCCGAGGTAAGGGAATGGATGAGGGCCAATAAACTGAAACTCAACCCAGACAAGACGGAGGTCCTGTTAGTTGGCGGATCAGGTTTCGGAGAGGGTGGATTTGACCTGGTCCTGAATGGTGCAACACTCCCTCTTAGGGATAAGGTCCGCAGCTTAGGAGTACTCCTCGACCCGGAGCTTTCTTTGGAAGCTCAGGTGACAGCGGTGGCGAGGAACGCCTTCCTTCAGCTTCGGCTGATTAATCAGCTGCGCCCCTACCTGGAGTACGACTGCCTGGCGACGGTGACACACGCGCTGGTGACTTCCCGCCTAGACTTGTGTAACGCGCTTTACGTCGGGCTTCCCCTGAAGACAGTCCGAACACTTCAATTGGTGCAAAATAGAGCTGCCAGGTTGCTGACAGGGATGGGGCATTATGATCACATGACTCCAGTCCTCCGTCAGCTTCACTGGCTTCCCATTGAAGCCCGGGCCCAATTCAAGGTGTTGATTATGACCTATAAAGCCCTAAACGGCTTGGGTCCTGGCTACCTGAACGAGCGCTTACGTCCGTATATGCCCGACCGCCCTTTGAGATCTGCGGGAGAGTCCCTTCTCCAGGAACCCTCCATGAAAGAAATTAGGAGAGTAAGTACCCGGAGGAGGGCTTTCTCTGTGGTGGCGCCCAACCTATGGAATTCACTCCCCAAAGAGGTCCGCCTGGCACCATCGTTACGGGTTTTTCGGCGCCAGGTAAAGACCTTTTTATTTAAACATCATTTCAATTGTTAAAACATATGATCTGGCCAGGGCAACTTCTTCTTCCTTCTCTTTCTCCTCCTATATTTTAATTTTATACTGATAATTTTAATTTTATATTTGTAAGTCAATGTATTTTTGTATTTAATGGTAATTTATTATGTACTATTGTATTTCAATGTATTTTATCATGTTGTAAGCCGCCCCGAGGTTTCGGCAAGGGGCGGCATAGAAATGTTGTTGTAATAATAATAATAATAATAATAATAATAATAATAATAATAATATTGGCCAATATTCCATTTTTGGGCAAGGTATTAGAGTGTCTGGTGGCTTCCAAACACCAGGGATTCCTGGATGAGATAGTGTATCTAGATCTATTTCAGTCTGGCTTCATGGGTGAGTATGGAACAGAAACAGCTTTGGGTACCTTGGTGGCACATCTTCACCTAGAACCAGATGGGGAGACTGTCCTTGTTGGTTCTGCAGGACTTCTATTTATTTATTTAAAGCTTTTCTATACTGTCCTCTTACCAAGAGTCTCAGGATGGTCTTACAATAAAAGAAAATAAAACAAAGCATTATCTTCTATAAATCACAATTTAAATGATAATTTAAACCTTAAAATGTTGGGAAAATAAAAAAGTTTTGGCCTGACACTGAAAAATGTAAAGTGTTGGCTCCAGGTAAACCTCTCTGGGGAGCATATTCCATAATCGGGGTGCCACTGCAGAGAAGACCCTTCTCCGGGTAGGCATTCTCCTAATCTCCTTCAAAGAGGTCTCCGAAAGAAGGACCTCTAACCCAGATCTTAAGGGGCAGGCAAGAAGGAAAGGAAATGCTGCTTCAGGTATGCAAGTCCTAAGCCACTTCTCAGTGGCTTTTGATCCCATAGATCATGGTATCATTCTTTGTCACTTTCCTGCAATGGGAATTGGAGAGACTGTCTTAGAGTGGCTTCATTCTTTCCTGAAGGAGCAGACCCAGAAGGTGGTGCTGAGGAACTCCTGTTGAACTCCTTGGCCACTGATCTGTAGAGTTCCTCAGGGTTCTGGTCTGTCCCCCATGCTATTTTACGTATACACGAAACAGTTGGGAGAGGTTGGTCAGAGTTCACAGCTTCAGTGTCGCCAGTACGTTGAGGATACCCAACTCTTATTTCTCCTTTCCATCTCACTCCAGAGAAGCTGTATCAGTCCTAAAACAGTGTTTATTGGCAGTAATGGATCGGGTGAGGGCAAATAAATTGAAGTTTAATCCCAACAAGACAGAGGTGTTCTTGGTCAGTCAGGAGGCAAATCAGGGAATAGGGATTAAGCCTGTGCTGGATGGGGTTACTCCCATCCTAAAGACACTTCTCTTAACGACACAGGTTTGCAGCTTGGGTGTACTTCTGGATTCAACCCTGAGTCTGGATGTTCAGGTCTCAGCAGTGGCTAGAAGTGCAATCACTTGGTCAGAACTAGTGTACTAGCTGCACCTATTCCTTGAGTTGACTGATTTGGCCACGGTGACACATGTCTTAGTAACATCCCATTTGGATTGCCCCATTTGGATTATATGGGGCTGCCTCTGAGGAGTGTTTGGAAACCTTAGCTAATTTGGAGAGCTGCTGACTGGGGCTGACTGCAGGAAGCACAACTCATGAGAGCTTCACTGCCTCTCAGTCTGTTTCTAGGCAAAATTCAAAGTGATGATGACCTACGAAGCCCTTTACAACTTGTGTTCAGGCTATCCAAAGTTTGAGATACCCTATCTCATCCAGAACTTCTGGGGAGGCCCTTTTCTTGGTCCCACCACTTTCAGAGGTACACTTGGTAGAAACACAGGAAAGAACCTTCTCAGTCACTGCCCCAATCTTCTGGAATACCTTTCCTAGGGAGACTACATTGGCCCCTTCCCTGTAATGGTACCGTAAGCATGCTAAAATATTTTTATTCCAGCAGGTATTTGGGAATGGCCTTTGCGTTCGGGCTGGATTGATTGTACTGTTTATATTTTTGTAGTGTTTTTAAACTATGTAGTCCCAAACTCTGGGAATAGGCAGAAATAAGTAGAAATATAACAATAGAATCATATTTGGGAGGGTGTTTTCCCTCTTGCATTAGAATCAAAACAGAGGTTTCAGAGTTGCTGAAATGAGATATAATACAGAACTTAGCATCAGGTTGATGAGTCTCATGTGCCAGAAAGTTTTGTGATCTTTTTAGGCTGAAAAATTCAGCAGGGCTGACATGTAGAAGTGGAATGTACAGTCTGTATCTTTCTCAAGGTTATTGCTTCAGAACCAGCCTAGCTCTGTAACAGATAGGAATAGTTATGGAGACACTTGATGCCTTCTTGCAAAATCTTTGTCTAAAAGAACTGCAAACAAGTTGTTGTCAGGGTCATTTTCCATGGCCTGCAAATGTTTAACTAACAGTAATAGCATAATTTTGCCAGATACTAGGTGTAAATTATGCAGCTTTCTAACCTCATAGCTTCATGCAATGTCTTCATAGACAGTAACTTGCATATTTGCAGAGCTCTTAGGAACTTTTCACGAGTAATAAATGCTTGTTGGCATTGACTTTAATAGAATATACCACAGTATTATTAAACATGAATGTTTCAAATTCGGAATGCCATGGTCTGTTGTCAGAAACTAATCGTGATTTTTAATTTTATAGTCCAACAGTCACAACTACCTTAAAGAATCTTGGAGCACTTTACAGACGCCAAGGCAAGTTTGAAGCTGCTGAAACATTAGAAGAGGCAGCAATGAGATCCCGTAAACAGGTAAGTGCCAGTTCTTTGTTTTTCTCATTTTGTTCATCAGGTTTTTCATTTCTAAAAAGTTCAAAGGGCTGGAGGTTCTTCCCAACAAAGAATGGTAAATAATCCTGGTTTGCACAACAAATGCCAACCATAGTGTGCTAGATCCGATGTAATGGCAAATTGTCATTTTTGTACCTAGGAAGTAATTATGTAGAATGTGCCAAGGGGAGAAGGCTGAGGGGAGGAGAAAGCTTGTGAGCACAAGGCTCATTTCTCATAGTACTAAACTGTATTGGTGAGTTTTGTTTGAACTGACCCGAAAGGGTCTCTTCTCCATAAAAATATTTGATACTCTTGAAGAAATACCAGCACAAAGTGTTCTTAACTTTGAAAAATTATGTGTTGTCAATATTAGTGGGGTTCCAGTCCCCACTCAGCCATGGAGCTAACTGGATGGTTTGGGCCAGACACAGACTCACAACCCATCCTACCTCACAGCATTCTTGCTGTGAGGATAAGATTGAGAGGAGGAAAATTATGTAAACCTCCTTGAGTTCCTTGAAAGGAAAAAAAGGCAGGATATGAATATAATAAACAAACCTTGAAAAACAATTTACAGATTGTGAATGGTAGCATATCTATTTAAGTATGTCATACACAGTTACAATTAATTTTTAACTATTACAAGATCCTTTATAGATGGAATTGTATGCCAATGCAGCCACTTTACTCATACCATAAAGGGAGGAGGAAAGAAACCAGGAAGTCTTTAATTAAATATAGTTTGCTATTTCATCTGAATTGGAAAACTACAGTTAGGGTTAGGGTTTGAAACAACCCAGGATATTAAACCAACTTCAAACCATGGTTCTATATTTTGTTTTGTTTTGAATCTTGTCTCCTCTTTCATCAATTGAAGATTTCCTAGTTCGTTTACTTTGCATGAAAAAGTGGAGTGAAGGGGTTGCTTATGCTGTCAGAAGACTTGTTCCTAGCTCAGCTTATTAAGTAGACATATGATTGTTCAAATACAGTCTATATGTAGCCCTTTCTGGACTAAACTTAAAAGTGCAAAATTGCTTAGAACAGGCTGTTGGAGAGTTGATCTTTTCTTCTTGAATTTATATTATCATTCTCAGTCACGGTACTGAAACTAACCATTGCCAAGTAAGCTGTATGTTTTCTCTTGGCTCATAGGGTCTTGACAATGTTCACAAACAGAGAGTCGCTGAGGTGCTTAATGACCCAGAAAGTATAGAGAGAAGACGAAGCCGTGAGAGCCTCAATGTTGATGTGGTAAAGTATGAGAGTGGCCCTGATGGAGGAGAGGAAGTGAGTATGAGCGTAGAATGGAATGGGGTAAGTACAGTACACAGTGTAAGGAAATAACCTAGACTGGTATGAAAGAAAGAAAACCTAGACTGGTATGAATGACACTGAAAGAAAAAAATGTGGGGCTTTTATCAGGTCTGACCAATTGGATACCAGTTAGTTTAACTGAGGAAAATCTCCTTGGAATTGACATTTGGATTTAGGTATGAGCACTTGAATGCTGATTGAGTGTCCTGGTTAATGAATAGGACCTAATCCTAACAAGTGACTTGTTTCTCAGAGGATGTGATAGGATGGCAATTGGTTTACTTTGCTTGTTCTCTTTATATTCCCTTTATCTCAAAAGGTTTCCTTTTCTCTGTTTCAGTTGCAAGCATTGCTGTGCAGTTAAGTAGAGTTAGTATGGGAAAATAAACCAAAAGCTCTAAATTTAAGGAGAAAATTACTTCACTCTAAAAGATGCAGCCCACCTGTGTTCCCACTGAAGTGTTTTTTTTCCAGGTGTCATGAGCCATGCTGCAGAATTTGGCTTCTCTATCAAGATTTTTGCTGTTCCATGGCATTGTAATAATGCAAAAATCCACCCATCTACAGATAATATGTTAATACTTTACATTGCCAGTGGAAGCTTGATACATTGCCAGATACTTGATTAAGCGAGACCTTTTCTACCTTGTGATTTGTACACAGTTCCACTGCTTACCATAAAATGTGTGCCACAAATGTTACAGTAGCAAAACACTATATTACCGTTAACTCATAACAGAGCCTACTTTCTGTTTGGTATCTTGTAAGCAGAGCTAGTTCAAGCTTTTAGTAGTTTACCACTTTTAATTTTTGTTACACTGGGCTTATGCATTAACTCCCTGTGATACGCATTTTGCATATAGCTGCCTTAGTTCCATAAACCATTTAGATAGTTTGCAGTAGTCATAGGTTTTTCTAAGTTTCTTCTGCTATGGGCCATTGATACTGCCTTCCATACTGTGGTAGTTCTCAGATGTCCTTTGCTTTCCCTATAGTTCTGTTGTTACTTGGCAGAACTGAAGGATGCTAAAGGCTACTGTAGCTGTTTGCCTTTTCTGTTTTTTATGTAGGAAATTCTTATCTGTCCCTTTCTGCTCTTACTGGATTGGCTTTGGTGTTAGTAGTGCTAAGACAGTCAATCAGCATATAATGCCATTACTACTGCCTTCATTTGTTCCCTTGCCAATAGAACTGTGTACTGTACTCTTCCCTGATTTTGTTTCTTCTATACTTGGCATGCCTTCAAATCTTCAGGTGGGGTTGTTGACTTCAAATGACTTTTAATTAAGAAGCATGCAGGTTTGGGATTGACAAGCGCTCTGACCAAACAGTATTTCTAGGTCAATGGCAGTTGGGTATAATAAAACACTCAGATCAACTAGGAATCTTTTCCAGAGTGGAATTTGTCTACTTTGAGAAGTATGTGGCATTCATATCTTTTTCTAGTTCACTTAGAAGTTTATGTTAGTCCACTTGCCTTCTTTTTGGGTTCATTTGTTTTGTGTTCAAGCTCTAAACTTCAGTTGATCTGCTTGCTTCCACAGTTTTTGTTTATGTTGACATGCTTAGTTGCTAATTCTGCATGTGCTCATTCTGCTCGTCTGTCAGACAGGTTCCACACTAAGGGTAGCCTAGAAATAATTTAAGATAGACTTTGGCACAATGATAATTTACTTAATATTGAGTCAAATGAAACACACATTATATTCCATCCTTTCTCTAAAGAGCCATGGCCATTATCCAGTTTTATCCTTTAGAATAATTTTGTGAGTTACTTCAGGCAACTTGTGTGTGACTTGCTCAACTACCAAATTAAGTTCTTGGCTAAATGGTGATTAGAGCCCAGGCTTCCTCATTTTGCGCTTTGACTCTGTCCATTACACCACAAGAATTCTCATCTAGGCAATGCTACTATTCACAGATAGTTTTACGTAGCCTTTCATCCTAATGAATGACATCCAAGTTCAGTAAGGTCTGTTTCTAAGCAGGTATGTCTGCAGAATGTATGCCCAGTGCTTTAAATTCTGATTCAGTCTGGTTTCTCCAACTACACTTTGCTGTGGAAATTGTTCACCTTGGGTGAAATTGGTACATAATGGGAATAGATGTACTGGGCACTCTCACCAATTGCTAGCTTCATTTTGAATCTGTAGATCAGCCTCATAAGCAAGGCCATAACATTTACTCACTTTCCTATAGTTTCATGGCAATATAATTCATTACTGTGCACACCATGCAGCTACCTTATTGAAGCTAAGTAGCTCTGGGTCTAGGTAGTGCTTCAGTAGGACTGCCTGGGAACCTTATGTATGCTGGCATGAGTGCCCTGGAGGAAAAGCTGGGTTTAAATAAAATGTGGCACATCAGCAGGGTATGGGAAATTCAGTGATATTCTTATCCAAGCTACAAAAACTTCCTCACTTGTAATCAATCCTTACTTGCCGCAGGTGAGTGACTCTTTACATTTCTGGTTTATATGAGTAGAGATATAATTAATTTTGGCATCTGCCTTCTTGCTGTTTTTAACCATGCAGGACGGTTTACTTTTCTGGTTGCTTGGAAAATATCCTAGAGGATGAGCAGCTTAAAATATGGCTTAAAATCTGTGACTGGGGTAGACATTACATGAATTATTTAACTGGAAACGATTGAATCATTTAAAAACACTGCTTTGTGTCAGGCTCTGCAGATCTTTGCCTTTTTCAGTTAACTTTCACGTTCTGTTTACCATATTGCCTTCTCATTCCAGGGGCTGGAATGAGCTGCCAAAGATGGGATCTCTTCCTATCGTGTTTCTCTCATACAGTTTGATCATGAAACCAGAACTGGTGATTTAAATAATGGAATCAGAGCAAACAGATTACATTTGTTTGGAGGACCTTAAAAAAAGTGACATAAAGTAAAATGTGCAGAGCAGTGTCATATGCTCTAGGAAGACCTGCCTTGCTCCTGGGTCCATCCAACATAGCTTCTGACAAAGGGCTGAGGTCTGCTGCTTCATACACAATAGGCTCTGTTAAACATTACATGGTTGGTGCCATTCCATTTATTCAAGTTCCAGTCCTAGGGTATGCACTCACTCAGTGAGGGGCACTAAGCAGAGCCATTGGACCTCACTGATTCATGAACTTGATAGCATTCAATATTCTTCCGTATCTGCACAACACATGGCTGGTAGTGATGAGCAAGTCTCCCATAGAAGTGTATCTGCAGTTATTGGTCTTACTAAGCAGCATCCATTCAGCTTCCAAGGAACTAGAAGGTTCTGAGAACTAGGTTAAAATCCCCTGTTGTAATGAAATCATAGAGCTTTGTAATGCAAGTTTGTTTTCCTGTGCTTTTGTTATGGGCACATCTTACTGAAATATTTCATATATGTTAATGCTTATATTAATGCATGATTGATTTCCCTTCACCACTTTTTTATTTTGGCTTGTATACTTTTAAAGATAGACATTTACTCGCTGTAATGTAGATCTTCATGGTAAATCAAAATGTATCTGCCTGTCTTCATTATGCACTGGGAGATTTAAAAATAATGTTATTAAACTAAATGTATTGATTCCTTAAGCCACCTAAAAAGCACCAAGTGTGGTGCACGATAGAACACAGAATGAAAGTTAACAGACTCCTGTGTGACTACCTCACTAGCTTTTTCTGTGAATTTTTGCGTAGCAATTCACATAACAGTGTGATCTAGAAATACTGTTTAAGATTAACAAGCTCAGAATTGAAAACTGTTGAACTTCTCCCCACAACAGTTTCATTCAGTTTTTTCTCTCTCCATTTCTGTCCGACAGGCCTAGATGCCTTTTCTGATTCTTACACTGTCTCCTGCATGGCGGCCGTGCACCATCTTCAAGCTCTAACTTCTCTCCACTACTGACTGCTGTGTATTTAGCCATCCTTTATGATTCTTGTCAGAGCTACACTTCTTGTTTAAAAAAAAGGCCACTTCTTAAGTGTTGGTGTCTCTTTCATTTGGGACAGGGATTCCTCTTTTTCCTGTACATGTGTAGCATTGCCAGATATGTATCTAGTCTTACAAAATGTGGTGTTAATAACCATTCGCTGTGTAACAGATGAGAGTTATAACTAAGAATGAAGTTTACAGGTAGCTGTCTCACTATGATGAATGGTAGAAGTATTTTGCAAGGTATTATTAAATGGCATGATGGTGACCTTCACAGAATAAACCGTTAAAAAAAAGGCATGTGCTCACAGTGCTTTAAATTGTATTTAGAGACCTATAACATGGGTTAACATCAATATGGAACTCTGGATGTCTTCACTTATGCTTATACTAAAGTAGCAGTGTTGTTTAGTCCTCATGTGGAACTTCAGCAGTTACGCTTTTCTCTACTAATCTTGGTGTTGGGTGACTTGGTGTATTTGTCTTTCTAACTTCTAATAAACTCACTCCAACTGATGTCTGTCTCTGTCTTCCGCGTAGTGCTTTCTTTCCATCTACATAGCTGCTATAGGAAATGAGGTTTTCAGAAACAGCAAACCACTATTAACTTGTAGTTAAGCACACATTGGCTTTTCAAAAAACTTGACCGCAGGTCTTTGGCCATGCAGACTTGACATCTGGAAAAATAACTTTAAAAATCTGTCTCCAGGTACATAAATATATGTATTGATGTAAAAGCTATAGATTCTTATTGTATATTTCTGGAACACAGTTAAGGGTAAAGTACAAGAATCTTACTACAGAATTCTTCAGGAAAGAATTTACTTTCTTCCTAAAATAGGCTAATATAGGCACGTTTGCTATGTGGTGAGTTTAGACTGAACAACTTCAGTAAAAGCTTTACTCGCTTAGATATTTTTGAAATGCTACTTCTTGGTGGTGGACTTTGTGTAGCTATGACTGCATCTTGTTTAGCATGGAGTGGTGTGGCAATCTGTAAATTTGTCTTACTAATGAAAATTTTAGATACTCTGCAAGAAGCTGCATGTTATCATAAGAGTAATTGTACTTTTAACTTTAATTAAAGTTGATTGACTATGAATATAGGTTGGATCCAGAGTCGATCATTTTATTTCATATACAGTGGTGCCTCGGCTCACGAACACCTTGGTTCACAACCAAATCGGGTCACGAACAAAAATCTCATAAAAATTTTGACTTGAATCGCGAACTCCGCATTGGTTGGCAACCAAGATCGTGACCATCTCCCCACCCCCCTGAGTGGGGATATGGCCACAGTCACAGTTGCGTTTGTGCCGGGAAGACGTGCATGATCACGGGCACGCTCCTGCAGGAAAGACAGGCGCAATCTTGGCCATCTCCCCCCACCCCCAACCAGCATGATCGCGGCCATCTCCCCAGCCCCAGCCCCCGAGTGGGGAGATGGCCACGATCGCAGTTGCGTTCGTGAAAGGAAGACATAGAGGAGCTGACGACAGAAGAACTTGCTGAACTCCAGAGTGAGCAGCAGAAGGCACTTGCTGAGGAGGATTCCACTGAGGAAAAAGAAGAAAGGGAGGAGGTTAGCAGTGATATGATACAATCCATTACGAAAAAATGGAATGAGTGCCAGGATTTCTTTGAGAAGCACCACCCCAACATAACTGTAACAAACAGTGTTGAATTTGATGAACAATAATGTGGTCTCTCATTTCTGGAGGGTTATGCAGCACAGGAAAAAACAAGTGGCTATAGACAGATTTTTCACCAGAATTGACCCTGCAGCTAAGAGACAAAGAAGAGAGGAAACCCCTGAAAGAGATCTCCCCAATGTCCTTATGGAGGGGAACTCTCCCTCAAAGCAGTAGCCTCTCCCCCACCTAGGTTAGTGTTCTCCACTGTACTGTACAGTACTTTGTCACTTTGCTGTACTTTGTTACTTTGTTTTTCTTTGTCACTTTGTTTCAAAGTTGCTGATTAAAAAATACAGTTACAGAACAGATTAACCTTATTTACATTGAACCTTATGGGGAAATTTGACTTGAAATTGGCTCACAACCACATTCGGAGGGGCCAGAACAGATTAACCTTATTTACATTGAATCTTATGGGGAAATTTGAGTTGGGTCACAACCAGTTTGGGTCGCAACCAGAGTCGTGGAATAGATTTAAGTTTGTGAGCCAAGGTACCACTGTATTTCATTTCTTTACCACCCAACAGCTAAAATTTCTTGGGATGTTTTACAAAGATAAGAACCCTAAAATTAAATATAACATATCAACCAGTTTCATAGGCATATAAAATAAATTAAATGACTGCCTCAGATCCCCAAATCCCATCTCATGGCCAACTAAAACTAGATCATTTTGGGGTGGCAGAAATTAAATTAGTCATGACTAAAGCCCCATTAGTTTTAATGGGTCTGTTCTAAAGTATGGCTAAATTTTGATTCAGCTCTTTATTTGTTAAGAGCAGGAAACACAAGCCACTGGGACCTTTTCCTGAGGAAATTTCTCTTTTGAAGCAAACATAGGAGTAGATTGGGTTGAACTGTGTTTAGCAGAATGTTGTAGAAAATTTGGTAAATAATGTATTACAATTTTTATTTATTTCTCATCTGTCCAGAGTAAGTCAGGAGGGCAATAAACAGACTAAACAAACAGAACTTCATTACATTTTGTTTGAAAGGAAATGAATCCATTTTTATTTTAACTGCTTAATGGTAGCAAAACACAAGTACTTAGACTGTAGTTATAGTAATTGCTGTATTGTGACATAAGGGAAAAAAGCTTTTGCAGTTTTAAATGTACTCATTTTTTGCAGGATGGCACTGGATCTCTAAAACGCAGTGGTTCCTTTAGCAAACTTCGTGCTTCAATTAGACGCAGCAGTGAGAAGCTGGTTAGAAAGCTGAAGGGAGGAAGTTCACGAGAGAGTGAACCAAAGAATCCTGGGTAATTATTTATTTTTAGATGTGTTGGAAGGCTTGGGAGTTGAGTTTGTGGCACTCATGCTGTGAAATGACTTATGATGTATCTAATGCGTGAATTGCTAAGCATATTAATATAACAGCAATTCTTACAGAGATGTAATATAGCAGATATTATTGACACTTCTGAAGGTTGGTCCTAACAGCTGGAAATGGTCATCTTTGTAGTTAACAATTTGATAAATTTGATAAACTATTGTCAAAATAGTTAACAATTTAATTGTAAACAGTATTTGCTTTGTAAAAGCAAAATAGCAGACATTATGTAAATGCTAGAGAACTGTTACAGAATTATCTATTCTATCTTCCTGCAAAGGAGAGTTACTGATGCACTTGGCTGCACTTCAGCAGTTTCCCCCCAATGGCATATGAGCATATTGATTTATTCTGAGAATAAAATTAAGATCTGTTTGGTTCAGGAGAAGTTGCATATTAATGAATATGTATGTATAAAATATAATCACAATAGGTGATTGTAACTCTACAGAAGTATTTTAATTAGATACATATTCACACTTAAGTCATTAAACATGGCGTTACGTATTAATAACAGCCATTCTACTTACTTTCTGTCAAAACTGCTTAGGAATAAATTTATAGTTGGAAAAGGAACATAATTATTAGGCTTGAAGTACCCAGCAAATGTGCTTGGCTCTAGTATTAATCAGGCCTGTGCTTGTTCTCATTTATTGATCCCACCAGCGGGTTTGTTATGCAGAAGCATGAACTATATCAGTTTGTTAACAATTAATGTGAATGTACAAAGGTAGATACAGGTAGATCTACCAATATTCTCTCAAGTTGGCTTTTAAGTGCAAACTCGTCTGCATTAATGAGCATCAAAAGTATCAATGGTATACAAATAGCAAGTCAAAATGATCACTAAAATAACTCTTCATGGACAAACTGATGGTCACAATGCATGGTGTAAGCTTTAGACTTTGATAGAACTCATTCTGTAAGCTGGATGTTCAAAAAAGTTTCTGAAAAGGAAAATAGTAATTTGAGGTGGGTCATGATATTAGGTCCTCACCTGCAGACTGGTTCAGACTTGAAGTTAATGCAAGAGATTCTTCCAGACCTCATTAGGTTAAAAAGTTGAGTGCTAAGGTCTTAGGTTACACAGAGTCCCACTGTGTAAAAACATAAAAAGTAGGAGTCCTTTCAGCCTTGGCTATGAATTAGAATGCCCAGGATCTTTATAAGCCAGATAATAGCAATAAAGAAAAATAGAACCTGTATATTAGCAAAAGATGGATGTTCCTCTTAAAATGCTCACTAGGTTGAAAGCCTGTAGAAAACATATTTGGGGGTGCTATTCAGCAGCTGGATCACTGGAGAGGGTGTTCATCTCAGTGACCCACAACTCTTAGTACACTTCTGATTGCCCTATCCTCTTCCTTTTTTAATCTTATTTTCAAAAAGGCAGAAAAAGTCACAATTTGATGCTGAAATCAGCAGCAGTCCCACCATCGAAGCTTAGAATGACAAATGTACCTCTTTATTTTTGCGATATAGTGGTGGGAGTGTGGCTCACAGGTGGATCCGTGGCTCCACCCCCCTACCCCAGACTGTGAAGTTCCTTCACACTCGGGCCAGACTGAATGTTGTATCCAACATTGTATGAGATGTCTGCTCACGCATCAGAACATTTCTTCTTTCTCCCCTGTACTGCCCTCATTTTCCCCTGCTCCTTGATATCTCCTTAGGATCTCCTAGCCTTCTGAAGCAGATGGGGAGGCATGTGAGTCAAAGTTGGAATTGATTCTCCTAACGAAGCCTCTTCCTTTGGCAGATAGACACACCTATGTACAACTGAATCCTCATATCACTAGTCAAGTTTGGAGTAATACTTTTTAATTAAATCACTTTCTAGTTCTTCAACTTTTTTTTACTTTGGAATACTCTGGTTTTTCTTCAGTTTAATAATTGGATTGAGCATTTTTGATAGTGTTTTACTTCTATAGTTTGTCAATGAGCTGGACTTACTCTTCCCATGTAACCCTTACCTTTTTGTAATAGTGTTTCTCTTTACATTAGTTTTCAAAATGTTGATTTTTCCCCCTATCCTTACACTACTAGTTACATTCAGTTGTTTTTAGAGCTCTTCTAAATGTTCTCATGCTTTCTTGTGCATGATTATCATCTTGCTTTAAAAAATGAATCTGCCTAAGACAACTTAGGAATGCGAATAAGACAACCTATGGAATGCGCTCCCCAGAGAGGTCCGCCTGGTACCATCGTTATTTGTTTTTCGGCGCCAGGCTTAGACCTTTTTATTTAAAACT
Organism: Varanus komodoensis; assembly: GCF_004798865.1. Taxonomy (NCBI): domain Eukaryota; kingdom Metazoa; phylum Chordata; class Lepidosauria; order Squamata; family Varanidae; genus Varanus; species Varanus komodoensis. The sequence continues at coordinate 54,470,164 of NW_025335761.1, forward strand.
TATTTTAATTGTTAACTTATTATGTATTTATAGGATTTTAAAATTTTAGCCAAGATGTTATCGGGCTTTTTAATCTTTAAGTGTATTATTTGTTATTTATATGTTTTAATTATGTTGTGAGCCGCCCCGAGGCTTTGTTGCAATGGGGGTGGCATAGAAATGTTTTAAATAAATAAACTTACATGTTCATTTTTTATTTTAAAGAAATGATTTTTTAATCAAGACCTCTGGAATAATAGCCTTTGATGCTTTCCAGGTAGTAATCTCATTTCTTTCCACAGAGGTATTTGCAGGAGAAAAAACAAAACAAACCCCTCCAAACTTATACTTATGGCTTGAATTGTATCTTCTCTGTCTAACAGTAGGTTAAGTAGAATTACTTTTTTCTAAGCATGTTAGTTGCTTATCTAGGATTGCACCTAACTATAGATTATCTAAGTGTCATGGTTTTCTTTGAAGCCCATTATGGTCACTTAATCCAAATCACTTTTACTTTTCTGCTGTGTTATATTTAGAATAAATTCTGGTTACCTTAACAAAAATCATAATTCTATTCCACATAATATTCTGAACCTATTTATCAAAGCAGGCTTTTAATTTGTGGTACCCAAGTCTTATTTCAAATAACACCCTTGATTTAAAGACTGAAGTTTCACAAATGTTTCTCTGTCTTGAGCTTCTTCCAAAACATCAGTTAATTGCTGTCATGATCTAAACCTAAACCTGTTTTCAAATGATCTTCCAAAAATTCTGCAAGGTCTTTGCTCCAACTCTTATATTCCATTGAGGTTTGAATTTTATCTTCTAATCTCTGAACCAGGGGTCCTCCAACTTTTTCAACAGGGGCCCAGTTGAAGGGTGGTGCCGTCAGTGGGCGCGGCAAGGCAGCGACAGACGCTCGCACAGCGAGGCAGTGGCAGGCGTGGGTGGCAAGGCGGCAGCTTGCTCGCTCGGACATCTCCAAGTGAGTCCAAAATGATCTCGGAGCAAGCAAGCTGCCGCCTCGCTGTGGGCGGTGGTGGGCCCAGGGAGTCCAAAACCTCTGAGGTGGGCCGGATAAATGGGCATGATGGCCGGATCCGGCCCACAGGCTGTAGTTTGAGGATCCATGCTGTAAACAGACACTTCAGTCTTTTCTTTAACCTTACCAGTATCACATCTTTGTATGTGATTACCACTGGAACTTGCTTACTGGCTTCTGTTGAATAAATGGTCATGAAAGCACTAGGGAAATAAATGGTGCAGCACAATCCTCATGTTCCATACGCATGCATGCAGCAATACCTGGAGGAGCGTCTTTACGTGTGTATAAATGTGTACATGAACTCCAGCTGGGAGCAAGACAAAGAGTTTTAAACTATACAGTGTACTATCCTGCACTGTATTTAATGCAATGAAACATAGCAAACATATTCAGATGTAGAACTCGTATTCAGAGAGCATCAGCTATTAGATAGTATAGAAAGACGGACGGACGGACGGACTGACTGTGTGATGGCCAAGAGGGGTGAAATATCGTTGCATAAGGGAGCAAGTAGACTGTGAGGGCAAGCTGTTTGCTGCCCAGTGGTGCACATGTGCAATGTCATTTAGCCTTGTCCCTTTCAGTGGCACACTGCTTCAGCGGGACAGTCCACCTGAGATGGAGCATTTTTCCTGGACCTGTAGTTCTTGGGCTCTCCTCCCTGCTCTGCCTTGTTGGCCTTTTTATCATTCATGCAGCGGAAACGGCGCTCCAGTCTTGCAGTGCACTTTCCTCTCTTGCCCTTCTAGCTTCTTGCTGGAGCAAGGTTTCTAATCCCACAGGCAGCACAGCTAAGGAATAACCAGGTGACAGAGCTAGAGAGCCTGCTTCTGTTTGGACTTCTTTTCTTATTATAGGTGATGAAAAAATCTTAACTCACTGATAGGGATAAAGCCTTGTTCTTGCATCATCCAGTGTGTAACTTGAATTCTCACATTCTGCATTGTGAACATTGGTTTGTCCTAATAATGATGGTATTGCACTTGGCCTTCGCTTATATAGGGAATTCCGTTGTGTGAACAATCATGTATTCATGTTGCTCTGAAGAATTTTAACAAATTATTTTTGAGGAGACCTCATGCCCTGTAGTTTAAGCTAAGTTTTTGTAATCTGCAGCTTTCAGGGATTCCTAAATAGGCTCCATATGCTGGAATCCAAAGAGCTACTTTGAGGTATACCGAAGAATTTGTACATGCCCAGGGAGTGTTTTGACTTTGCCCTGAGCATCATCACTACCTGTTTTTGAGACACCTGCTTATATGCCATTTAGTATTGGGGGTTGCTGCTTGAGAGACATGGGTCCAACAATGGTGCATGGACCAAGTTGTCCACATCTTTGGAAAAGTTACTACTGGAAGAGGAAATCAACCAAAGTTGAGGAATATACAGGCTAACAGACTCTGCCCATACCAACATTTGTATAATCAAATTACTCAACTTTTAATCAGGATCCCTGCTGTAGTAGTGGCATTATTTTCTGATTAGCCATTAATCCTTAACTTGAAAGCCACCTCTCAGTTAACATTTGCACCACTGCATTACTGAACTTGCACAAGGAAATTTAGCTGACTCTCTGTCTAGTAGGCTTACTGCTATTATCAAGCAAGTCCCCTAAAGATATTCTTTCCTGCCTCACTGGTATCTTCTTGAAGGGTGTATTGTAAGAATAGTAGTGCCATTAACCAGTTGTAGATTCTCATGCAAAGGGAACTGCATAAGTAAACAGGTTCACTACATTTTTGCTTCAAACTTGAAAAATGCCGAAGTATACTTGCCAATTTTTTAATGGTTTCATATAACTATATTTTTTTTTCTGAAGCTACTGTTTTTTTTTCCCTAGCAAAGACATGGTCATAATGAAACACTGGTTTTTTTCTGTTTGTTTGTTCTTTAACACTTTGGCATAGTCTCTGTGGATTTTGAAATTTTATTTATTTATTATTTGAAATATAAGTTTTGTGTGTATGTTCTTTGTGGCAGTGTATGCATTTTTAGTTTAACATTTGTATGCTTACTGTATTATTTTTGTATAAATAAATAACTCAGAGGTGTCAACATTGCATGACTTACTGCTTCTTTGTGTTGCTAACACTTGTGTTACATTTCAATATATGTGCATTGTTCTTGGAGCCTTTAAACTGTGTTGCTTAAATTGAAGCATACTAGCATTGACTATGTAGGTAAAGTCATAAAGATTATGCCCAGTTATACAAGTATGTATAACTTTGTTCATAAACTTTATTCTGTTTTCCAAATTCCAGACTTATAGTTACAGTAAAATGGTTGCATAATCTCCACATATACAAGATCTTGCTAACTTCAGTTTTGTGTTTACTTTTTGGTTGGGATTCAAAATGGTACTTTAGTTATGCCCAATGATTTTTTTAAAAACTTAGAACATCACACTCTCCCCCCCACCCCACACACACACACACACTTATGAGTTTCAGTTTAAAGAAGGATTTTTCAGGAAGCCTGGGCTTGCTGCAATGTAGTCTAGACAGAAGTTTTGCCTTTTTGTCACCCTGACCTGAAGGAATATGGAATGCCCATCCTTTCTTGGTCTACATATTTTCTCCTTCTCACTTGTAAGACCAAGCACTTTAGATCATCACATTCTAACTCTGCTAATCCATGGGGGAAAAGAAGGGTGTTGCAGGCTGTTTTTCAGTAAGGCTCCCTGTCCTACAGCTTAAAAAATTGTTCATCATAGATATCATGTCAATGGGTCAGCGGTCTCATAGACCTTCCACATACGGGGCAGTGGTGAGGGACTAGTAGGCTCCTACATATTTCTAAAGATCTGCCCACAGTTATTGAATTTCAGGATTATAGCACTAAATAACAACTGAGCATTACGATACAGATATTGACACTAATGCTGTAGAGAAACAGTGATCATCTGATCCTCCACAGTGCAGTTCATGATTACTTTATATTAAACACAAACCAGCTTATAAAGACTTTCTCGAAGGGAAACAGATGTGGCTCAATTTGGGGAATTTCTAAAAAAATCTTGGAAAACCGCTGTGGAAATCTCATGTCTCTGTAACAAATTTCCAACTGCAAAATTATGTTAGTTGAGTAATATATCAGCAGTTAATACTGTCCTCTGAGAATTGAGAGCTTCAATTAATTCATGTAAGATACTGGAGCAGAACTTTCACTACCTTGTCCACATTACATCTCACAATCCAGGCATGAGATAAATCTGGCCCATGATCCCTTAAAGAGTTGAGAATCATGTAATTATATCAAAACTTTGCAAATCAAAACCTCAATTGTATAAAGTTTGCTAAAATTCCAGTAAAATGCTGCCATTATTGAATGTGGTGACCCTAAAGAAGCAACTGTCTCTGAGTAGCTTACGTTTTTGTGTTTTTTTAAGAGACTAGAGACCCTCAAGTTGGGCTCACATACAGTAATTGTTAACTCTGATACTGATTTAAATGGAACTACATTTAAAGCTTCCTGTGCAAGAGCAATCAAAAGTTGAATGTTTTGGTGACTCACCTTGAGACAGTTTAGATACAGGAAAATGCATCTAAAAAGAATTTGCATATAAAAGATGGTGGGAGTTACATTACAATAAAATACTTGCTGTATACATCATGTGTGTTCAAAGCCCTTCTGATTGGTTTATCCTTGCATGTTCACTGTCCAGCATGAAGCGTGCCAGTTCACTGAATGTTCTTAACATGGGTGGCAAGGCAACAGAAGATCACTTTCAAGTAAGGAGCCCTATAATATTCTTACACAATTAGATGGTTCTAGCAGGGCTTGGATTGAAAAGCTGTATCTGTCAGTAGAATGGTAGTAGTTCTGGAGAATTTGGTGTCCAACTCCAAACACGCAGTCAGCTGTGTGGAGGCAGGTCCATATTTTATTCTGTTTCAGCAACTTTACATACCTAATCTTTACATATCTTTTAAAAATTCTGGAAATGCAAGCTGTTCAATAAGCCAAATTGTTTGCTTCATCATTGTGGCAAACCTCTACATGCAGTCTCTGTGTGGGATGAGCTCCGTTTTAAAAAAGTGGCTGCCAAGAGCTGTTAGCATTTGTGAGATGATCCTGTTAGGTGCTGATATTTGCAGGTGATTCGGAACTGCCCCTACTCACCTCTGAAGGTTTGTTCTCAAGTCCCAGATCAGTCAGCATGACCAATATACATCAGTGCCAAGGCTTGCTTCATTCAGTCAGTGGATGAGGAAAGAAAACTCTTCCTGACCAGAACACTTTAGACCACAGTTGCGGATTGCATGTTACATGCTTCCCCGTGACGTCGTTCATGTCCTCTGCTTGCCCTGTAGGAGTGGACATCCAATGTCTATGCACTACTTTCATATATCTTTTTTGTTAGAGGAAAGCAAGGGATACACATTTGTGTAAATATTGGCAATCAATCAGAAAAGGCTCCTGTGCAGGTGAACAGTTACATCTGTAAAGACTATTGGCTTATGCCTCTATTACTTCAGGCCTGTACTGCTCTAATATGCTCCTCAGAAAGCCACCCTTATTATGGATCAGAGACTAACATGGGCACAGAGCTATATGCCTCCTCACAAGCAGGTCTTGGCAAGACATATCCTGCCAGTGTTACTGTCCAGTGGTTTGTAGAATATGAAATATGTTAACAAAATTCCATCAAGCTCTTGAAAACTTGAACCCTGCTAGGCTGACCAGCTGCTGTTACTTGCTTCATCCTGTGACCTTTCAGAACCGTCAGAATGTTTTTTTGAGAATATCATGCTGGTCCTTAGATTGGGACTATTAAAAGCAAGTAAAAAATTATTCTTGGTTCCTTTGGAATTGGATCTCCCGCTCCAGATCTGTGAAAAGCTTGCGCCTTGTAATGTTCCAGAGTCTTCTGAGAGAGACTTAATTGGATAGGCATTTTAGCAGCTATTGAATCTTAGCTTGGTTCTGTTTTTTTGGTTTTGTTCATGTTAAAATCTTACTGTTGAACAGTATCCAAGACATTACTGCAGTGTGAGAAATATCATTTAGCAAATAGTTTCTTTGAGCTTTCCAGAGTGTGGACTGCAGAGTTCAGTTTAAAGTGACAGTGGCTGGAATCCTATGTGGTTACTGGGAATTTTCAGTGCTTGATCTTTTCCTGCTGTGGGCTTCTGCCTTCACCTGTTCCTGAAGGTTGAAGTGACTGTTCAGAGCATCGCTTGATCCATCCCAAGGAACTACGGATGGAAGGGGTACCTTGTTGCATCCCTGAGTGAATGCAGAAAAGTCTCTACTCTGGCAAAGGCCTCCATAGAAGCCAGTCAGGGATTCTAATAAGGATTCTTTTTAAACCTTCAATTACAGAGAAATGCAAAGGAAGTGAATTTTAGGGTAAGGGCTAGCGCACTCCATAGGATGAGCTAAAGTTCTTACCGCATCACTTACATATTGTTTCTGTGGAAATATACTCTTCATGTGCTGTGATCTTTACCTATGCTTCACATAACGGCTTTACCTAAATTACCAATGTTTTGTGTTGTGCCTGTCAACTAACACGTAACTACAACTAACTCATGTCATGAAGTAGCCAATGCTTCTGTACTAACCTGTTGTACTTGTTAAAAGGTTACATATGGTGAAGAAACAGCCTGAATAGAATAATTTCCAGTTGCTTGAAATATTCTTGCATTAATATAGATCCCTAAAGGTAGCCCTTAACTCTGTTCTAGAAACCTGAGCTTTTTAATAAACTTTTTGAGAAATACAATATCCTGTAGGATTAGCAGAGAAATGGCAATAGACTGGCATAAAGGGTAAATCCACCAGAATAGGGGTAGGCAACTTGTGGCCCTTCAGACATTTTTCCTGCAACTTGCATTCTATCCCTACCATTGGTTATGCTGGCTAAGGATGATGGGAATTGTAGGCCAAAACATTTGGGCAGCCACAAGTTGCCCAACCCTGGTGTAGGTCATAAAAATGTTTTCTTGACGGTAGAGTTGTAAGGAGTGATACCAGGCTCACACACACTTTTCAGGTGTAGGGTTCTTTGGATTCCCGTTTGAGTGGTAGGGATTGTAGGAAATTCTCTCATTGCAAATTGGAACAAAGTCTTTAAGATATTACATTATAAGTTTTATGAATCATTCTGAAACTGAGTTGAAGCCTATTGAAACTAATTGCAGGTGAGCAGTACTACTTGTTCTATTTTTATTTTTAATTATTATGTACTGTTTTTCCAATTAGAGTTTGTATTTTTAAATGATTGGAATAATTTGGAACTACGCATAAACTCTTTCCCTTCTCTTTCCCCATGCAGGGACGAACTAATTGTCTGACAGACTCAAGAGCTCTGAGTGCCAGTCATACTGATTTGGCCCACTGAGATTCTGGGACAAACGCTAGCTATAAAAAATTTCCCTTGTGAATTATGAAGCACTGAGGTTCACAGTTTTTGGGTCCCTTGCCACTCCTCTTTCTAGAACCAACTAGGTTAGAGACATCGCTGAATGGACTGCTCTTCCTAGGTCGTCTGAAAATCAGTGGCATTTTAAAGAGTTAGTGACTAGTTTCTTTGTGAGACATGCAGGGGTTGTTGCTTCACTGCTAGTTATATGGAATTGTGTTACATATCCCTTTGTTGTGGGGCTGATGGGGGGACCCACAACACAGTAAATGTACTGAAATCTAAGATAGTGTGAAAGCAGTTTTGGACATGCTGTTTTAAAAACTATTACAAAAAGGGTATGTTAGTAACTATTTATAAAGTTGAGGGAATGAGAGAGATCTGCATTAAGTTGATCACTGTATAAAACCAGGATTGTGTACTGTTGAAGGCTTACGTTGTTGGTTGTCAGAATTTGCACAGAGCTTGTCTAACTGTTGACTGGGACTTCACCTTTTTATAACTAGTAAAGCAAGATTCTAATATACTGCAATTGAGCGGCTTAGACACTACTTCAAAATGTGGTGTGAGAAAGGTGATCACTTCTTGTCGTTTTGGGCCTAACAGTCAATGGCAGTAGTGCAGTTAGCTTTAAACTGGGAGGAAGGAACACAAGGAACAGGCTTAAAAGCCAACCAGCTTTTAAGACTTTTGCCTTTTGTCTGTCACCTAGAGCACCCATCTTCTCTTCAGGGCCCTTAAATATTGTTACTGTTGTCTCTCGAGTTCTGCCTCTGTTCAGAATGGGAAGGGGATAAAAATCAAGTGTACTGGGATCTAGCTGCTATGTCAGAGTGAAAGCATAATATTGGCTGGTTGTGTCTTAATCATCCATTTGCTTAATATATAGTTGGGTGATGCACTTCAATTCTCAGGGGACCAGGCTGGAGAGAGTAAATGTTTCAGCACTTGAGTTTATAGCCCATGCTTTCATGAAACGCATATAATTTTCAAGTCTGTCCATTTTGCAAAGCTGGTATTTGAAAACAAGGGTGAAGAGTGTGTATGTTGTGATTATGGTTATAGCAAACATTAATTCTGGTTGGTAGGAATAATAAAATGAGATTAATGTTGTCATCTTATAAGGAGAAAAGTAAGCATTTTATTAAACTGAGCTATACAGCTTTGATGTCACTAAAACTGCTTACCTAGTTTACAAATTCCTTTTTCAGAAAGCCAGATGCTTAAGTTGTGTATAGAATGCACTTGATCAGGATTGTGTGCTGAGATATATCTGCTGAATGTTGGTGTGGCAACAGCTGTATGGTAATTCTCTGGGGTTAAGTGCTATTAAAATGAGTAGCACTTTTGGTTAGAATCCTATAGGCTGTTTGTGAATGAGAATTGTGCTTGCAGGTTCATAATGGAGATTCTCTTGTTCTTAACTCTCTTATGTTTAATTTGGAAGCTCTACATATAATCTGAACTTGCTTTGGAAAGTTGGTGGAATGAACAAAACAAGCAAGAATGGTAATTACTATCTATGGTCCTCAAACACTCCAGCCCTAAGTTGCAAGTAAGCCCGAGAATAATGACTTGTAGCAGGCACGGAGTATTCGTACTTTTCCTTGATGATGTTTCCATCCAGCATTCCTCCCAACAGACTCTGCCCATCTGTTCTTTCCTGTAGCTGAGGCCCTTTGGTCCTTTTGTACAGTGGTAGAAATTCACATATCCAAAAAGTCTTCTAGAGATATAGAGTAAATTCAAGAAAATAATGCTGTTACTACCTAGGTGTGACATTGTGGTTCTGCTTAGAATTTCACACTATTTCCAGTTGCTAAAAGTTTTATCGATGAACACTAGTAAATATGCATTACTAAAACTTACTTTAGAAGCTAGGACTGTATAAACTTTTCAGAATGAAATCCTATTAGGCTAATGATGGGTTAGTCTGTTCTGTATTTGCAAGTGGGTATGGAATGGAGAAAAATCTTTCATAGGACTTCCTACTTGCTAATCATTGTATTCCTCCCAGTTAATTGGTCTTTAAAAAAAACTGAGGAAGAGATGATGCAGTAACATAGCTTCAGGTGAAATACTTAGAGAAACTTGTCTGTGTTTAACATAGTTGGGAATTGTGTTGTCCCACATCTTTTGATGCCATTTTGCTTTAAAATGGAAGATTCACACTGTACCTTTCAATTTCGTAGAAGATTACAGTTGATAAACTTGCCATGCACCCTAAGAATGAAATAAACATGGCATAAATTGGAAGGTCTTTTCTGCTAAACTGCAGTTTGAAAACATTCCTATTGTATGTCAAGTGTTTCAGACTTTGTCAATGCCTGATCCAGGGTGGCAATACTCTTGTTGGGATGGCCTGCAGGAGACATCCTGTGGTGCTGTGCAGCACCTTTGCATAATGTAGGGCTGGTCAGCCTCGCAAATACATCTGCAGATGGCCAGGATGGGGAAGAGATTTCTGTTCATTACCCACGGCCAGCCTACTTAACTCAGGCTGCTAAGTGTGTGGTTTGCTACACGGCCTGTGGACGATCCTGCCATTGTGTGGGTAGCAGGGCAGCTTGGTAAGTTGTCAGTCTACGATAATGCCATTTTAAATACACCATTTATTTGCACCCTACCTGCAGCATAGTGTTTTAGAAACAGCAGGACTTGGTTTTTGAACATTCTGTATATTTTAAATCCATGTTACGTGTTCTGAAAGAAGGTTTCAGTTTAGCATTTTCATTTGTACAAGTGGCCATTGTTGGAACATAAATATGCCATCTACCAAGCACACCATTCTCTTACGTTGGTTGACGAAGTACCCAAAGTTCAAGCTGTGGAGCTGTAGTACATGTGGCAGAGTATGGATCCTTGGCTGTGTACACAAGCTGTCCTAAAAGAGGCCATAGTGCCTTGCCAGTCACAAAAGCAGCCTTGGGCAACAATCTTCATTGTTCCACATGAACTCCAAGGGCATGGTTGCTTTTCTCTTTCCAGCAGGCTTCTTTGGTAGCCTATATCTATATGTGAAATCATGTATCCCAGAACTATTGTTGAATTAGCATGACCAGTGAGAACAGTAGGAAAAATCCAAGTATGTACGTCCATACATACAAATTAGAGTATGATCTATCAGCAAAATGGATTCCATCCTTCCCTCCCTCTGGAACTTTGTGCCATCCAAAATCTGGAGGATTCGAATTCTCTGCAGCAGGTTATGAGGTCTGCATGGAAGGCTGCTGGAGGAAGGAAGGGAAGGCAGCTCCTGTTGCTTTAGTGCAGTTCCTATCATGCAGTTTTGGATTCTGTCCATTACTTTCAAGGTTAGCGTGTGCTCCTTCCAAGCAGTTGTGTGCAGCATAATAGTCCAAACAGCATAAATTTCAAGCTAAGTTGTAGAGCTAATGTATCCTCTGTCCAATAAGCATCTTTACTACCAGAGAATTTAATAAATTGCCCTTTGGAATAATAGTCTGCCTGCTTGGATGCAAAATGGCAACTCCTTGGAAATGAAGCCCATGAAAGCCCACTTTTTGCAATTGAAACTTAGATCCGTGTAGGTAGTGATTATCCTAAATTACCTATCATGATGGCATAAAACCTTTTAGACAGTACTATGAGTGCCTGGTTCACAGTATTATAGATGGTCTTTCTTTCATCAGTGTCCTTTGCCACATGGCCCTGTACAGCTTTAAGAAGCCCAGTCAGTACCCTAAGCACTCTCCTTGTGAAAAAGGCCTTGAAAGGGAATTGCATGTGGGGTGGATACTTGCCTTCTACCTTTGGGAATGACTCTGTTGAATTAGACACATGAAATGTTCGGAACTGTCTGCCGTCATAGAATGGTGGAACAGTTCCTTAAGCAAGAACAGGAAAGAGACAGTTGTCTTGTTCCAGGATCTTCCTAAAACAAGACAGCTCACGTGGATTAATAACCTGACAAGGTTTCTCACAAGTACGCATTTGCAACAGTGCTTCTATGGCGGCATGCGTTACATCTGGGAGAAAAAGTGAGCAAATCCAAATGATCTTCCAGTACAAGATCCAGTTATGTAGGAACGCTGAAGCCAATTGAGCTGAAATGTGCCAGGCTGTACTCAGTTTTTGTTAATGTTTTGCAAAACATTAGAACTTACCAGAGGTCAACAGTGAGAAATTAGATGAATGCAAGCTATCAAGCTGGAGAAATTTGAGCGCTATATGGAGCTAAAAGTAGGATTCCACTGACTTTGGGCTGTGAAGTTCTATTGTACATATGAGCTGAAAACAGAATGTGTAGTGCTTTACTGAAATTGTTTACACTGTTAAGTTGAAATGTATAATTTTCTTTTAGCTTGTATTTTTTTCTTTCTGAAAGCTGCTATTTTGTGCTGAACATTCACTTGCTGTAAAACAGGCACCTTGGCGCATGATCATGTACACACTTGAGTACAGTCTGTGAAAACAAGAGTTCTTGTTGTTGGCATCAGAGGTGTCTAGGGATGCAAACGGCTTGCACAGCAACCCCCCCACCATAAATATTGCCCTGTAATAATATGGGATTGTATTTAATTCAAATTCTACTCAGACTAAACCAGATCAGAAAAACCCTGTGATCCTAAACTCATTCTTTATCTGCTGTTTTTGCCAGTAGCACTGCAGTGCTTGTAATGGGCAGATACATATCCATGACTTACCCAGTGCCCGGACAAATCTGAATTGAGTTTCCCCTGCTGCACTTGGCATCATGGCTGCAGCTGATGGGAGCATTGTGTAATGCCCCTCAGCACATCCAGCTAATCCAGGCTACAGATTTAGAAAAGTTCATAAGCTGCTTATCTTCATAAAAGTGGGTAGTTCATTCGTTTTCCTTCTGGAGGCACAAAATAAAGATATCGGCAAATCAAATTAAAGCATTGAGGCTACTTTACTCAGTGAAGAGTTTTCAAGGTAGCTGTGGTATTTTTTAAAGAAGTGTTTGGTTATGTTGCAATTACCATTTGGCTTTAAAATTGGAAACAGCCTAAATATAGAAATGGGATACATTTGTTTAAATCCATTAAAAATAACACAATTCTACATGTTGATTTTAATTAGCTGCTTTTAAAAAAAACAAACCCAAATTTTGAATTCAGTTCCTATGGTAAGAATCATTTTCAGTGAATCATTTTCAGTTTGTACATAAGAGGTCAATAACTGTTATTGACTTAACCTCTCCCTCCAAGTACTTATTTTTAACTAGAACAATCTCATGTTCAGCTTGTCACATTAGTTTTCCAAATATATTTTTATTCCTATGGCCCCATTGAAATTTAGAACAACAAAAAGCAGGTTGTGCAACTTTTAAAAACAGCTAACTTTCTCCAGAAGTGCAGAGCATTTTCCATTAAACAATTCCTCACATTTTTGTTTTCAGTTTAAACTTGTTACAGAGTTGTGGTCCATTATGAAACTGTTTAACATGTAAAGCTTCCTTGGCATTTTCAAATTGTAAAAATAAAATATTGAAACAAAAAGAAAACTGTAATGGTGGCTTTCTTTATACGTACGTGTGGGTTTGTAAGTAAAAAAAATGAATCCTTGGGCAAGAATTATGTTCAAATGTGAATGAAAGAAAACCTAAAGTAGTGTAAAAGCCAAGGCTTACATTTATTTTTAAAATCAAACTTCTGCATGAGAAAGGAACCTACAAAAAGGGCTAATTAGTGTAATTCCAAAGTTAATGAAACTTGATTTGAAATAAGATAGTTTTATGTTTGGACGTAACAGATGAGACCAACAACTGTAAGACTTGAGCTAATTCATGCTATATATAGTTGTAATAAGGGTCTGCAGGTGGCCAAGTGGTTTGTGCTGCTGGGCTGGTTGATTGAAAGGTCACTGATTCAAATTTGTACAATGGGGTGAGTTCCCTTTGGCCACATGACCACAGAGACTGTCTGCGGACAAATGCTGACTCCCTCGGCTAGGAAATGGAGATGAGCACCGCCCCCTAGACTCAGGCATGACTGGGCTTAATGTCAAGGGGAAACCTTTACCTTTTATAGTTGTAATACCTGGTAATTTTTCTTAAGTTGTAGTATTATGTTACTTTTTAGAATCACAATTCAGCTAATGTTAAGTATTTAATTTCAATGAGCAATACATGCTCAGTTCTTCCCATTTTTAGAGTAACGGGACTCAGAAAAACTGAATTGCAATGCAACTCACTCAGGAAATTTAAGTGGTTGGCTACATTTAGAAACAAAGAATGGGCACATTTGGGTATTCCAATGAGTCTTAGGAGCAAACAAAGTGTTTGGGTAACCACACATTGCGTGGTTTTTTCCTTTGGGTGAGTATGTGTGATCCTGACTTGTACTCCTATTTCCCACTAAACCAGTTTTCAAGGTAAGGAAAAAACATCTTATTCTATACATTTGCAGTGCAGAGAATCTAAAAAACTTGGATACTTAAAATGTAAAGTTTACAAATGGGTGTGCTCTGTTATATGATTTATTATTTATGGCATTTTTATGCCATTCCTTTAGTCAAAGGATTCTCAGGAAGGTTTACAACCCATAGGTTGAAAAGGTATAAAAGTTATCAGAGAAAAGTGAAAGAGTTACCTCTGTAGTTTGTGACATCTATGAGTAGAGCCCCCTGTGCATAATTACTGCTAATTGCCAATAAAAGTTGCTGTCACAAAGAAGTGGTTACAGTTGTAATGGCTGTCAGCCTATAGGATAGACAAGATTCAAAAGAACACGTTGCGATAGGTCGCTTTAAAATACCCTATTGATTTTCATTGGCTTTAGTCATAGGCCAATGAGCTGGCAGGTATTCATGAGCTGAAGGGTCCTGACTAATTCTATCAAAAGGACAGTTCCAAACAGTCAGCAATCAGTTGGAGCTGTATGGCCTGGTGGTGGTCACTAGAGCCAGAGAACGGCAGACTAGCTGAAAGGCAAAAACTGAGCAGACTTCCAACTAGAAGTCTTATTCTGTGGTGTCCTAGAGGAAGAAAGACTTCAGAAGAAGCAACCATGCTAATGGTCTGAGGATGTCCTGGCCAAGTAATCGGCCAGGAGGAGGACTTCAGGAGACGCTAAAGTGAGCCTGTTAGAGAAAAGGCACTGGTCAAAATATTGGAAGGGCTATGTAGAACCTGGCCTCATTTCAGTAAGTCTAGGTTCAGAGGGAGAACTTTGTATCTTTTTCTCTGATATTTGAGAAAAAGAGGAATTAATAGAAATTAATTTAGTTAAGTTACAGCCTCCATTAAGTAATTACACAGCATATCATAATTATAATTTATAAAAATATATAGTTTTATTGGTAAGAATTTTAGTAAGCTATTTTTGCTCTTTTAAAACACAGTTGAATCTTATATAATGTTAGGACACAGTGTAAGTAAATGAAGTTCTAAAAATTTAAAAGACTCTTTTGATTCATTCTTCATGACAGTGATTGTCGGACGCGACTTCGCAACAACAACTGTGAAATTATTGGCATATTGTGTTTAATGGCAGTAGCAAAATGTCAATTGTAAGAAGTTGAAATGAATTTATAAGCAGGCTCAGAAAGGATGGATAGTTAGATCCTCCAATTTGGGGAATGTTTGGTAGGGTGGAAGCGAGACAGAGTGTGCGATAGAGAGAGGCTTGTTTGCTGCATTTGGTGCTATAGTGGTTAAGGAGCCACATTTCCCGTGGAGTATAAGGAACCAAATTTCCACATTGTGGTGGCATGGAACAGGATAAGTACCACAGTTTACCCACAAGCATACAGGAGAAGTAGCAGGAAAAAGACCAAACCTTTAAAAAGGCTGCCTATGTCATTCATATGTCTAAAAGGTAATAGTGTTTTTTCCACTAAGCAGGGACACTGAGGAATGGGAGGGGCTCAGATCTCTATCTAGAAAATGTGTAGGCCATCCATCACTGTCATCTCTGGATGGCTTACATTATTTCAGTCCTCAATAAAATAAACTGTTCCACACTGAGCATAAAACTAATCTATTTAAAATAAATTAAATAAATCTAACACAATTAAAATTACTATATGTTAAACTATTGGTCAAATAAAAAGGGCTTGACCTGGCGCCGAAAAGCATATAGCGACGGCACCAGGCAGAGCTCTCTAGGGAGTGCATTCCACAGTCGGGGTGCCACCGCAGAGAAGGCCCTCCTCCGAGTACTCTGTCTCCTGACCTCTTTCAAAGAGGGTTCCTGGAGGAGGGCCTCTGCTGCCGATCTTAGGGGCCGGGCGGGGGGTGACATATAGGGAAAAAGGCATTCCTTTAGGTATCCTGGTCCCAAGCCATTTAGGGCTTTAATCTATGCATCTTTTGGATACTTCAGACTAATTGAATATTGCCTGTTCTCCATACAGTTGGATATTTTAAAGCCATCACACTGGCAATTCCTGAGTTGTTTAACCCAGGAATTCCTGGGCATGTATACTGCAAGTGATGTTTCAAGTCAATAACCTTTCTAGTTTCAAGTCAATAACCCTTGAAGGCCCCTTTTCTGGGTTGTTTTGCGATGTCTCAAC
Source organism: Varanus komodoensis (assembly GCF_004798865.1). Taxonomy (NCBI): domain Eukaryota; kingdom Metazoa; phylum Chordata; class Lepidosauria; order Squamata; family Varanidae; genus Varanus; species Varanus komodoensis. The sequence continues at coordinate 54,486,060 of NW_025335761.1, forward strand.
CTAGCAACAATGAGTGTTTTTGGCCAAACAACCCAGAGGTAACCCAACAATTTCCCATGGTTTGTTATTTTGTTACAACCTAGACTTTCCAAATTTAAATGTCATAGAACATTCCAGGAATTGGGTGCTTCTATGTTGTTAAACAAAATAAGAAGCAGCAGGCACTTGCCTCCAACATTTCTTCACGTAATCAACACAGAAATTGCTGCCATGACAAATGCTTTCATAGAAGTGCTATTCCCTAAACCTTTCAATCTTCTGAAAATGCTGGAGAAAATGGGGAGACTCTGTTGAAAGAGTTGTTGGGGGGGTATCCCCAGAAGTTAAGCAGGGGGACCTGCAAGCGGAGTCTTTTGCTCCCAAAAAGCAGATCTTGGAGCCAACCTAAAATATCTACTGCAGAGCTAAGTACACTTAATTGAGCTACTGTGCTCTAACAACATACGAAAAAGATGTGACTGGCTTCAAAGAGTACTCAGTTCAGAAAGGTTTTGTTTCGGTCAAAATGCTTGCTTGCTACTAATAACGCTACTGTTAACACACATGCAAATAAACATACAACAAAGGGAATTCTTTATTTTACTGCACTGTCAAATCAAAGTATACAAGAGGCATGTGAGCTGTTACGTGGGGTTCCCCTTTGTTGGCTCTCTGAAGGATACTGGCACAATATCAGTACAGCCTGTCTGAAGTTTAAACCTTTCATGTTGTGTCACTCTAAAATTGTGCTGGTCTTTCCCAGTACTTACTCTGTTGTGTTGTCATAGGCTGCATTGAACCTCAGCCACTGACATTTTCCAGCTTTTTACCAAGGGTGCCATCCAGTTGAGTAACATGAGTGGTCTGCCATTGTTTCCACTACAGAGGCGCAGAGAAAAAGCAGTAGTTAAAAGGAGAGTATTGTTGGACAAGTATTTCAGGCTCATTTTAATGGTGGCTCTCCTATTTTTATAGGAAACAAAAGACTGGTTGCTTTATAGCCTTCTTCATTAATCATGTTGGAGTTTCTTCTTTTATGCCTCTCACACCTTCCAGGTTCACTGTATAGTAGCAGAAAGACGGGGGCAGGTGAGGAGCAAAAATGACCCTCATTGTCCGCAGGGAACTTCCGTTATGGCTTGATGGGTGTCTGGCAGCTTGGCAGAACGTGCGACTCACCATCAGTCTCATCAGTAGCTGATTGGACCACGTTATTCCCAGTGCTGGAGCCACACTCTCAGCTGTGCAGCTGAAAGAAAAGCCTCCATTTATAAAACATTCTGCAAAACATTTAGTTCATTAATCAACTCAAGACTGAGTTGATTGATGAGTCAAAGCAAACTCCTATGTTTTTTGGGGCTGTTTTTGCCCTAAGCGATGAAAATGAGTTTTTAAAGCAGACTTTTCTTTAGCAAACAGTCAATTCACAGTGCCACAAACCAAGCGACCGTCTATTAAGAACTTGCAACACTGAATTTGCTGACACTGAATTGGTTTGTTTGCCTTCACCAAGGAAAGGTAGCATACAAGCTTTGCATGAAGAAGGGCTGGGGCTCCACCTCTGTCTACAGCTAAAAAGATCCAGCAGCACTGATGGCCAAACAGACAATATTTGGCTCACCCAACAGCGTGTACCTTCCAGAGGTTTTAGCCTAAACTCCCATCATTCCTAGTTAGCCTGCCCTCAGGCGTGATGGGATTTGTAAGCCCAAGCATCTGGAGGGCCACCTGTTGTCCACTCTAATCCAGTAATTATATTAAGTTCTTCAATGACTAATCCATATTAAGCACTATTCATACCATGCATACACAAAAGTCTTGACGAAGTCTTTCCCTAGACATTGTCTTTTGAACCAGCATAATATTAAGGACACAACAGAACTTGTGCTTAATATTGCTGAAGGGCCACACTTCATGTGCTGACGGTCCCAACTTGCATCCCTGACACAGCTAGGAGAGCATCAGTGTGGGCACTCTTGCCAGAGGAGTGCCCTGCTGAGCAGACTTTCCCAAGGGAGCCTGTCTGGGCATCTACCCAATAAAATTTTCTGGCACACTATTAGTGTTTGTCTCAGAGCTGTGTGATGGGACAGGACAACAGAGCTTGTTCTGAGTCTAGGAATGCAAAGGACAGGATAGGAGCAGAGGGCAGGGTGGGAGACACGGGCTGTTCAGGTGAGACTTCGTTGCCAGGCGTGGGAAAGTCATACACTGTTAAGGCAGAAAGGGAGCTTGGAGCAGCCAATCAGAGTGTTGCTGCCTGCAGCTCAGCAGCTGCTAGGCAGATCTGGAAAGCGAAGAGTGCAGGCAGGAGTGTCTGCTGCGGTTGTGGCCATTCTTGCTGCGGAACTCTCTGGTCAGAACCTGGAAACTTTAGAACAGGGGTCTCAAACTCGTGGCCCATGGGCCAATTGCCGGGATGGGCGGGGCACGGGGGAAGGGCCTGCAGCCTTCAAAGCGCTGGCGGCGCCTGGGCCGGCCACGGGATGAGCAGCCCCCCACCACCGCGGGGGTGGAATACTTGATGCGGCCCAGCCTCACCCAGACTCTACTTCCAGCGGCCCCCAGGTAAGTTGAGTTTGAGACCCCTGCTTTAGAACAAGCTGTTCTCTCTCTGTGTGGTTCCACACAGACCAAACGTGCCTTGTTTTCAGGATGCTTGCTGGGTTCAGACATAATGACAAGCCATGCCCTGGGGCTTCCACTGTTGCTTGTGGTTATGCATGACGCTGTCTAGTGTCAGCAATAAAGGACGGGGTGGCCCAAACCTGAGGGATGGGGTTGGGGACTATTTTTTCCTGTGAGTCACATTCCTGTGATGGCAGTGAAAAGATCTCCTGCTTTGAGTTTCAATGGCTATCTGCTTTAAAGCAACTAACAGGTCAAGTTTAGCTTCCTTGAAAGTGAAATGTCTACCCTATAGGGGTAAACTACCATGGCTTTGGGCTGTTGTGAAGCTCAGTGCAGAAAGCCACATGTGGGCCCTGCCGTGTGTTGCCCATCTAGTAGCAACTCTAGAAGGCACCATCTCAGGCCAGGATGTGAAAATCAGGAATCTGGAAGGCTGTCCTCCCCCTCCAGCATATGCCCACACACAAGCAGCACGAAGGAAGGGCTCCGTCCACGGTCTGATTTGCATCTCCTTGTGCGGAGAAGCCCTGCATGTGTACATCAGTGTGTGTATAGTGGCCCTCCCTGCGTGGTTGCCAGTAGTGGAGCCACTGGCTGCATCAGGAGAGCGGGACCAGCCCACGTGGTCCACCATTATACGCACTTGAAAGTGGAGGAGAGGCTGTCCCCACCGGGCAGGTTTCTTCCCCCCATTTCCTACTGTACTCACCCAGGATTACTTGGTGTGGCACCCCCTGTCTCATCCATTTTGTCCGTGACCTAGTTGCAAAAGAAAGTTCACTTTGCCAGAGGGAAGTAACGGAAAGTAAAATATTTGATTCATTTGTTCGTTCCTACACCTCCCAAGAGCGGAAGCTGTCTGAGCAGCTCACCCCAATTCATAAGACATGAGCTGGAGTACAAGCACAAACGGCACAGAACTTTCAGCATACACAATTTAAAACAGAATTAACACACTGAGGAGCTAAAAAGGCAATTTATCAACACAGCTAGACCAGCATGAAAGCATCGGAGAAAATGGTGGTCTTATTATGCAAAATATGTTGTAAGCCGTCCAGAGACGCAAGTAATGGATGGCATACAAATTTAATAAATAAATAAATATTTAAGATGAAATAATGGATTTTGGATGAACTGTGTGAGTTTATTTCCCCCATCCAGAAAGAAAGGTGTGCTTTTTAGTTGTTATTTAATAGATTTATGGCTCCCTTTTTGGGCAAAAGCCCTCATAAAGCAGATTACAATGTAGTGGAATCCAACCTACATAATCAAAGCCTAAAAACAAAAATCAATACCTAAAAACAAAATTCAGTGAAATGACCATTAAAATAATGGGCTTTAGGTCACATTTAAAAGCCGATGTTAGGGTTATATTAGCGACGGACGGGAGGAGGAGATGAGGCATGGATGGCAGACTGCCAGTGGGACAGATCAGTATGGGAAGTTCTCTCCCATGGCCTGATGCTTATTTTGGGAATGAAGGGATAGGCTCCCTGCCCCATAAAAGGGACTCTTTGGCAAGAAACGGGTGGGTTTCTTGCCAAAGAAACTTAAAGTGCTTTCTTAAAGGCTAGCACTACAGTGAGAGTTCACTCTCTGGTTGCAACTGTGGGTTGTGTTTGCCAAAACCGAAGGAGCTCCAGCCAGCACAGTTTAAGCCCCCTTCCTTTGAAGGGTGGAAGTTCCACAAGTTCCATCACTTCCCATTATAAGCATCAATCCAGTTTGTGTATCAAAAACTGCCCATGAATTGTTTAAAGAGCCTGTGAGCGGCCCAATGCCATCCAATGAGCCTCACGGGACTAGGAACCACATCTCCCGAGCACCTGGACCTCAAGACCAGACCGGTTCTCACCACACTGATTATGGCATAATGCTCAGGCCAAGTTCATTTTCTCACCGTACCTGATTAATGCATACCACCGGGATCTGGAACTTGCTGCTCAGTCTGTGAAGTCTGGCTCCGAACATCTGCAAATATTTCGCTTTCAAGACAGAGTCCTTTGCACTGAATTCACACCTGAACAGGGCAGCAATGGAATCCACGACAACCAGGCGCACCATGCCGTGTGAGAGCAGGACATTCATCTTGCTAATGCACTTCTGGAAAGTGTCCTGCAATAAGAAGCCACCTTAGGAGATGGGAGGAAGCAGCCACGCGCTGCACGGTCTGGAGACTTTGGAGAGACTCCTGGACTGGAGTGACCTTGACCCTAGGCAGTTCATGACTGCATTCATTCGTGACCTCAGCACAGCAACCCACAGCATATGGCGCTCGGGTAGCAATTTATTAGCACAGGAAATGGAAGCCAGATTAGAAGGTAATGCTACAAATCTCTGCGTATTAATTTGCGGCTGGCCCCTCTGAAGGCGTAATGAGACTGCACTGTGCAACTCACGATCATTACTAAGGTGGCTCATGTTGAAGCCACATGAATCTATCACATCTTTGTTTGTTTGTCTGATGGTTGGAAAACTGGACCGTGATCCATCCAACCCAGGACCATCTGGTCACATCTCCCCAGCATCTCAGGCAAAGTTCTGCTACGCTTTTAATTGGGCGTGCCAGGGACTGAATGTAGGACCTTTGCAGTCAAAGGATCTGCTCTGCCACTGAGCTACCGCTCTTTCCCAAAATTATTCTGAACAATCTACTCTAAAAGATACGTTCATTTTTTCAGTTTTGTTGAAAATCTACACTATTTATTTACAGCATTTTTATCCTGCTCTTCTGCCAAGAAGGCTCCTGGAGTAACTTGCATAAGATGCATAACAAACCAGAGAGAAGCATATACCCTGCACATAGGAATACAGTCTGAAAGGCATAATACAAAGGGTAAAGGAGAGGTAAAGGGAAGAATAAAACCACCCCCAGCACTGGTTTGTAAGTTACAGGAAACAACCACTAAGTGATTAGATTCCTAAAATTCGGCATTATATATTTAAAGAAGAGCTTCCAGACCTCACTGGAAGTTTAAAACGTACTGACAGAATCTCCTTTCCAAATGTTCTGTGATTTGGGGTCCTGCAGAACTTCCAAAAGAATCACTCTAAAAAGTGCCAAGGCCTTTTTTCCAACTGGCAGGGAGCAGTCTAAAGAGCGCTCAGATGAAATTCTCTAGCCCTTGCTGTGAGACACTATCTATGGAAACCAGCCAGTGTTAGGAACCTAGAAGTTAAACTTTAATAATTGTTGTTTGAAAGCATTTGCCATCTGCAAGGGCTATCTCTATCATTTATATACCTCTGTGTCGACTGGATTTAATGTTCCCAGGTCACCCCAACCAGGCATTCCCTCTGCCCCTCACCAGGTCTGCAGCGTGCTCAACAAAAATACTGTTTCCAAATTTCATCTTCTGCACCACTTCAGGTGGAATGTCACCTCTCAGTTTGGACTGCTGTTCAATCAGCTGCTGCAGGCGTTTATTTGGGAAAACATCTTCAGTGCAGATGTAAGCAGCACCTGCAAGAAAGGGGAACATGTCTGGGTTTTCACCATCTTACCATTGCAGTCCCCTGGACAAGCCAGCTGCAGAGTTTGCTTTCAAGGGAGAACTGCAGAAAGATTTCATGACAAGTATCAGCTGTGTTTATGATTCATGTCATCTCTGGATCACCCCATAGCCAAAGCTCTGGGTAGTTTACAACAATCATAAAACAAGACAATAGCAAAAGAATCTTTAAAATAGCATGTTAAAAAAATAAAACAGCTAAAATATATAATACAACATGATCCTGAAAAGAAAAACACCTGGAATGCCAGAAAAGAGACCTTTGCATCTACTAGGCTACTGATAAGGTGTGACCACTGCTCAGTGTTCAAGGCTTGCACAGAGAAGGCTCTAGATTCATTTCCTGGGAATTCTAATACTTTAAAGTATTAACAGTACTTTAAGAATACATGCTTCCCCCTCCCAGTAGGGGGACTTTATCCTGTCCAAGCTTATATAAGACTGTCCCTTAAAAGCATGAATATTGTATAGGGTGTTTTTCATTTTAATTCCTACAGCTTTGTATGGGTTTTTGTTTTAAATTAATTGTGGTTAGACATGGTTTACATTTTTTGAGAGAAGGAAGGATTATAAATGTTAAACTCATGGTCGTAATCTCTTGGGATCACAGAAAAAAAGCACAAACCAAAAACAGAATGCACCTTCCAAATACAGAATCAAATACAGAATTCAGCTTCCCCATAATCTCAACCTTTAAAAAAAAGATAGACTTCTAGCCCTTATAAATGTAAGCATATGGCTTAAACTGTGTGGCCAGTGCTCACTGAAGCCTCAGTCCCTGCCCTGCAAAAGGAGTGGGAAAACTTTCAAAGGTTTGAAACTTCCCCGGGAGGCATCAAATCAATGAAATGATGCAACAGCAAAACAAATGTACAATTATGCACTGCTGCAGCTGCACAAGAATATGGATTATTCTCAGACCCTCTTGGTATACAAGGAGATTTCTTACCAGATTCTAGCCCACCATAACAATATGGATATTGCACAGAAATGCACAGCTGCAAGCCAATTTGGGTCTTCCCTGCAGAGCTCTCGCCAGCAATTTCGGTGATGCCTGTAAGTGGAATGCCACCTCGGAGAAAGGTGTTTAGAACTGGGCAGCCGAGGCTTAATCGGGTACTGCCATGGTTTTCGTCCTGGAATAGCTGAAGTGCTAAAAAAAGAAAAGGTGAAAAAGAACAGTCTTAGTGCAATCCAATACATAGTTAGGCAGGAAAAAAATGCCTTCTCTGACCCAGCTGTGCCCAGCCAGCATACCTAAAAGAAAGTAAAAAACCCTGAGTTCCAAGTCTTTTAAAAAATTTAAATAGGTAACATTTACCTACTCCATTTTCTAAAGTGTGTTGCACTTCATACAACAGATTCAAAAAGGAGATAAGCACAGATTTTATTCAAAATGGTGTTGGATAGTCTGGGCTGGCTAATGGCATGGGTGCTTTACACAAAGTAGTATAAAGCCAGTGTGGAGCGATGGCTGGAGGACTGGACAGGGAACTCTGGAGAACCTGATGAAGCTTACTAGGTGACTTTGGGCTCACTTGCTCTCAGCTGAACCTACTTCACAAGGTTGTTGTTATGAGGATATGTAGGATGCCTGGGGTTCCTTACAAGAGGGAAAACAAGCAGGATGTAAATTCATTCTAATATTTATTTATTAGATTTGTACCCCACCCAATTTGCCAGAATGGCTCTCTGGACATGTTACAGAATTACAAAGTATAATAGCCAAGTAAATCACATTTGATTAACAATATAACAACAGAACAAAAATGTCACAATAAAACTTCACAATAACTTCAATCATAACCAGTAAAGACACAATAAAAGGCACACTGGCACTAAGATAAAATACCATAAAATGTTATAAAACTTTAAAATCATCCTAATAGTTAAAATATTGGGTAAATAAAAAGGTCTTTGGTGCCTAAAAGGGAGAAGACACCAAGCAAACCTCTTTGGGGAGCTGATTCCAGAGATGGGGTGCCACGACAGAGAAGGCCCTTCTCCTTGCAGTCACTCTCCTAATTTCCCTCGGAGGGGGCTCCCTGAGAGGCACCTCCAATGATGATCTAAGGGCCTGGGTAGGCATGTATGGGAAGAGGTACTCCTTTAATTAATAACAACTATAATACAAAGAAAGTGTAATATCTGTGTGTATTTCGAGACAATGAATGAAGGCTAGAGGCAGCTGGGCTGAAAAGACATTCCATATCAATGTACTTTTCTTAGTTCTTTTATGCACATTTTTACAGAGGCTTAATTAATGTGGTTGGACTGCAAGCCCTGGGCATGAATGCAAGAAACACAGGACAGAGGTACTTCCATCCATCACAGAGAAGGCACATGATGGTCACAGAGGGGGAGAGAAAGGGAAGGCAGAAACAGAAGGAGCAGATCGAGGGAATGATATTCTGTCACCCCTCCACTCGGCAGAATGCGCAGTTGTGTCTGTTAGCAAAGAATGGAAGCCGGAGCAGATTAGCAAGAAAAATGGTGACAGCTCCCACAGTTCATTCCTAACCTAGGCAGCATTCAGGCTAGGCTAAATGTTTCTCCAGCCTTGCAAACAATGTAAGATTTTATTTTATTTCAGGGCTCTTATCCCAATATTTAGCCAATGCATTACCTTTCTGGGCCAAAATACTTACACCAGTCTACACAATGTAACAAATTCTAGATTATTTATTTCAGTGTTTATATCCTATCCTTTTATATCTGGGTATACTCAAGAAGGTATACAAAGCTGAAAAAGATACAACATGCTAAGCGTAAAAAATTCACTGTAAAATATGCCAGTCTGGAAGCCCTGGCTAAAAAGTGCCTGCCAGAATAAACCAGTTTTATGCATGCACTTGAATAGCAGCAAATAAGGACAAAATCAGGCTGTCCTGAAAGGACATTTCATCATTTTGGAGTCACACCCAGTCTGGTCGTCTTCTGTTTGTACCAGGGCCACCTCTGTTGGCAGGGGAGATTTAGCAGGGCCTCCGAAACAGCATGTTGGCCAGTGGATTGATATAAGAGCTGTATAGTGGTGCAAGATCATTCAGCTTTTTAGAATTGAATGCAAGCACCTGGCACTGAGCCCAGCAACAAATTCTAAGCCCACAAAGCTTGTACAAGGTAGATGTACAGTGGTATCTCGGCTCACAAACGCCTCAGTTCATGACCAAATTGGGTTGTGAACAGAAATTTCAGAAAAAAACTGCCTCAGTTTGCGAACTCTGCATTGGGTGACGACCACGATCGCGCCTGTCTCCCCCCGCCCCCCCAGCACGATCGCACGATTATGGTTTGGACTCTCCCTCCAAACAACAACCTAGGTTAGTGTTCTCTACTGTACTGTACTTTACTGTTCTTTGTTACTTCGCTTCAAATTTCTGTGATTAAAAAAATATTTAAAGAATGGATTAACCTTATTTACAATGAACCTTATGGGGAAATTTGACTTGGGTCACAACCAATTTGGGTCACAACCAGAGTCCTGGAACGGATTAAGTTCATGAGCCAAGGTACCACTGTACTATGAATGGTAAGGAAAGGGATTCCCCTTGACATTAAGTCCAGTCATGCCTGACTCTGGGGGGCTGTGCTCATCTCCATTTCCTAGCCGAGGGAGCCAGCGTTTGTCCGCAGACAGTTTTTGTGGTCATGTGGCCGGCATGACTAAACACCAAGGTGCACAGAAAGCTGTTACCTGCCCACCGAAGTGGTACCTATTTATCTATTCACATTGCGTGCTTTCGAACTGCTAGGTCATGGGTCCTCAAACTACGGCCCGTGGGATGGATCTGGCCCGCCACGGCCATCCATCCGGCGTGCACTGCCCTTTGCCACTCGTGTGCATGCTCGTTGCGCAGGTGGGGAGGTGGTGGCTCGCTCGCTCGCTCAGAGATGGTCTCCGAGTGAGCAAGCCACTGCAGTCTGCTTCCCATGTGCGCGCACTCGCCGCTGCCTTGCAGCGCGGGCGGGGAGGTGGTGGCTCGCTCGCTCGCTCGCTCGGAGATGGTTTTGGACTCGCTCACTTGCTCGGGTTTGGTTTTGGGAGATCACCGAGCGAGCGAGCCACCACTGCGTGCGCCCGATGCCACCTCACGCATGCCCAGTGCCGCCTCGCACGCGCCCAACGGCACCTCACCAGCCCACACCCCAGGCACCCCCACCTCCCCGGCCCGCAACGGTCACTGCAGCCTTTCAACTGGCCCCCTATTCAAAAAGTTTGAGGACCCCTGTGCTAGGCTGTCAAAAGCTAGGACTAAGCAATGGGAACTGAACTGGGTGGAACTGAACTGCTGCCCTTCTGCTCAACAAGCCCAGCAGCTCAAACCACTGTGCCACCTGTGTCCCCTAGATGGGATACAGTCCACTCTCTTTGGACAGTGCTCTGGCCCCAGCATTCTCTGCCTCTCGAGATTTCTGAACTGCCTTCAAAGGTAAGTTAAATGCCTTTTATTTCACAATAATGGACTGGGTGATAAAGTATTAGAACAAACATCTGGAAAGCCACACTACAAGCTCATTGTACCTTTTTAAAGACTTAATTTAAAAAAATCATACTACAAACTATTTACCTGTAAGGACAGTGTTTTTTCTCAGTGCACCGGAAATTGTTCTTAGCATGTAATGTACATCTGTACTGGACAGTTTTGTCAACCTTTGTAAATCTGCTTCCGAAAGATTGAAAATCTCTTTGATGGATTTTATGTTTGCTGAAATAAGAAAAGCGATTAAACATAATAAGCCTAGATTCCCAGCCTGTGTGAAAAACAATACTTAGAAGAACGAAGGTAGTGAGCATAGACTGTTGCATTAGTCTCCCTGATTATTATTTACTGCATTTCCATACTGCCCCACTGTCGAAGTTCTCTGGGTGATTTACACAGTCAAATAAAACAGATGGTAAAAGTACAATAAAAATATCATAAAATCAGAAAAAATAAAATGTTTTAAACAGCTAAAAACAAATAATAAAACCAGACAATAACAAGGAATAACAGAGAGGGATATATATAGAGATACACTGTAAAATACCTGGTGAACCCCCTCAAGCCTTTGGGTGGCCGAGTTAGTCATTAAAAGCTACAGGAAAGATAGCAGATTTGTCACCAGCTTGTGGGGGGGGGGCACCTCTGAGAAAGCCCTCCCCCTTGTTCCCACTCTCCGCACCTCTCTTGGAGCTGGCACTTGGTGAAAGTCCTCAGATGTTGAGCTTAGTGTACAGGTAAATCACAGCTGGGACAGGTGCTCTGATAGGTACTGTGGTCCTAAACTGTGTAAGGCTTTGTAAGTTAAAACCAGCACCTTGAATTGGTTGCACATCTATACTCAAAGCTGGAAGTAAGTCCCATTGATTTCTAAGAGTCTTACACATTAATTTTAGTTACTGAACACTCTTATGCCTATTTACTCAGAGGTAAAACCCACTATGTCCCATGGGGCTTCTTCCAGAAAGTACATAGGCTTTCAGCCTTATTCCTTTGCAAAGAAGCTGACACAGACCTAAGTTCATCAAAGCCTATCACAATATATAAGCTTGGCCTTTACGCATGTCCTGTTAAAACCAGTGGAACATTTCTGAATAAGTATGAACAGGTGACATGAATAATTGTGATGAACAGGTAAGTTCACATGTATCGGTAGCAACACCAGTTAATCTGATCCAGGAATAAAGTCCCCAAACCAAATGCATCAGAAAAGGTTCTTATATAACCTTAACAATGGTTGTGTGGTGTGCAAAGATGAAAGCTATCCACTTGGAGATACTTCACCTTTCTTAAGCGCTGCAATCACTCTAGGGTTCAGGTCGAATTCATTCCAATCCATTTTTGACAACAATATCTGTAACATAGCAGCCAATAAGAAAGCATCAATATGAAGGGAATATGAATCATGGATAATGTTAGAAAGATGCTACCAGAAATTGTGTGTGTGAGAGCGGGTAGCTTTCCTCGCTTGTGTTACACTAATTTGACAGGCTGACGGGATTATTGACCTGTTTCTCTATAACAATCTAATCCTATGCACATTTAGGCAGAACAAGTCCAAACAACCCCAGAACCATGCTGGCTGGGCATGGCAGGACTTTCCTAAACTCCCATGTCAAGCATGAAATGGATTTGAGCCTAAATCCAATATAAGTGATGGTCACAGGCTAGAGATTGTGCAACACAGACGGTAAACAATCAAGACTGGGAACTCTAAAAAGGTAAGTTACAATAATATCAAAGAAATAATCATATTGGTCTGTTGCAACAAAAACACCTGCACGGCTTTTCTAATGTTATCACAGGAACACAAGAAAATGATATTTGAAAGGATTCTTTCAGTGGACCAGGTCACTGAATGACACGGACAGCACTTCTCCAAGGCTTCAGAATCAAATCTGGGGCTGTTTGCACGCAAGCATGTCCCTGCCAATGCACCGCGCCTCTTCCAAATCTCCAACATCCGAAAGGCACCAGGTTGTTGAACTTCAGCGCGTATCAACCCCAGCCGGCATGGCCAATAGTCAGGAACGCGGGGACCTGTAGTTTCGGGGGGCACCTAGCTGGGGTACATGATTGCAGCCGAAGTTAACAAAACCAGCCAATCAAGAAAGTTTAGGCAAATCTCCCATCAACAGAGCTGCAAAACGTCCTCCGTTACCTGCAATTAATTCCTGCACCTACAGAACAACCACGTTGCAATTAAGTTAATACCAATCAAGGGAAGGTCCGCACTCGCACCAAGCTGCAGGCTATGCACACTGGGCAGGAGTCATCTGAGCCCGCGTATAGTGTAAGCCAATCGCAGGGCGCATCGGAGAGTTCGTAACCAATCACAGCCGCGGAGAAAGAATATCACAGTCAGTACCAGGAAGCCTCTCCCTTCCTTCCTCCCGTCAATGAAAAACACTCCTTCCGAGTTCGTCAAGCGACTCAAACCGCGCATGCGCACTGTCCTTTCACTTTCTCTCCTCCCCGTCCACTTTATGGCAGAAACTGACAAGCCTTGGAGGGATTGGTTGAGAAGACTACCTCAGCAGAGGGGCGGGGACAACGAAGCCCGGCCCCCCGTTTCGCAAATAAGGGGAAGGCTGGTTGCCTTTCATAGGCTACTAGGAATGCTTCTCTTTAGTGGAACGGCACCGATTGGGCGTCCGCGGTGGGCTGGTGGTTTGGGCGCGTCGCCGTGCGGCGACGGCTCTGAGGGGAAGATGTCGGGCCGCGAGGCCCCCGATGGCAAGAAGTTGGTGCGCTCGCCCAGCGGGCTTCGGATGGTGCCCGAGAGCCGGGCCGCGCGGAGCCCCTTCGGGCTGGAGGAGCCTCCGTGGGTGCCCGATAAGGAGGTAACGGTGGCGGGCAGCTCCCCTTTCCCTCCCCTCAGGCTCTCGCCGGCCTCCTCCGCCTGAGAAATTCCCGGAGCGTCTCCTTTGCCTCGAGTGCTGGTGGGCGGCGGGCTCGGCCTCCCCCGAACCGACCCTGCGTTCTCCGCCTCAGCTCGGATGTTTCACCTTCGGGGCTCCCGAAGGAGGAACGGGCGCCCTTTCTTCCCGGCTGGAACTCGAGGTCCGCGCAGGTTCACGTGAGAACAAAACAAAACAGAAAACAGCGTGGAGCTGTGTGTACCTCGCTAAAGCAAGTAGAAAGCCAGCACAGCATGCCAGGGGTGGTGCTAGAACTGGACGTTTGCAGGGACGGTTGTTGGGGGCCTTTCTTTAAATGAGACGTACAATCCGAAGCTTTTTCAGTCTCCCCCGCAAACACAGCTTGGTAGTCCGTAGTCCAGCTCCCAGCCAGCCATGCCACTGGCCCACGCGATTGCAGGTTGGGGAAGGCTGATCCTTCTGCTCCCTCGTTCTGCAGTGTTTGCAAAATTCCCCATCAGAATGAACTTTGAAGTTACATCACTTAATTTTTTCATTATCTCTGATGTGCGATCTGCTAAAGAAAGTTGTGCCGTAGGAAAAATAATAAAACTGTTCATTAGTGTTCCTGAATCTCGACAGAATAGCAATCACAAAGTCAGGGCCTTGTGGCACAGAACTTATGCTGTGTTTAACGATACTTGGGCTGAAATGCTAAGCATACTTAGGGTGCATTCCTCTGAAAGCTGAGGCAGAAAAAGGACCTGCAACTCCCAGGGTGCTGCAGATGTTGGGACTTGTAGCTTCTGTACTTTTTGAACTTGCATAGGATTGTACTTTTAGGTTACAGCCCTATGCATGTTTAGAAAAATCCTATATTTTTCTGTCTAAACATGCATAAAATTGCACCCTTACTTACTGGGCGGTTAATTTTGTTACAGGTCTTTCTTTGCTTTTTGCTGCAATGGGAGAGTGGGAAGGTGTCCAGAGAGGGAGAGTTGACAGGACAGGGGACACCTCTGCCATTACTATGGCAGAGCTAGCAAAAAGCTCAGACTACCATTTCAGATCCCCCATGTTGCACTCACAGCTTCCTGGGACCTGCCTTCCCCTCCAAAAATGTCTTTTTAAAAATCAGCCAGGAAGTTCCTTCTGTGGATAAGTAGTGGTCACTCTACAGTTCTCATGGGTGAAAGTTGATTATAGCATTGACTTAATTGGCTAAACACACAGCACACTGAAAGAGAGTAGTAAGTTGATCTTTCATAAAACAGTTGGATAAAATGATGGTATGGTTCTCGCATAACAACTGCAATATGACCGAATGTTTTGTCCTTTAACTTTGGTTCTGCAACAGTTAGAGAGTTGTTCATTTTTATTTTAAAACTGCAAATCACAGTTTTTCATGGGTTCCCTCAGTACATGAGCTGGGGCTGCAGCACACTTAGCCCTGTGGTTAGTCTGCTGTCCCAAGTTGTTGGGGAACCCACATGGAGACGGTACTAACATACTCGTGTTCTCTCATACTTAGAAAGTCTCACTGAGGTATCTGGTTGGCTACTTTTCAAAAACAATGTTGATCTAAATATGTAATTAGTTTGCTTCACCACATCTCATTCTGGTTTATCATTTGAAAATTGGCCTAATATGAGAGAGCTGAGTTGAAGTAGCTTGTGCATCGCTAGTATCAACGGCAGCTTTCTTACTGGTTTGAACTTCCTGAGAAAGTGCTTCTAGAGTCTAGTGTATATTGTTCTGGTGCAGGGTTGATTTATTAGGTCTAAAAAGCTGCCTAGTAGTTTGGAATGGTTTCTGTAAACAAGCTTGCTTTGCAACCAGGCTTATCTTTCAGAACTTTTGTTTGAACTTGGGACTTGCTTAGAAGCACATCCAAGTCAGTTGGCCACAGAAATGAGGCTGAGGTTTGGTCAAGTACTAATATCGGTTATGACGTAATTAAAAGGGGTCAAACAAGCAAAAAAATCCTAATTCACTTAAAGTTATGGGTTTTGCCCTCTCTTAGTAATTATTCCCTTTATTTAGGCTTGAAATCATGATTTGGATTTGACTGCTAATTTTCAATGTTGTACTGAGGAATTAAAGTGAAAATGGTGGTCCTGGATAGGCTTCAATTAGTGTGTTATTGGCAAACAATTTGTATTCAATTTCTGCACTAGAGACGGCTCTGTCAAGTGTTTAGGTCTACAGCATTTAGAGGGCATTGAGTTGAGGAAGACATGATTTATTCCAATCGTGCATTATGAAAATTGCTCTCTAAAAATTCACGGACAATGTTTGCATGAACGTTTCAGGACTGCAAGTTCTAGCTCCAGCATGAAGCTCGAGCTAGAACTTTGGTCTTTGGGTCAAAGGGATGTGAAACTGGCAAGTCCTATGTAGCTAGAAATTAGAGTGATCCGACTTGTAACTCAAGTTTTATTTTAGTTCATTACTTTGTTATACAACCCCTCCTCCCTATAGCCAAACTAGTTGGTGTAGTTCACAACTTAATATAATACATTTTATCTAATTTTTATGCCATCCAGTAGCTGAAGTCCTCAGTTCGGTTACACAGTTGATCATAGGGTTTCCTGAACGGGGAGAGGAAACACTGTGGACATAGGCTACCTCGACTTTAGCAAAACCCCCATTCTGATAAATTAGCAAAAAGTGGACTAGATAGAAAAAGTATTAGGTGGATCCAAAATTGACTGCTAAATCAATGGCACCTTCTCAAACTGGAGGGAGATAATTAGTGGGGTGCCACAGGATTCAGTCCTAGGTCCAGTGCACTTCAACATCTTTATTAATGATTTAGATGAGGAAGTACAAAAAAACAATGATCAGATTTGCAGACAGTACAAAACTGGGTGGAATAGCCAACACCCTAGAATATAAAATGACGTTCCAGGGCGATCTTGAAAACTTGAACTCTGGGCTGAAAGCAACAAAATGAGATTCAGTAGGGACAGGTGCCAAATCCTCCACCTAGGAAAAAGAAACCAAATACATCAATACAAGATGGGGTATATGTGGCTCAACAGAACTAAAAGGGGAAAAGACCTTGGAGTTATTGCGGACAACAGGCTAAATATGAGCTGACAATGTGAGGCAGCTGCAAAAAGGAAAATGCTATTTTGGGGTGCCGTAATAGAAGTATTACTTCCAAATCACGAGAAGTAGTTTCCCTGTACTTCTCACTAGTAAGAACGTATCTGGAATACTGTGTTCAGCTCTGGACACCAAGATTTAAGAAACATGCAAAAAAATAGCAAGGGTATGGAGGAGGGCAACAAAAATGATCCAGAGTTTGGAAATAGTGTCCTGTGAGGAGAGACTGAGAGAAATGGGCATGTTCAGCCTGGAGAAGAGAAGACTGAGGGGGGACATGATACCCCTCTATAAGTACCTCAAAGGCTGTCACAATGAGGAAAGTCAAGATCTCTTCTCATTGATACCAGAATGTAGGACATGGAATAATCAAGTTGAGTTGCAACAACCCAGATTCAGGCTAGACATCAGGAAAAGCTTCCTCACTGTTAGAGCAATACGACATTGGAACCAGTTGCCTGGAAAGGTCATGGACTTTCCCACATTAGAAACATTCATTGTGAAACTGGACAGTCATCTGAGTGGGATGGAGTAAATTGGTGACCTACAATAGCAGGGTGTTGGACACAATGACCTTGTTGTTGTTGTTGTTAGTCATGAAGTTGTGTCTGACCCATCGTGAACCCATGGGCAACATTCCTCTAGGCCTTCCTGGCCTCCACCATCCCCCAGAGTCCACTCAAGCTCACACCAACTGCTTCAATGACTCCATCTAACCACCTCATTCTCTGCTGTCCCCTCCTTTTGCCATCTATTGTTCCCAGCATCAGGCTCTTCTCCAGGGAGTCCTTCCTTCTCATTAGGTGGCCAAAGTATTTGAGTTTCAGTATCTGGCCTCCTAAAGAGCAGTCAGGGTTGATCTCCTCTAGAAAACCATAGCCTTGACTATACGCACTTTTGTCGGCAGGGTCATGTCTCTGCTTTTTAGTATGCTGTCCAGATTTGCCATAGCTTTCCTCTCCAGGAGCAAGCATCTTTTAATTTCTTGGCTGCAGTCCCCGTCTGCGGTGATCTTGGAGCCCAGGAAAATAAAATCTGTCACTACTTCCTTTTCTTCCTCATCTATTTGCCAGGAAGTGAGAGGACCAGATGCCGTGATCTTAGTTTTCTTAATGTTGAGTTTCAAGCCAACTTTTGCGCTCTCCTCCTTCACCCACATCAAAAGGCTCTTTAGTTCCTCTTCACTTTCTGCCGTGAGAGTGGAATCATCTGCATATCTGAGGTTGTTGGAATTAAGATTGCCCTGAGAAATATCAACTGGTGATTCATCTAGCCCCGCCTTTCTCATGATGTGCTCTGCATGTAAGTTAAATAGGCAGGGTGACAGTATACAGCCTTGCCAAACTCCTTTCTCAATTTTGAACCAATCAGTGGTTCCGTGTCCAGTTCTCACTGTTGCTTCTTGACCCGCATATAGGTTTCTCAAAAGACAAATAAGATGGTCTGGTACTCCCATCTCTTTGAGAACTTGCCACAATTTGTTGTGACCTGCACAATCAAAGGCTTTTACATAGTCAATGAAGCTGAAGTAGATGTTTTTCTGAAACTCCCTAGCTTTCTCCATGATCCAGCGTATGTTGGCAATTTGATCTCTAGTTCCTCTGCCTCTTCAAAACCCTGCCTGTATCTCTGGTAGTTCTCAGTCCACATACTGCTGGAGCCTAGCTTGTAGGATTTTGAGCATAACTTTGCTAGCATGTGAAATGAGTGCAATGGTGCGGTAGTTTGAACATTCTTTGGCATTGCCCTTCTTTGGGATTGGAATGTAAACTGACCTTTTCCAATCCTGTGGCCACTGTTGAGTTTTCCAAGTTTGCTGACCTTCTTGGCCCCTTCCAACTCTACAATTCTATGATTCCATGATCCTATGACATGCAATAAATTAATACAATGTAAAATATAAATAATGAAAACAAATGACAAAATACCACTAAAGCAATGTAAAAACCTGATTTTTAAAGTAAATTAATATATAGTCTTAATAGATGAAGAAGACTTTGCGACCAAGAAATCAGTAAAATTTAATCATTTGTGAGGTATTAACAGTGAAATGACCTTCCTTTTTTGCTCTTGCTCTGCACAGTTGGTTGCTACATTAGGGTAACTATGTTAATTTATGTTAATTATTCTCTGCAAACATTTGTTGAGGTAGAGTAATAAGATGGAAAATGTAGTGTTAATATAAACAATTAAACTTAATAATTTTTAATTTCGTTATTTCCTCTTGCAGACTCTCTTAGTACTGTTTGTCCCCCTTTTCCCAGGCATATATGTATAGACTTTGCCTCCCATGACCCAGCGCTGTTTTGTGGACCTGTTCTTGGTAAAGACATTTTTGTGAAATATGTTTTGTGAAAGTGAAGAAAAAATGATTTAATGAAGAACATTTTGGGTGGGGCAATTCTTTTTTAGTACACGGACAAGTAGAAATCCCAGAGTTCATTGGATGAAACCATAACCATAGAAACTGATTTCAGACAGCTTTAAAACTGGGAGTTAGATATTTTTCAGGAGAGTAGTTCTTCAGCTGACACACATTCATTGTGCTTGAATTAGGAAATCGGATGATCCCCAGAACCCTTTTTTCTCAATTCTTTGGTTAGAGGTTTACTGTCCATGTTTTCTTTTTAATACAGAGAAGGAACTCTCTGTAGAAGGAGAATTGTATGTTGAGAGAAGAAAGATGTACAGTATGCTAATTAGGTGTATTAGAAAGCAATCCTATAGCCCCTAGGCAGCATCTGGGCATATTTTGGATTCCTAGCTCCAGCCGGCCGACCTGCCAGCCAGCGAATGCAGAAGCAACCACACTGGCTGATCTCCAAGGTCAGGAAAGAGTTTGGAAAGGGGTAAAAAGGGGTGGGGAAGTGAGGAGGCTGGATAGGCTCCAGATACACACTAATTTGAGGCCTCTCCAGCCCGCCTGCTTCGCCCTCTGGAATATTTTTGCTAGATGAGCACAAAAAGGCCCTCCAATGGAAATGCAGGGCAGGAGGTGAGGGAGGTGTCTGCTGCTGCTCCTCTCCTGCTTAGTTTGCTTGCTTGCTTGCTTGCTTGCTTGCTTGCTTGCTTGCTTGCTTGCTTGCGAGCATCAAGGGGGAAGCTCATTATGGGAAAGCTGTGTTTGTAATCCATTCTGTATTGTTTTGGTCTTCAGCACAGCCCATCAAATCTTTACAACTTCTACATAATTGTCTTCATGTTTCTATCTTCTAGTGTCCCAGATGCATGCAGTGCAACACTAAGTTTGACTTCATCACTAGAAAGGTAGGAGGCTGAATAACTGAAATATTAGCCTTTGTTCTAAAGTGTTCTCATCAAAGTCACTGGCTATGACCCGGGGAATGAGCCATATGAAATTGAACCTTGGGACGGGTTGGGCTTTTGTTGGGGGGAAGTTCTTACTATTTACTCTTAATACTGAGCAATAAAACCCATTCTTTAATTTAAATATGACCTGTCTATTTTGTTGTTAGAAATACTGCTGTGAAAATTATTGAAGGCCATGGCTGTTGCTATTGGTGTGTTTAATGGAATGGAAAAGCAACCTAAAGAAAAGCATTAAAGAAGCTGTGTGGTGGTTCATGGGCCATTGGGCAGAGTGATCCTATTGCTGCCAGAGCCCCAGCTATAAATTCCCAGGAAAACTCTACAACTCATAGCTGGTGATCAGAACTCTGAACCCCTTGCCTCAGCCAGCGTGGAAAGAACTGCACTAACTCTGCCTCCGGAGTTGCAAGAGGAGCCCTGGAGAACCACTTTTGGGGATTCCAGGGAGGGGAGGAGACGGCTGCCACCCAGATGGGATGCGTCCTCAGGGCGCCTCCCTTCCTGCTGCTCCGAGGTAGTCCAAAATTAAGTTTTTTACAGAGTGGGAAGATCATGCTGGCAACCTTCACATCCACATTCCTTCAGTCCAGTCAGTTCAACGGCTCTGGGCATCCAGACAGGATTGTAGAAAGGGGAGCGTGGTTATTATGATAGCATTATAACTTCCAAAGTCCTGAAAGCTTGCACCAGAATTAACTAAACAAATAAATCATTAGCAATCCATGGGAAACAGAGTAGAGTAGGGGAAGTACAAAGGGAGAAGTACAAATGCAGGCTTGTAAGCCATATGAGAATACTGCTTACCATGAAATTCTTTTTCTGCAGGGTTTTCATTTTGACACTCATTCTCACTTTTAAATTCAGAACCTCAAGTCTCTCTCCTCCCTTATCCCACTGCATTTATCACTCTTCTGTTTTTCGGCTCTGTTCTGTGGCACTAGCCATGTGCCAGAAGCATCCATTTTAACTCAAACCTGCATGTAGCCGAGTGGGTTTTTCTTTGTTTCTCTTTCTTTCTCCTGTTTCAGCACCACTGTAGGAGATGTGGGAAGTGTTTTTGTGACAAATGCTGCAGCAAGAAAGTGCCTCTGCCTCGCATGTGCTTTGTTGACCCTGTGCGCCAGTGCGCTGAATGTGCTTTCATTTCTCAAAAGGAAACAGAGTTCTATGACAAGCAGCTCAAAGTACTTATGAATGGTAAGTGTTGAGCATGGGATACTTGTCGATCAGGATTTTACTATCATTAGTAGACTTACGGAAGGATAACTTGAGTTTGTCACTTCTCAGGAAATATTTAATGTGGAAGTCTAATGTGCTTTGCTATTTGATTCTCTGGGATTTCTGTTTAGCTATCAAAAATGTATACAGCTATGTTCTTGGGTAGCAGTGTTGAATAAGAAAATTGACATAGTGAGCCTATGATTTCTAGACAGTGTTTAGAGGATCATAGGATTGTTTGGCTCCCAGTTCAGAAGTTGGAAAACATTCCCAACCTTGGAGTCAAGGATTTGCCCACCTCATTCCTGGCACACAAAGAACCACATCAGCTGCATCTCTGAGGTTGTAAGAGCCACCTCAGAGAAGGGGTTGCAGGGCTCAGTTCCAGTAAATCTTGATCATCCATGAAATACATGGCTACCATCAATACCTGCAGCCCACCTCTACACTGGGGGTTTTGGAGAAATCAAAAGAGTGATGATATTGCAGATGAGAGATGACTGGTTTTAGTACCATCCTCATATCTTTTGTAATGTTTAGTTCTACCTTCATTCCCATTGAAATTGTACCAGCATTGTAGACCTTCTGTAGAGTAAACTGTCGAAAAATGTCTCTACTGCTTACAGGTGATTTTTCTGATTACTCTTAACTTGAATGCAAGGAGAGCATCTTTCACATTATATCTGACAGGTGGAAGGGCTGTCAGATAAAGACTGCTCTACTGCAGCATCCTTCTCTGCAATACAGCAAACTTTAAACTTCTAGGGTGTAAATTCTATGCATGTTTAAATCAAAAAAGTCTTAAAACTAGCATGTTAGGAATTGTAGGACTTTTAAAACATGCACAGGATTATGCTTTTAATTGTAAATTCTAGGTTTTTAATGTTTCTTTTTGCTGCTCTTTTCTTCTCCCCTTGATATCAAGGTGCTACATTCTTTGTAACTCCTGGGACCTCAGAAAAGGCAGAGATGATGGTTTGTCGACTTTCCAACAAC
Organism: Varanus komodoensis; assembly: GCF_004798865.1. Taxonomy (NCBI): domain Eukaryota; kingdom Metazoa; phylum Chordata; class Lepidosauria; order Squamata; family Varanidae; genus Varanus; species Varanus komodoensis. The sequence goes on from NW_025335761.1 coordinate 54,508,182, forward strand.
CAGAGGTAAGAAGTGTGCTGTGTTGACTGCTGGGAGACCATCAGCTTGAAAGCTCATTTTCCAAAATGTTACAGTTGCTACAGGATTGTAAGGTCTAGTCGATTCTTACTACTAATTTAGAGTCCTGCTTCTGCCAGTTGACTGTTCCAGCAGTCACTGCAGCCTGTTGCTTGGTCTGTTAAAATTCTTGTCTTGCAACCTTGGCTTGACTTGACCTTCAGCATTTACTGCATAACCACTTTCTCTACCCTTCCAACTTTCTCAGGTACGAGTTTTATATCATGCTCCATCTTTGGACAGTTTTTCCTGCCTAGAAGATAAACTTATCACACTAGCGAAGTGCACTATGCATGCTGCATCTTTGAGACATGGAAGTATTTCTGTTAATCATTTGTAGGGTTTTCCCTTAAAATAAATTTCAAAGTAAACCCTAAATAACAGCTGAAGACACAAATATCAAAAGGGAATGACATTGATCATTAATACGTTTATTCTGCCATCAGCATTGGAATCTCAACCAGATGCAGCTACAAAAAATATTTTCTGATACTTTTCTGGGCACTCTGATATGTGTGAGCCCCTTGACCTGATAAACTCTTGGACACTCCTGTCAAATGAAGTCTCCTTTAAAATGGTATCAAAGCCAACACCTTCCCTTGTTGTGTTATAAATCTTCAGGGAGATTATTGATATGGCACCTTAAAGTTTTAGTTGTAAGGTTTTGTTTAAACTCTTGAGTTTTGTGGTGAAGCTGAGCAGAATGTTCTTGGATGTTTTTAGAAATGTATTTGAAAACCATGCCATGGAAGAATAGTCAAGCAACAGAGCTATATAGAACTGTGAGGAAAATTTGAATCCACATCTGGAAAAACTGTGCTATTAGAAGAATTTCTAGTAAGAAGTGATATTACTGGCAGACATTCTGTGCTTTCATTCCTGAAGTACTTGAGGGTGGGATGGCTGTATTTGAGGCTTTCCATCAAACTGGTGATCAGCTCTGAGTCACAAAGCCACACACCATGTATTGTGACTGGCCGGGTTGTTGCTCTCATATGGGCAGTACCACTTTATAGTGCAAGTGGGACTGACAAGATTCACGGCTTCTCTGTATAAACACATTCCCTGCACATAGCCCTCTCCCTGTCCTGCTTTTTGCTAACCTTTCTCTGTGCCATTCAGTTTATATTTATTTATATTGCGATTTATATCCTGCCTTTTCCCTACAAAGGGCTCAAGGCAGCTTACATCATTCTCCTCCTCCATCTTATCTCCACAACAACAGCCCTGTGAGGTAGCTGGGCTGAGAGTCTGTGACTGGCCCAAAGTCACCCAGCTGGCTCCATGGCCAAGTGGGGGCTCGAACCCGGATCGTCTGAGTCCCAGTCCCATGCTCTGAACCACTGCGCCACACTGGCTTTCTATTTCTATTTGCACATTTTTTTAAAAAAATGAACTGGCTTTTACCGATGAGCTCCACCTGTTAGCTAAGATGATACAACCCAAACACACAGATTAACCACCTAAGTGGTTAGTCAGGCCTAAATCTAACAAACTGTTTACATGCCTTGTCATTATGAAACATCAGTATCAGTAAAACTAGTGCTTTCTTTTCAGAGTGAATCTTAGTATTAAAAGACTTGCAAATGGACAAATTGAGCAACAGTTTTCTCCTTCTATGTAGGTACCTTTTTCTTGATGGAGAAAGCCATTATGAAATAGAAATTGCACAGATTTCATCGGTCCAGATGCTCACAGAGGGATTTACTCCAGGAGGTAAACTTGCAGTTAAATTGATTGCTCTGCATTTACCTGTGGGTATTTCTTTGTTTTCATAAGAGATAGGAGTGCCTCTTTTTCAGTGGGCCTGTTTGCACGTCATGAGAGCCCACCAAGAAATGGCTAACCAATGGAGCTGTCACATTGTGCCAAGCACCCATGGCGCCAGTTTTGCAGTACCTTGATTTGCCATGGCTTTCCATTTCATGGAAATCCAAACAGTAACCAACTCTCAAATAATACTGAAAGAATGAATATTTGAGGGTTGTTTAATTTTCCAACAACCATGTCTGCTTGTGTTTTCATTTACACTGAACTGCAGAACAGTTCTCATGGGTAAAGCAAGCTATAGCAGAATGTTGTGTCATGTGAACTGCCTCACTGCTTTTTGGTCCCCTTGTCCCTTAGGATTGCTAGCTCATCACGCTCCTGTGACAGTAGAAGCCCCTGTTAGCATAATTCCACTGTCAAGGTCTGGGCTTTGGCTGAGCAATTCTGTTAGCCCACCTCCCCTTTTTTTTCTTTCTGCATCCTTCGTGCCAAAAGTGAACATCTCAGTGTGACTTTGTTTCTGGCTTCTCCTTAATTGAGGTTTCTATTGCCCCTTTCTTGGTTACAAGCTACTGCATTCTTCATCCTATTTTCTTTAGCTAGTCTCTCTGTTGATTAATTTTCTTAGGACTCTTCCACTATCTCCAGTAAGATGCAGTCCTCTCAAACCTGTGGCTTCTTCATAGCCCCTTCTCGATTCTCTATCTCATTTGCTGCTCTTCAAGCTTCCTTCCCTACCTACCTACCTACTTACTTACCCTCCCTTCCTTCCTTCTGGTTCTTCCTCAGTTCATTGCCTAATTTAACCCTTTATTTTAATACCCTTACTTCCAAATTCCCTATCTCTTAGCTTCTGGGACTTCTTCCCAGTCTTCAGCCTACCTCCATGGGAAGCTTGAATCCTAGCCACAACTTCCCATTTCTTTGCATAATCTGGGCTTCAAAGCATTCCTTGGAAGTCCTCCAACCAAGGTTTCAGGCCATCAGACTAGCTCAGCCAGTTAGTACTAGAGGATTCACTGCCACAAGAGCAGTATGATAGAGTCGGCATGAATTCTGGCTGTCTGTTTTCAGAAGGCACTTACTTCAATGTCGTGAGGAAGTTGAGAACTCTTGGCCCTCTGAATGGAGATAATAATCCTGAAGAAACCTTTGCTCCCAGAAATATGATATGTGATTGACGATGGTTAACACAATGGTGGGTAGTTACAGGGTCATGGACTGAATACGTCGACTGAAGAATTGATTGACTGAAGGGCATTTAATCTGCAGTCTGTAACTGCTGGTAACCAAATTTCCATTTATTTAGAAATAAATTTCTAGCCCATATGGTTGTAGATTAATTTGTGAAGTTTTTCTTCAGCTCTTATGTGTTGAGTCCAAGCAGAGTATATTCAACCATTAACTTGTGTGCTTTCCTAATTTTTGGGAAATATCTGTAAATTTTTATGATTTCTGCAGCTTTCAGCCTTGCAAATAAGTTCACCAAAAGTACAAGCTTCCAGAAAGTATTTAAGTAGCCTATCTTTATGTAGCATTACATTTTTGAAAGAAAAATACCCCTCCTGAGTTCCTTTGTTTGTATTATGCTAAAGAACATGAAATAATAAATTTAAATACCTGCATTTTTTAACATTGCTTGTTCCAATTGGGAGTTCTTACTAATCAAGAAGAGAACACAAATTCTGTCCATTGAAACAGGTACCTGCTTACAATGACACTGCAGTGCTTGTATGGTGAATATTGTATTTCCTTAGTTTCTCCTTCCATCCTTTCATTTGTGAGAAGATTTGCTGGAATTTTGGTAAAATCTTACTTTTTCATTTGCTGAGTCATCAAAAGCAGTCTTCCATAGCCCTAATGGAAACGCCTTCCAGAAATGGCTGCTTAAGTGTGGCAGCTTCAGCGGCAAATGCACACAACAAATTAAAGTTTGCTTCACATTTTACTACTTGCTGGCCTTGAGAAAAAGGTTGACCACAACCATTTCACATGGAACATAAGTCCTCTTCATGTGTTCTCCTGATTGTATGAGGGCTGAAATGGGGGCCCTTCGTGCTGTCTGTCTTCATGCCCCCTGTTCCGCATGAAGCAGGACTGCCGCCTCTTCCGCTGCATGGGCCTGCCTGGGCCCTAAGAACATCAGGGTGAGGGGCTTCGTTCAGCGCTTCCCCTTCAGAGGCACAGCATGCCTTCTTGGTTGCTCTTTCCAGGCTGTGGAGCTCCCTCCCTGCTGCCCTTTCCCCAGCAAGCAAACACACTTTTATTCAAGCAGGTTTTTGGTGTGTCGGCTGGCCTGCTGCTTGGGGTTTTAAAATTGTGAATGCTGCGTATAATTGTAAGCCAGCTGGTGGGTCATCTTCTGGATAGAAATGGGCAAATAGACCCATGTGCGTCCATGGTCTTGCAGCACTGGGGCAAGGTCTGTTGGGGAGTTTCACTGGCCTGCCTTTGGCCATGCAAGTCCCCGGCTGAGGGATAGTTCTGCTTGCATTCAGCTGCCCTGCAGGCCTTGCCTCTGAATCAGGCAGAGCTGATGGGGTGGGGTAGGGGCAGCATACGCAGCCCTTTCTGTTCTCTCTTTCAGCCCTCATGCCTTACGGAGAACACACAAAGGAAGCCAAACAGTTCCATAATTCCAAATCATCTTAATGGATTGGTTTTTTGTCTGTATTCAAAAGAGAACCAGTTATTTGAAAAACCAGACAGTGGGCTTTTGGTGTGAAAGTAGTGACCTGATTATAAACAATTAATTGAATCTTTCCAATGGATTTAAGAGAGAAAAAGAAAAAATTGAAAAGCTAGACCTGGTGAGTATGTTGGCAGCCAAGGCCTCAAGGTGCTAAGGAATTATGTCTAGTTGCCAGTAGCAACCAGGTGCCTTGCTAATGACAAACGTGGCAAAGTTAAAATTAATGAAAACCTTTTAGTCCGATGCACCTAAAGCCTGCGGTAGCCCGCCTCACAACTTACTGTCATTTTGGTGGCCCTTCGACTACTGTGATACATTGTAACTGAGCATTGAGTCTAAAAATTAAATGCTTTTAGCAAATTCTAAATTGTAAGTTGATGATGACTGACTCTTCTGTAGAATGTAAGCCTTGAGTGAGATTAACAGGTGTGTTAACTAATTGAGTCAACACAATTACTCTAACGCCCTGAAAAATGCAGGTAACCAGGAAGCATTTCACACATCTTTGGAACCTAGTGAAACAGCTCAACTAAGAAAGCCTGGTTACATAAAACCAAAGGTGGGGTGGGGGAGGAAGGAGCAAATATATAATTAAACTTGGGACCAGAGCTTCAAGTGATGTCTTTTTCACTGGATTTTGACTGTGTTCCTACATTTTACCTGCAGCATGCTATATTTCTCCCAAATGAATTCATCCAATTAGTTAACAAGTTGTGCAGAAGTTTGGTGGCTGTTTGTATCTTCATCTTAACATGGAGCACTTTCTTATTAATTTCTTTTGATTGATCTTTCTCCTCCCTGCTTGCCTGCCTCCTTGATGTAGAAAAAGACATTCATACTTACACCAGCCTCTTGGAAAACGAGCACATTACAGAAGGTTAGCACTGCAGCTCAGTTCTTCTAAGCATGCTTTTGTAGTTTTTGTTCAATGCTTGTTGCTTATTGCAGGCTTCAGTGCAAACTTACTTTGGTCAAGAGATGTTTGCTTCCTGGCTAGATTTGAGAACCGTGCATTGTTGGTGTTATTACCATGGAACATTGTTTCCCATTTATATTCAGTTTGAACCTGCTCTGAAAAGCACTCTGGCCCAGCTAGTAGCTCAAATACTAGGTCCACACAGCCTCTCTGCTCTTCTCCTTTCACAGCCAGGCTTGAACCAAGAAGCAATACTGTCTAAGAAACAATGGCGTGAGCAGGATGGAGGGCAGTAGAAACTGTGAACAATATCCCTCTTCCTGGTAAAAGGATCACAGACACCATGCAAACCAAGGCATTTTGGACTTCTGCACTGGCAGGGAATCTGGTGTTTCAAGGGTCCTTCCAAGGTTACATATTTACCTCTTTGTGTCAATTTGAGATACTGCAGAGGCAGGGGGTTGGACTCAATGGCCTTCATGGCCCCTTCCAACTATACTTGTCTATGATTTTAAGACTTCCTTTCCTCACCTGTTCTGAAAGGCTTGTTATTTTCTTTTGTTTCTTCTGTTTAACTGAGAAAAGAGATTCTGCAGTTTTGTAGATCCAAGTCAAATGGAACAGTGTGGAAAAAAGAGCTGGTGGCAAGAATGCTGCTGAAAGCTTGTCACATGGCCGGGTGGGTCTTTCCTGTTGATGCCACAGGCCCTGCAGAGGACAGCTGCTACAGTAGTTACCTGCTCCTGCGAGTACCTTGAACTCTAGCCTACTGGGAAAGAGGAAAGACATTATAGTGGGCTGCTTAGTAATAAGCCCCTCCACTCTCAGGGTCAGTTGCTATATGAGGAATATGCAATGGGAATTCTGAAAGTTCTGGAGCTGAGATTCTAGGTAACTGTTAAGATTTATAGTTTTTGATATAACAGATCAAGATTAATAGCTTCCTTTAAACAGACGTAGGAACTAGGAGACTGTACTAAATCAAGGAAGACTCTTAAGTAAGTTTTGAAAATGTTTCTCTTTCACACTGTTCAAAGAATAGCTATCTGAATACAGTAGGCCCTCTGCATTCAGAAATGCAGCCAACATTTGATTTGTTGATTTATTCTGATATTCCTTACTGCTGTGTTTTCCTCAAGTGTAGCATTGTGAAATAAACTGTCCTCCCAAAGTACTGCTGGAGTGACTGAGAATTATTTGGATATAGGAATGTCTTTCGGAAGCGTCCACTGGCATATTGAGCAGCCTCCATATGCTTTGGCCTATTCCCATTATTTTTGGCCTTGGGTGTGCTGGCTAGGGCCTCAAGTGGTCCATCCTGACTAGATTTTTGCTAAATACAATACCATGCAAGCGGATTTCTGCTTATGCAGTGGATGTTTCTTTTTTGCTTTGCATGCCCCCCAAATATGGAGCAGATTACAGAGTACCTGTCTGGCTGCAGGCAGATTCTGTTTGCCTGTGGTGGCTGTTCTGCTGGTGGAAGTACGCCACTGAAACCTCCCATTATCAATTGTGATTGTCTTCTGGGAAAAAAATCACTTGCCTTAAATTGGTTATCTGATTTTAACATTCTGATTGATTGATTGATTATTTATTTAGGGGACTTCTATGCCGCCCCATTCGCTGAAGCCTCGGGGCGGCTCACCAACCATAAATAAATAGAATTCAATAAAACAATATAAATTAACAATATAAATTAAGTCGCCCTGGCCAAAGAATAAAATGAATAAATAATATTAACAATTAAAATAACATTTGAATAAAAAGGTCTTCGCCTGGCACCGAAAAACAAATAACGACAGCGCCAGGCGGACCTCTCTGATTTACAGTTATTAAACAGAATTAACTACATCATGTTAATATTTTGTGAAATATAAATCTTGCAGCTGATGGAAGTGAAGGTATTTTATTAAATATTATTTAATTAGGAAAGTGTTCCATAAAATGAACTTAGGATGAAAACGGATTCTTTGGAGTCTGGAGCCCATCCTGACCCCTTGCAGTTATTATGGAAAGAACAGTGCAGCCGCCCCTCCCCAGGGCACCACTGGGCCTTGAGGAGACAAGGGTGGGGTGGTGGTGTTTTGCCAGTTCCAGACTCTGCCTCGGCCTCCTTCCATCCTGCTTGTTGGCCCTCTATCTAGATGGCAAAAACTGGCGATTGCGATCATGCCTCGCCTTTCATTGGATGCTTGTGAGGGTGATGGGATTCCACTTTCCACGTGGTTTAAAGCTTTACATAGATCTAAAGACTGTGAGTGGTTTTGGACTATATAACACTTCATCATACATTGATTAAATATTAATTGTCTGTCAGTATAAATATGCGGGTCCTCACCAAAGTTAATTGCAGTTTGTTGTGTCATGCAGACCTGATCAGTGAATTTATATTGAGTTGGCCAAACCCAGAATGCTGGGTTGTTGAGGGAGAAACAACCCAGAGTTTTTACCCAACAACAGAGTTGTTTCTCCCTCAGTAACCCAGGATAATGGGTCTGGACATTATGGTGAAAACCCAGAACATTCAGTTTGGCACAGCAGAGTTGGCATACTTTCTTGCTCTCACATGGTTATGACTATCAATGGTTTGAGCAACCTAAGGGTAATTGTGAATTGGTCAGCATTATGCAATACTGGGCATATGCACGTATCAGCAAAATAAAAAAAATCATGCTTTGCTTTCTCATCCATTGCTGAGCAAGAGACCATAGTTACCCCATCTCTTCCTTTCTCATAATCTCTTTCTTTTGTGCCTTTTGTTCAGTGTGGATTATGTGACCTGCAGCTGTCTTTGGTTGCTCTCAAATCAGGTCAATCAACTGTTGTACAACAATCAAAAACAAGGCAAGGCTTCTGAAATGTGTGTGTGGTTTCTGGAAGCTGCATGCATTAATCTGAGCAGAAACAGTTCTTGTTGGTTCTGTTTGAAATAAAAATCAAATGATAAGATGCGGAAAGTAGATCTTTACTTAGGTTTGGGATTGGATCTTTGCTTTGTGGTGATTCTACTGGAACCACACAGGCTTTTGAAATGTGGAATTCAGTAGCTTCTGTTGAAATCTGAAAACAGAATTGTGACAGCCTCGCATAGAAAATGACCTCTGAATTCAGAATTCCAAATCATATCCTCTAAAACACATTTGGTCAACTTACATAGTATTTAGTTCCAAATAGTTGTTTTTTAATTTGTTGTTATTAAGACCATGTTGTCTTTGGAATGTGCCCCCCCCCCAAAAAAGTCAGCAGCATAGAGTAGACCAGGTTATGGTCAAGGTCAGTGTTCTAGTTCAGTGCTTTTTGCAAAAACTATCTAGAAATAGCATTTGAAAACAAAGAGTTTGGAGCAGGCATCCAAAGGCACCTCGCTGGGACTGTTTCCCTCTCCATCTGTCAGTGCCCGTTCTGGCAGACCCATCTTTTCCTAATGTCTCCTGATTTGTTCTCTGTCCTTTCTGTTTCTGTGACAAACAGCCTATTGAAATCTTTGCTACTTGGTATACCAGTTGTGGTATAATAATAGTCCTGTGGACCAAGATCAGTTGCATATCACATTGTTATGCAAAATTTAGGCTCCTAGAGTGCACATCCCTGAAATCTGTGTTCTGTATTGAGAGCGAGTGTTGGTCTAGGACTCAGGAGATCTGGGCTCCATCTCCACACTCAGCCATGAAACTCACTTTGGGCCAGTCAGATTCTCAGGCTAATCTACCCCAGATGGTGGTGGTTGTGGAGATAAGAGTGAGGAGAACTTTAGAAGTTACAGTGGGTTCGTTGGAAGAAGGATGTTGAGGTGTAACTGTAATATAATCATCTTTCCACCGTGTACTTCCCACAATATGCTGGAGTGACATTGGAATTCAGAATAGCCTTTCTGTCGGACATTGTGACTATAACCCTCAGGTTTGTACTACATGATAATCCATGATGGGGAAGTGTGGTGATGACTTATCACGTTGTCCAAACCTAGCCCACTTCTCACAGGTTAGCTTATTTGAAAGAACAGCTTTGAGAACCTGTGGCTTTGTCTAGAGGTCATTTGTGTCCCAAAGGGATCTGGGGAAAATGTAATCATGAGTTACAGAGATCAGCCAGCGACCAGCTTGGGAAGCCTAGTAGAACCTCCTGCTGCTCTTTGTGATCTTACCTATCTTGCTGCGGGTGACTGCCCTTCCACTGATGGCCGGACAACACTTTGGAGCAACCGTCACTGTTTTTCCGCACTTGCCATGGCTTCTTTTTGGAGCACTTACAGCATGTGCATGCATTTCCCCTCCATTTACTTTCCAGCCATTAAATTGGTGTATATTTCTGAGAGAATTAAAAAAAACTGTCAGAGAACTGCAGTAATCACAGCAGTGAGTGCTCCAAAAAGGATGTTTCAAAAAGTGGGATGGGAAGTTGGTACTTCCCCTTTCTGGAGTAGCTGAAGACTCAGGGAAGTGTTGTAGAGATGGAAGGCACTGAGAACTGTCAGTTCAGAACTTAAATTGAAAAGGATTGCATGGCTAAGTAGTAAAATATTGTCCCCTTCCCTTTTGATGCATTTTCTTTGGCTTGTTTTCCTCTTTACCAGTGTTTTTCAATTGACAACTGGGATTATTGGATCCTGGACCCTGAAAACTATACCAATTAGCCTATAAGCAGCTGTTTCTTGTCCATTTGCCTGTATGTTACCTATTATACTTTTCTTTAACAGCTAAAACAGTTGAGGTAATTCACCAGGGAAGGTCACACATAGATACCTTAAGAGCACAGTGGGAAAAGATTGTCAAAAATATTAAAATATGAACAAAGTTTCAGAATTGTCAGGGGCTGAAAAAATGAAAAATCAGCCCAACTGAAGTTTTTTGAGGCTCTGAACAAGGCAAAAGGTGGTAGTAATTGTAGCAGGAACTGGGAAATAGGATGGGTGAACAGTGCTGGGATGCATACCAGCACCAAGGAGGAGAAGCCATGGTAAGCCTGACTGATTATCATTAGTACCATGTGTTATTAAGCATATGGCCAACCCACTGTGGCTTATTTGCAGAATGGCTAAATCAATGTGCAGATCTACCTAATGCTAGTCTGAGAAAGCTGGATATTTGCTCAACCACAGTGCTTTTGGCTTTGTCTCACTACTTCACTACCCACCTTCCTTTTTTAGGGTTTAACGCTACATTCTTTGTGACATCTCTCACCTGTTTGTGATAGGAAGAGATGTGAGATTTAACGAAGCATTAAAAGATTGGTAATACCCTTGCATTTAATGTACAGCTAGGGTGTGCACAAACACATTTTTTTAATAACTATTAATTTTGTTCTTTAGGAGGCAATACTCGTGCTACAGGTATGCTTCTTCAGTACAAGGGACCAGGGCTGGAGGAAAAACAGATTAAGTTTACTGCTGGTGAAGATTTCAGTTCCAACAAGAAGTTATCTGCTACCTGGTTAGCAGCCATGCATAAGGTAAGGCAGTATGCCAGGCCTCTTAGAGGGTCAGGCAGTTATTCAGCATCCAGTTTTCCACAGCAATGAACGAGATGGCTATGAAAAGCCCACAAGCAGGACATGGGAGTAGCTTGCTGTGGTAGCTGCTGCTGCTGCCCCAGGCATGCTATTCTAAACTTGGAAGTAGGCCGTAGCCATCATAGATGATGGACAAATTCATGGAGGACCAAGATGCTAATGCCTAGTGCCATTTTAAGAGCACATGTGAATTGATTCTTAATGTGGTTAATATTTACAAAGCAGAAGACAGATTGGTGTGTTGTTAGTGCAGTTTCTTCACCAAGTGCTCAAAAAGGTATTTAATAGTACAGTAACCTCAAGGAAAACAGCTACTGATCTGAGGGAGAACTGTTCTAGAACTGTTTCCCCTGAGCTTGTTTGTGAATAATGAAATTTTGTGTTTAACAATCCTTTATTCCAGTTATAGTGATTCTATTTCTTGGTACTGTTAATGTATTGTAAAATATTTAGGACAGACACAGTGTTCAACCTCAGGAGATTCCTGAAAAAAACTTGGCTCTGAGGAATTAGTCAAAGCAAAGTGGCTTGCTTTAATTATTAATGTTGCTTTGTCTTCTTGCAGGCAGCAAAACTTCTTTATGAATCTCGGGACCAATAACAGTTTCTCTGACTTGAGGGGAAAAGATCAGCTCTCTGAATAAGCTTTCTACTACTTGCTAGTTGACACATGGTAATACATACTTGGTAATAGGGATTCTCCCTGCCCTTTTCCAATGCTAAATGTGGTTCATCATGTAAGCACTGGCCAATTACAATGTATTTGCCCTATAAGTATTCACTTATTTAGTGTGCAATATGTATACAGTTTATTAATGCTTTAAATAGAGCCTTGCATCTATGACTTTATTTTGTTAAATTTTGTCAGCACTTAATATGTAAAATGAAGTGTGACCTGCACTACTGCAAAATACATAGCACAACTTTTGTAGTACAGATTATGTATACTGTGTAATTCATTTTGAAAAAAGAAACAAACTTTAATGCTCCAGAGAATAGCTTTTCAGGTGTGTAGATCTCAGGTTTTTTTTCCTCATATCCAAGTGATCTATGAAATCTGCCTTGGGTATTATTTTCTAGGAGCCACTGTTTCTTGTGGTGAGGGTTTGTATCTTGAGATTAAACACTTTTTTTTGTAAAATAAGATTTACCAAATACCACAAATTATCCTGTTTAAGTCTCTTTTTGAATGAAGCTTTCAAGCAAGACTGACTTTTGAAGTTTTATATTCATGCTTTGTGGTAATTCTAGCTTTGGCTAATAAAAACTTATTAAACACTACATATGTCATTCTGGTAGTCCTGATGTTAGCTAGCCTGCGTAATGAGCAAACCGGTGCTGCACTAGTCTTCGAACGAATCTCAAATTGACTACAATGCAGACAATCAAGTCAAGGCAAGCACAAGAAGTTTTCCTACTGTGGCAAGGTAATAGATTACTATAGGAGAAAAGCTATGGGCAAAGTTGCACATAAAACCATGTTGGTGAAAGCTATTTGTTGTCAAATTCTGTCTTCACAAATGCTGTTCTCAGTTGGCTTATCTGCAGGGCAACCCATGCATATGGTACACAGTTCATACCAACGTTTGTAAGGCCTGACATTGCTGTGTACCAGCCAAGAGTACAAGCTGTACCCTTCTTATCACCATTGCAAATGCAGCACTGACTCAGCTGTCCGTTCCAAGGGACTTCCAATGGCCTTCCGGAGACATGGTTTTGAAAAACTGCCTTGCTGCAGAGGCAAACTGAAGATTATATAAGCCTGGTGTTGTTGTGTCTTAAGACTTAACATTTAAGTGCCACTTGATGAGAATTGTAGTTTACAATTCATTTTTGTAGATTACTAGTAAAAACTTCTCAATGTAACAAGACGGCCAGTTCAAACAAAGTAGGCCCTCTTTTTGGGAAATGCAGATTATATCAAATATGTGAAACAGAATGCATTTTACATTAGATATTTCCAGTGAATGCTCCTGAAGATCTTTTGGAATAGAAACACCTGCAAACACATCCATGCCGTAGCAGTAATTTATTGTGCACACTGGATTAGCAGTGTATCATAGGCGTTTAACTCACATTCATTTAGCAAATATTCTTTTACAATATCTTTTCACTTCTCATCACCACAATATATACAATTAATGCTAAACAGTGGTAAAAGCAAGTTACAGCACTGCATTGATGGATATAAATTATGCACAACGTGTACATGAATAAAGCCAATTGGCCTACAGTTTACTGGGAGCAAATTATAAAACATGTGGCTACAACGTAATGGAAGTTCAAAATAGACTTCTGTATATAAAATCATGTACAATTAATTTTCCAGTGAAGTGCTTTTTTGTGTGAAACTAGATAGTGGTTCAAGTTATTGCATAACTCACCCTGACAGAAGGTGCAGGGCTGCCAAGAACCACAGACACTGTCCCAGCCCAAACAAATCATTTTTGCCATAAGTCTCTTCTTTCTCCCCTTCACTCTACACAACCAGCTTGACCTTTTTATTCAGTTCTTCAGTCATCCTACTTTCACAGATCAGGTCCTCAAAGTGACCCTTTAACTTTTTATAACCTGACTCTTACCCTTCTCAACTATTGCACTTTTCTTCCAGATAGACATACAAATCCCTTAAATCTGAATGCAGGTTTGCTCAAAAGATGGAATTCAAGGTGTGTGTTGAGAAAGTGTAATGGAATGTGGGAAAGCTAAACTGGTGCTGTAAGCAGAATACCAAGAAAAAACATCAAGTGAAGGAACAAGTGCAGTTTTGAGAAGTGTGCAAAATCCATTCAGCCTTGATGTTCCTCTCTTGTGTCAGTAACACCTTTTATACCAGAAGACTTGATAACTGCCAGATGTCAACTGTTGTTGCCATGACCTTTAAGGATTCACACAGTAAACTCAATACTCCATTGACAATTTTAATTGTAGAGTTCTTGACATGTCAGGATAGTTACTGTGGACTAGAAATTTTCAGACAGCATATCTGCATTTTGCAAAGCTTTTAATGGCTAGCACAAGGATTTTTTCTATATTCAGTTGGCAAAAAATACTGTAGGCTATGTCTGAGTACCTCTCCCAATGATTGATCAGGTTAACATGGAGCAGACCTCACTTACAAATTGCAGACTGAAAATCTCAAATGCTGTCCATCGTATTAAACAAGAGCACCATTTAAAACAAGTACAGCTTTACTTCTGGCAAAATGTAATTGAAAATGTCTCCAGTGTATACTTTCATCTTCCAGTTGCCAGCAAGATATTGTATTGCCAAATGATGAGATTCAGGCAAGAGTTCGTTGCCTAGGTTTTATCCTTGGGTATAACTGCAATAAAATGAAATCAAGATGAGGCACAGGTTTTCAGGGTTGCTAAAGAACTGTTCCTAGGTTAGTATAATTAAACATGCATAATCAAAAACATCTTTTATGCCCAACAATTATGCATGTAGTACCATGCATAATTCTAGGAATCTTGGACCCCACTATGTTAGAATATAAAGTCCCAGTTCATTCCTCTCTATGAAGGTGGGTCAGTTGACCCATGCATTATCTGCGACCTATGTGGGACTGAGTGTACTGCCTCATGACTCCTTGCTGCTTCATTTTCATTGGCATGTTTTACTGTTGGTTATGAAATCTGAAATCCAGGGTTTGGAAATCATGCAAACAACAAAGGAATGAGGAATTCCTAGGTTATTTAGTAAAAGTGGATGCAGTGAGAAGGTGGGAGACAGCATGCTGCATTTCTGTTTAAACAACCCACCATTATGGTAATGTACAAGCTAGGACACAGAGCTACTATACAACACTCTAGATAAAATTAACTTGACCAATAGCAATACACAGTCTTTAACAGGAACTTGTAAGTATTTTAACTGCAAATTCATGGATTAGAAAACGTTTCATTTACAGAACATTGTTTCATAGGGCTATGCAAGAACCGGAAACCATAAGGGTATATGTAATGGCCAGCAGTTCCCTGGATATTAAAGAGCATATTTGGTGTGAGAAGAAGCAGTGAGCTAAACCAAGCACATTTTACTCTGATCCGGCCAGAGGAGACTTTCACTTATGATTGCAGCAACATCAGTTCCCACCCCATCCCCTGCAGCTTTCCTTCCTATGGTGGGGGAAAAGCAGTTGAAAGAGAATACAAATCTGTCTGAGCAAGTGGCTTTCAGGCAAACTCCTTCCCACCCTGCCTGCTCTTCCTCCTGCCAAATTCAGAGCTAGCAGCAAACAATCCATATCAAGTCTGTTTTGGCCCACAGTGGAGAGCTGCCAGTGGATTTTGTCTTGAGTGATACAGGCTGTAAGCTGCTAGCCTAGCCCCCTTTATGATGCGCGCATTTTAATGTGCAGGGAGCAAATACATAATTCTCTCAACTGCTGCCTAATGTAATATAATTGTACAAGGACTGTTCTGTGATTTTCCCTGCACATTTGACTCTACTCTCTCTAATAAGAGAGAGGGTGTCATGGGTTCAAAATCATTTCCATCTACAGTGGTACCTCGGCTCACAAACACCTTGGTTCACAAACGAATCGGGTCAAACAAAAATTTCATTAAAATTTTGACTTATGTCGCAAACTCTGCATTGCATGGCAACCAAGACTGCAGCCACCTCCCCCCCCCCCCCCCAAGAGGGGAGATGGCCACAATCGCAGTTGCTTTCATGCAGGGAAGGCGTGCATGATCACAGGGGTGCTCCTGCAGGAAAGATGGGCACAATCTCGGCCATCTCCCCCGCGCCTGAGTGGGGAGATGGCCGTAATCATGCTGAGGATGGGGGGGGGGGAGATGGCCAAGATCACCCCATCTCTCCCCCCCCAGCGTGCCTCGTTCGCGCCCATCTCTCCCTCAGCACGCCTTGTTTGCACCCATCTCTCCGTTCCCCAGCGTGCCATTTGCGCCTATCTTTTCCTCCCCCAGTGCGCCCGCAATCGTGCTTGTCTCCCCCCGCCCCCAGGGATGACGGGCACCTGCAGGGATGACAGGTGCGATCTCGGTTGTGCTGGGGGCGCAGGGAGATGGCCACGCTTGTGTTCAGGGGGTGGGGGTGGGGAGATGGCCGCAATCTTCGTTGTTGTCACTTTGCTTCACATTTTTCTGATTTAAAAATGGTTACAGAATGGTTTAACCTTACTTACATTGAAACTTATGGGGAAATTTAACTTGGCTCACGACCAATTTGGGTCACGACCAGAGTTCTGGAACGGATTAAGTTCGTGAGCCAAGGCACCACTGTATTAGGAAGTGGGGCAAAACAAATCCTGTTGATGTGGCTTAAACCCTAGCGGCGTTTTTTCCTATTTCAAAATAAACACCTTTCCATCACTTCCAAGTGATTCTGATGATTTCTGCAAAGCATTACATTCAGCCTGTCCCTGCACGAGGTCAGATGCCTGCAAAACTTACCCCCAAGAGATTTTTAGGCACATAGCCTTCCTTGTCGCTGAGACGAGCCCACCACCAGTCTGTCTCGTTATCATCTTTGCGTCTCAGAATGGTAATTGCATCTCCTTCGTGGAACGACAATTCATCATTGTTCTGAGCTTCATAATCCCACAGGGCATATACTACACCTTTGTTCATGACTCCCAGCTTCTCCTGTACACCTGTTACCAAGAAGCAAATGGGCTTACATGAGAAGAACAAACCATAACCAACAACTGGAAAATGAATGCTGCTCTTGTATGCAATAGAGACAGTACAGCTTCCCCTGTAACAAAGTGCCTGCTTCTTGAATTCCACTGCTGGGCCTGACATGGGGAACAGAAAGAATAGTTTTCTTCCCCCTCAAGGAATGGAAATTATGTCACCAGGATATGCATTATGCCCAAGTATAAACCTGTCCTGAGTTTCCTGTTTTAGTAGCACAAATATGAAACAGACAAGTTTGAGGAACACAGAAACAAATGCCCCATGAGAAAAAAATTGGCATAATGAACCCCCTCTGTAGTCTCACTCAGGATGTGGTGGCCTGATTCTATGAATATGCTAGTTTATAATGGAACAAGCACTAATTTTCACTGCACAAGATGGAACATGATCAAAAATAGTAAGTGCACGTCTGCACTGATCTCTACAGTTCCTGTTGTCCGGAAAGATCTTGGGAAGCCACTTCAGTAAAATGAGCAGCAAACTCTCCTTTGGCATAGCAGTTTCTGCTACAGAGAAGTTTAAAAATGAGTGCCAGCAATGATGGCATGGAAAACAACTGATCCACAAGGCCAGACCTCAGTTAGGTATAAATCTCCAAACAGCTCCTAGCACTATGAAAAAGCACTGCACAACATTCAGATTCCTCCTCACGTGTTTGGGAAGGAGGCTGGAGGGAGGAGGAAAATGGTGGGAAAACCAGAAGGTTAACATGGAAGATGGTGACATCAGAATATCTTGTGAAATTCTGTACTTCAGGCAGGGAGAGTCCAACAAAAGGCAACTCTAGAAGCACCTTAAGGAAATGCACTGGTGGAAATTTGCAGATGTGTCTAACATCCTCCCACACTAACACTGACATGCCACTTCTGTATACAAAAAACACAATGCCTTCTCCTAGAAGCACACAGCCTTCTTTCCCAAGGCCTTAAGTGCTGAAAGTTAAAAACAAACAAAAAATTTGGAGCAGATAGGATACATTTCAGTAGCTCAGATAATGAGCAAAGGATGGAAAATTTCAGTCAACCAACCCATAGTTACAGATGCTCATTTTAGGGGTATTTTTCTATGATTTGGGTGGCAAACGGACCAAATACTTTTTGCAAATTTGCATATCCTCCATGTGCTTACCTTCTCTCTCTACAACCACAGCAAATGTTCCTACAAGATTATCCAAAGTTGCTTGCTATTTTACCAATATGCTTGTGGCTAGTGCTTCTGTGTATTTTTGCATTGTCTGAGATCATTTGATAACTGTCAATCAAAAAGGTATAATCTTCATAATAAAACTAAATAGCTAGGGTGCTTCATGTGTGTTTAGAGGAACTAAGTGCTGTAGACCCTAAACCTTATTAGGGAGGAGAGATTGAAATCAAATTCTGAAATTTCAAGTTAATAGATAACACTCTTGTAACATACCATAAAGGAACTGGGAACACTGAATGTAACCTTCCTCCATTTCCTCACATTTATCTGCTGCAGTTTCTATGTCACTTATAGTTGAAGCAAAAATTGCTGCTCCTGATTCAACAAGTAGCTTACAGAGGTGAACACTATTGCAAGACGCAGCACAATGCAAAGGAGTCCTGAAAAATGCAGATACAGAAAAATAAGTGAACCCAAGCATGTGACTGTATTTGCCAAATTATCAAGTTACATAAGTAAATTGGTTAGAAGCTTTGTTGTGCATCTAGTGAAAGAGTATTCTTTGCTTGGTAGCTCTTACCATCCATCACTGTCTGCTGCATTCACATTGACACCAAAATCTAACAGGAACTTAACTATATGGTGATGGCCAGCACACACTGCATTGTGGAGAGGCGTGATTCCTTCATCATTAGGTTTGCTAGGATCATCTACCTAGATGAGGGAAAATAAGGGCTGATTGCATTAACTGAAATATTTTCCACCATTAAAACACTGTAGGACCATCAAATTCTCTTTCTAAGTTTACCTCGTATATAATCCTTTGCACCAGGTCAAACTCTCCTTCCAACGAGGCATCCAACAGCAGGGCCAATGGATTGAATTTGACCCTCAAGCTGTGACCAGTTCTCTCTGAATTGGGTTTCTTCAAGTTGGTCCTTTTGGTCTGAATAACAAGATGATTGTTATTTTCAAACTGTATCAATACCACAAAATTTTGTGCTGCTGTCCATTTAAGTGAAATTTATTCCAAAGCTAATTAAGTTTGATTATTTTCTTGAACTACATGAAGTAACAAGAAAACCATCCCAACTTGGTCTCTTACCTTTTATTTAGTGTATGTAAGATGAAAGGACCTCTACTGAGTTAATCTGTACCTTAGACAGTAATCTTCCAACTCAAACTTTTTGTCAGAGCTGCCAATATGACTAAACTAGGTTGAGGCACAAGCTGATTGTGCATCATAACCAACAATAATAAGTTTTTAAGGTGTTAAGGCTTTCAGTATCATGGGTTACAAATTCTATAGAACTAAAGTGTGCCTATCCCAAAGGAGTAAAACATTGAAACACATCCTAATCTTACTTCTGGACTATTTACCTGCCATAAGTAACACATTCATCTTACATTCAAAAAATATTTCAGATTTATTGGCAATTTCTGTCTAAAATAAAACTGGCATTTTTTTACTAATTAAAAAAAACAGTAAAAAGTAATAGAATACAGTAAAAAGCAAGCTGGAATGGGGGCTCTTGTTGTAGGATGCATTTAATACAGCCTAGATATGTGCTTACAAATTCCATGGTGTGGCACACATGAATTTACATAGAAGCATTACTTTAAAATATATTCCAATGCACTTGTTTTGCCATAGTAACTTACTGCAGGAAGTGGAGGAGGAGGAGGAAGAGCAGGTGGCAGCTGCATTTCAACTTCTTCTGGGGAATTGCCCTCTGGTGTTGGACTAGGTGGCCGCTCAACAGAAGGGACTACAGCAGGATTGTTGTTGTTATCATCCTCAGTCATCTCAGGTGTTTGATTTATGGTTTCAACACTGATCAACTCCTCAGTTGCAGGAGAAGGTAGTTCATTATCATTGGCATCTGAGGAAGGCTCATCTGGAACAGAAACTGTAGGGAGCACAGAAATGGGTTCCTCAATATTGCCGTTGGTGTTGGTGTTCCCATTGTCAACATCTGCCAAGGTGCCTATAAAGTCTTGTGAGTTGCTCGGTTGATAAAAAGGGGCACCTTCTATTCCACCTGCCAGTGTATTAAAGCGCTGGTACAGTAATTTCTGAATGTTTGGTCCACTGGGGCCTTCCGGTTCAGTGATGGAACTTCGCTTCTTCAAGGGCCTAGGAGCATTGGCAAGTTTCCTGCGAAGAGCCTCCAGATCAGCATCACTTTGGTAGCGAAGGGGTGAATGGACAATAGGCGTGAGCTTGGTGGGACTGAGGGGACGTGGAATGTTTTCTACATTGCTGTTATCACCAGATGGCACGGTGTTTTCCAGCTCTTGTTCTTTCTCGCTAGAGTCACTTGGAGGCTGAGGCTGTGATGCATTAGCAGGCAAGGGTCCATGAAGGAAGGGCAATGGTGAAGGAGAAGTTGAACCAGACTGTACAACAGGTTTCCCATAAACTGAGGGGAAAAATATTATAGTAAGAAATCGTTTTCAAGTAACACAAAATAACTTGATGTTAATGATGCTCTTTCTTTTAAAAAGCATGTAAAATTGATGACAATTGATGATTTTGTAACTAATAGTGTTTGAATGAATTAGAAAAGCTAGTAGTATTTTTAGAAATTAGCGTAATTTTGATAGTTACATCAGTTCTGACCACATTATAGACATGAAAACAATTGAAGAAGCCTTGGTTCTTAGAAAACTATGCCACAATAATGGAAATATAGGGAAGGGGGAGAGAGAAGGAATTACCAGGCCAGAAAAATAAACAATTTTCCATGTGTGGGAATGGAAACCTGGACTTGCCAGGAAGAGTCTTTCTGGCCATCAGAGGGTACTGAACAGCAAAGAGTGAATTCCTCCAGTTTGAAGAGGCAGGACAAAATTTCACTTCCTTGGAAGGGAAACCCTAACCTCAATCACAGAAAAGCAGGTTGCTTACCTGTAACTGATGTTCTTCGAGTGGCCATCTGTGCAGTCACACATATGGGTGCTGCGCCTGCGCAGTACCTTTAGCTGGAAGATTGCAAGCTAACGGTTTTTTGGCGGGAAAAAGCTCCGCTCCCCCATAGCCTATAAAGAGCGGAGCGTCTGCCATTTTGTTCAGTCTTTGACGACCAAACATATGCCCCAATGTGGAAAAAATTTGCCACTACTAGATAGGAAAAAGATCGGTACCATGAAAAAAGAGAAAACTTCGGTACCAACGAATATGTCCACTCACCGACACCGAGCGGGGCCGGTGGGTGGGTTGTGTGACTGCACAGATGGCCACTCGAAGAACATCAGTTACAGGTAAGCAACCTGCTTTTCTTCGTCGTGGCCTCTGTGCATCACACATATGGGTAGATTAACAAGCTTAACATAAAAGGAGGAGGGGAGGTGTCCTCAATGAAGAATAGATGAAAGAATGGCTCTGCCAAAGGAGCAATCCTGCCGAGCCCGAACATCTAGACGATAATGTCTGGCGAAAGTGCAAGGGTTCGCCCAAGTAGCAGCTCAGCATACATCATCAATCGGGACCCCCGATGCAAAGGCAGATAAGGCAGCAACAGCCCTAGTCAAATGGCTTCGAGGAGCTGTAGGTAATTCAATCTTAGCCAGTTGATAGGATAAAGTGATAGTATGGACTATCCACTTGGAAAGTCTCTGTGGAATGACTGGATCGCCTTGATCTCTGGTGGAATATTTAACGAATAGTCTATTTGAGTGTCGAATAGATTCAGTCCTCGATCTGTAGAAGGCTAAGCAGCGCCAAACGTCAAGTGAGTGCAATGATCTTTCTAACGGAGTTGACGGCGACGGAAAAAAGGCAGGCAAGATAATATCCTGTCCCATATGAAAAGATGTGGCCACCTTAGGAAGAAAAGATGGATTGAGACGCAAAACAGCCTTTTCTCTGTGAAAATTTAGGTAAGGAGGATCTATGCGGAGAGCGCAGAGCTCACTGGCCCTTTGGGCTGAAGTAACCGCAACAAGAAATGCTGTCTTCCATGGAACCAGACGCAAATCGACTGTTGCCAATGGTTCGAAAGGAGCTCTCGTAAGCGCTTGCAGAACAACAGAGAGACTCCATGTAGGCATTACTGGCCTGATTGATGGATTAAGATTATGAAGTCCTTTAAGAAACCTCTTAACAGTAGGTTGAGAGAAGATGGTTGATCTGTCAACCAAGCCACGATGGTAGGCTATTGCTGCCGTATACACTTTAACTGAAGACGGTTTCTATCCAGAATGGTGCAGTTCTAATAGGAACTGAAGGATTTGATGTATCGATGATGTAAATGGAGAGAATGAATGAGACTCGGCAAAGGTAGAAAATCATCTCCATTTAGCCGCGTAGGACTTCTGTGTGGACGGCTTCAAAGCAGAATCAAGGATGTGTTGGATATCAGGATGAAAGGCTGACGGATTTGACGGATCAATCCTTGAATCCGATGGTACGGAAGGAAGAAATGAGGAGGAAACGCCGAACCCACTGGATTCGACAGCAGGATTCGAACCACTTGAAGTTGTCATCGATACCGATGGCGCAATGGTAGCTATTGGATTCGCCACGCTGTTAAGTTCAATGACAGTAAATCTGGATGGCGAAGCGTACCGCCCTGTTGGGTTATGAGGTATGGAAGCAGTGGTAGATGGAGGTATTCCCCGCGAGAGATGTCGAGTAGTGTCGCAAACCAAGCTTGGCGTGGCCACCAAGGGGCAATTTTGTATCCCCGAGGCCCAATCGTATACTATCTTCGCTATCACTCTTATCATTAGAGGGATTGGAAGGAAGGCATAGAAGATCAGGTTGTTCCAGGGAATCATGAAGGCATCCCCTAGGGAACCGTCCCCGATTCCCGCTCTTGAACAGTAAGCATCGCACACCTTGTTCTGTTGGGTGGCGAACAAGTCCACGTCGGAGAACCCCAGCGATGAAAGAGATGGTCGCGTGTCCGAGGATCTAGTTCCCATTCATGAGAGATGAACATGTGCCTGCTGAGGAGGTCTGCTTGCACATTGTCCGTACCAGCCAGATGGACTGCCATCAGCGTAATGTCTCTCGGAATGCACCAGTCCCAAATTTTCATTGAAAGTCTGGCCAAAGTTGGGGATTTTGTTCCACCTTGTTTGTTCAGATAGAAGACGGTGGCTATGTTGTCCGAAGTTATCTGAACGACCCAATGTTGGAGAACATCCTCGAAAGATTGTAGGCCCAGCAGCTCCAGGAAGTTGTTATGATTTGTGGATTCTTGACGATTCCACGTGCCTTGGGTGTATAGGCCGGAGCATATCGCTCCCCATCCCAGAAGAGATGCATCGGTACCGAGGGTTATCGAAGGACATCGGGGCCTGAAGAGAACCCCAACAGTCAGATTAGCTGGTACCGACCACCAGAGTAGAGAATGGAGTACCGAGGATGGAATTCAAATCAATTTCGACGGTGGATCTCTCTGTGGGTGGAACATCTTGTTGAAGAGGAGTTGTAATGGACGGAGTCGAAGTCTGGTGTGTGGCACCACAGCAACCGAGGAAGCCATATGTCCCAGGATCCTCTGAATGGACTGTGCCGGGACTGTCCCTTCTTGTCGCATTCGATGAATGTGGCGAGCAAGAATCGGTTGTCTGTCCTGAGGAAGGAAGGCTTTCCCCAGCGTCGAATCCAGGCGGGCTCCAATGAAGGTAAGTGTTTGCATCAGAAGAAGAGAAGATTTCTCGGTATTAATGTGTAGGCCCAGATCATCCAACAAGGCACAGGTTGTACGGATGGATGCGAGGAGTCCTTCCCTAGATTGGGACACTAGCAGCCAATCATCAAGATACAGGTAAATTTGTATGCCTTGGAGGCGTAGGAAAGCGCAGACAGGGGCCATACATTTGGTGAACACTCTCGGAGCAGTGGCCAGTCCAAAAGGTAAAACTGTAAATTCGTAGAAATGGGGTACAACAGCAAAACGAAGGAAACGCCTATAACTCGGGTGGATTGAAATGTGGAAATAGGTGTCCTTCAAGTCCAATGAGGCGAACCAATCCTCTTTCCTTAGCAGCGGCAAAATATTTTGAAGGGTGGTCATTCGAAACTTTTTTGTCACGATAAACCGATTCAGATTACGTAAGTCCAAAATCAGACATAGACCACCATCCCGCTTCAGGACTGTAAAATATCTGGAATAGAATCCATGAAGTCCATCAGGTGGGGTTACTTGACAAATTGCTCCTTTACGAAGAAGTTGTTGTATTTCATCGAGTAGTACCGGCGAGCATGATGTAAACTGGATCGGACTCGATGGAGGAACGATGTCGAATTCTATCTGATAGCCGTGCTGTATGATGGACAATACCCACCAATCAGATGTGATGGACTCCCAAATGGGGAGTCGGCTTCGCAGCTGATCCCCAGATGAGAGGGGGGTGGGTATGGAAGGGATCAGAGGAATGGTTCGCCAGTCCCGTCAATGCTGTCTCCTATTGTCGAAACGGTGGTGGCCCTGCTGATAGCGTTGCTGGGGCTGTGGACAGCGGCGCTGCCGTTGCTGCTGCTGCTGCCAGTGCTGGGGCTGCTATCTAGGCTGGTAGGACTGCCTATAAGATGGACAAGTCCATGACCACTTACGCCTGGTTTGGGTCTGTAGCTCCATCCTGCGTGCCGTCATGCGGGATTCATGTCGTTTCTTTAACTTGTGGTTGGTGCGCAAGTGGAAAAGCCCAGACCCATCGAAGGGCATTTCCTCAATCTGACGTTTAGTCTCCTCTGGGAAGTTACAATTTCTTAGCCAGGCGTGTCTCCGGAGTGAAACGGCACCAACCAAGGCCCTCGAGTCTGTGTCCACATGGTGCCTGGCTGTGGACATCTGCTGGACAACAACCTGCATCGCCTCCTTGATGAGGACCTTGGCCAGGTCGCCCTGGTAGTCCGGGAGGGTCGAGGCGACTTTGTGGAGGCATTGCATTATGAAGTATTGATACCTTGCCAACGTTGCCTCGTAGTTGGAGATACGCAGCCCCAGGCCTGAGGCAGCGTAGACTCGCCTGGCCAGGGAGTCAATTTTTTGTCCCTCCTTATCCCTTGGCGCAGTGTGACCTCTCACCTCTCTGCCCTGGGAGGACTCCACCACGACTGAGTTCGGCTTGGGGTGGCAGAGGAGGAAGGGGATATCCTCCTCCCGAACCCGGTACATGGATTCGTACCTCTGAGATGTGGGTTGAGGGTGAGAGGGCAAGTCCCAGGGCTCCGTCATCACCTGTCGTAAGGTGGTGATCAGCGGCAGGATGATCGATGTGGACTGTTCCCCGCGGACAACATCATAAAACTTGTCCGTAGTAGGTCCCGGACGCTGGACAGCATCGATGTCGAGGGACTGGACAAGCCGGGACATCAGCTCCGCGAAGGAGACATGCCCTGGGAGGTCACAGCGACGTCAGAGGAGGTTGAATCGACCTCCGAATTGTCAGAGTCAGCACCATAATACGGTGGAGCCGATGATGAGGACTCCGCTGGGGAGAAGGAGCAGCTACTTCCATCCCGAGGAGGTATCGGGGATGCACGCCTCGGGCCCGAGGACTGCAGTTGGTCGTGGGACAGTGGCGAAGACCGACCCCTAGGAGCGGGATAGTATCCGACGGAGAGCGGATCGCCCCAGGTCTGATAGTAAGAGCAATGCCATCCCTCAGAGCGCTGCTCCACGAAGCGACTCCTCCGGCTCCTAGGCAGGGACATCTCTACATCCACCTCCAGAGTGGCTGTGGGCATAGGTGTGGGCGACCTAGCCCTAGAGGGGGAGTCCTTAATTTCCCCATCAGAAATTGAGCCTCTTTGTAGAGTGGAAGTGGCCCAGCAGGAAGGTCAGCCACACTTTGAGGGGACCCTCGAGGGGTAACCCTCATAGCTGCCTGAAGCACCGGGTCGGGTGGAGTCGTTATGGTAAGTGTCGCCAGTACCGAAGGGGCCGTCGAATCCGAGTCTCGGTGTCGAAGACGCTCCGGATCCTTCAATTTTTTTGAAGGTTTAGGAGCCTTGTCCTGCCGATTTGTTGGGTTCAGCATGCTTGCGCTTCTTGTGCTTTTTCTTGGGAGAAGCAGGTGGAACCACTGTGGCAGACGCGGCTTCATCCGAAGGGCGTGAGGGTGGAGCTACTGAAGCGGAGCCAGGCTTTGAAGCAGCAATGAGTGGGTCGGACTGCATGAAAGCCCGGTCCCACAAGAGCCTCCGGAGACGATTCTCATGGTTTTTCCAGGGCTGCTTAGAGAAGGTCAGACAATGAGAGCATTTATCAGTCCTATGCCCCTCCCCCAAGCAGAGGAGGCATAGGTCATGCGGGTCAGTCAGAGACATTTTAGACCTGCACTCCACGCATTTGCGGAAAGCCGCTTGCTGCGCCATCGCAAGAAAGAGAAAAAAAGAGATAGCACAGAGGGTAAGTATATATTTTTGTTTTTTGGGTTTTTTTTGATAGAAGATCGAAAGAAGGTAGAACGATAGAGAACTACAAGAACTATAAGAAATACTGGGGCTATAACAACTGGGAGAGAACAATCAAGAAGAAGAACAAGCTAGATGAGCAACGGTCAGAGCGAGAGCAAAAGCGGCATGAGGCACAGTGAACAGCGGTTGCAAAGACTGAACAAAATGGCAGATGCTCCACTCTTTATAGGCTATGGGGGAGGGGGAGAGGAGCTTTTTCCAGCCAAAAAACCATTGACTTGCAATCTTCCAGCCAAAGGCACTGCACAGGCGCAGCACCCATATGTGTGATGCACAGAGGCCACGACAAAGAACTTGCTTTAGCAATACAAGCTTTGGAAACTACAAAATTAAAAAAATAAAAGAGATAAACAATTCCCAACAACTATGGGGATAGCAGTGTATAAGCATATGAGATTCAGGCCAAGGAGTAAGATGGGATGAGGAGTAAGAGACACAACCATTTCAGGTCAAAGAGTCTTACAGCAATGCACAACTCAACTTAATACTCCCCCTCAATTGGATGCAATGCTGAAAACTTGTAATTTACTCAGTTATTTTCTGAAGATGTCTAGCACAGCAGGATGACCAAGATCATTTTGACAGTTTGAAATAACACAACTACATGAAACAGTCTATATCAAACTCATTTCAACTCTTATATAAGCAAGTCTTAAAACATTTTCAGAAAAGATAGTATCAAGTTATTCTACCTGCTTTAACGGACTTATTTAGAGTATTGTACACAGCCTGTTGGTAGTTCTTTGGTGGTGTTGCTTGCTGAAGGTACATTGAATAGATGGAACTGGAGTTCACAGTCTGAGGCCCTTTCCTAGGTGACTGTGGCCTTGAGCCTTTTTCAGCTAAGAAAGGCCTGATGGCAACAGTTAAAGGAAGATCAGGTCGGCCATCTCCACCTGGAAATAATGGGGTACCAGAAGGTTGGTATGTGGGACTTGGAGGCACAGATATTCTCTGCTGAATTTGTTGTGAAGAGCTAGGCTGATGAGTGCTGCTTGCTGGTGGCAATGGAACAGGTCTTTGCCGGTTTGCTGCTGTGGAGCCAGGTCTTGGAAGGCTGCCATCTTTTCGTCTTTCCAGAGAATTGGTAGAGCCTGCTCCTAAAGGAACGGAGCTTGGATAGGTCCCATAGTTTTGAGGCAACTGCTTGCTTACACCGGAGATGGTTGGTGGCACTTTTCCCATATCAAGACCCTGAAAAAGAATCACATATCAACAACTTTTAAAATTCATTATCTATTCCAATTTCAGAGGAACAGAAACAATATCTTAATTCCCCAATGACATCAATTGAAATAGAAATGGTTATTAAAAATTCAAAAAAAAAAAAGGAAAAACTCCAGGGTCTGACAGTTTTGCAGCTGATTTCTAAAGTTATGTGTGGTTGAAATTGTTTCACTTGTTTTAAACTGTATAATTCAGCATTAAGTAGAGATAAAGTACCTGCACCTTGAAAATTAGCAAGAATATTAACTATTCCAAAATAAAGAAATGATGGGACACTCCCTTCTATGTTTTGACAAATTACCTTGCAAAACCAAGATCATTTTTTAAAAGATTGAATACTTTTATTACAAAATATATACATATAGATCAAAATGAGTTTATGCCAGGAAACCATATGTCAGATGTGATATGTAGAAGAAACAAAAATGATGATACAGTGGTCTCTCATAGTTCAAATGACTCTGACTTTGAACGATCCAGCATTCAAAGGTTAGAGTTGAGGTAAAATTGCTCTGCCATTGAAACAATGCTTCTAAGTTTGAATTGAGGGCGAAGTAAAAAAATGTGGTAGCAGCAAAAATATCACCGGTTGTGCCCCAAGTTAAAAAAAAAAAAAAAAGCCTGACTGTCCTGAATCAATTCATCTTGACTTGAATCGATTCATCTTGAGAGAGAGAGAGAGGGAGAGAGAGGGAGGGAGGGAGAGAAAATAAATAAATAAATTTAAACATTCACCGTATTTTTTATCACATCTCATATATAACCTCGAACTTAATTCATTTCAGGAGGCCATATTTGCTGTTTAAGTTTACCACATGGGTATTATTTAGGATCTGGGAAAAGATTCACTTTCCATTATTCCTAATAGGGAAAACTGAATTGGACTTCAAAGAATTTAGAGTTCAAATGGCCTCCTGAAACAAATAAAGTTCGAAGCACAAGGCACCACTGTACTTTTACTTGATGCACTCAAAATGTTTGATCATTTCAAACGGAAGTACATATTTGAACTTAAGAATACCAATGAATATGGGTGAGACATTTATTACACTTATAAATATGTATATGAAGGTATAGTAATGACTGATGATGTGGATTCTGAAAAATTTGAACTTCATAGAGATACAGGGCAGGGTGATCCTTTATCACCATTTGTATTTGTCTTAACCATAGGACCACTGCCACAATTATGAGAGAAAACATTAATATTGCTGAAATAAGGATAAAAAAATAAGCAAAATAAAATTTTGTATGCAGATATGCTTCTTTTTCTTAAAAATCCAATTAAATGTACAGAACTTTTAAAAATATTGTAAATTTTTAATTGCTATAAGGGATTAAAATTAATTATGAAAAATCTAAATTTGTGTGTATAATTATCCCATTAGAAGAAAAACAAGGGCCAATGTGGTGTAGTGGTTAAGAGTGTGGGACTGGGACTCAGGCAATCTGTTTGGCCATGGAGCCAACTGGATCACTTAGGACTGATCACAGATTCAGCCCAACCTACCTCACAGAGTTGTAGTTGTGGGGATAAGACTGAGAGCGCAGGAGGTGGTGAATGATGAAAGCCACTCTGAGTTTGTTATAAGAAAAAAGTGAGATAAAAATCAAATAAATAAATAAAAAGAAATTAGAAAGATATCTGATTCAGTCCTTTTTTTACTATAGATTTACCTATTTAAGGATTTGGATAACAAAAATACTAATCAATTAATTTATACAAACGATAAGAATATATTTAATTTCATAAAGGAAAAAAAATAAGGGGCCAAATTAAATTTTATCTATATTGAGCAGGCTTGCAATAGCAAAAGCTTGTATATTACTCAAATGTTTATATTTGTTTTAAAATATTTGTTTGTATCCAGATCATAAAAAATAAAGTTTTGGCAAAAAAATTGTGGAACATTTTATAAGAGGGAATAAGAAAAGATTTAAGATTTATAAATAATGTAAAATATAGATTGCTTCAAAAGGTGGATTGGTACTTTTGAATTTAATAAAATACGATAAAGCTTTTCAGACAGCACTGTTAAACATAAAATGCATAATGCCCCTGATTGGACTCAGTCAGAAGGATCAGAGGGTACTAACTTTGTACTCTTTTTTCAGAAAATGTTCAAGAAATAAAACATATCCTCACTTGATTCAAATATGGCATAATTATATGATTTTTTAGCTCTCCCTTTGTCTCCATTATGCCTTTTGAATCATCCCAAATCTATCTGTTAAGAGAAATTTGCAGAGTTTGAGTTATGGGAAGAAATTGGAATTTATAAGATTAGAGACTTATTTATAAACAGAAAATCAAGTTCAACAGAACAATTAGAAAATAAAACTGTCCAAATAAGAACTAACCAGTTGCAAGTAATGCAAATAAAAAACTTTACAATTCACTTTTATAATACATCAGGTGTAAGAGTACTTACAAAACTAGAAGAGTATTGTAATGAAGAATTCAACAAAGGGGGGTTAGTTGCACTTATCTATAAGTCAATCATTGAGAGTGAACATGATAGTAATATGGAAGTTAAAATTACTTGGGAAAAAATAAACATTACTCTGTCAAAAGGGTCATGGGCAAGAATATGGTCCTCTAATCTCTCTAAATCAGTATCAATTAGATCCAAAAATTGGTTTTAAAGACAATCCATAGATGGCATTAATGCCCTACAAAATTAATAATCAATTACCAGAGATGTGCTGAAGAAACTGTGGTTTAAGAGGTTCACTTAAGCATATGTGGTATTCTGTCCAAAAATCAAGTCTTTTTGGCATGAAATAATAGAGTGATTGAATAAGCTAACACGACAAACAATAACTTCTAATGAAACTCTTTTTATTGTTTACTGGAGACCATGAAGCATTGAATTGTAAAGAACTGTCGGCAATATTTTTGGGAGCTGCAAGAACCAAAACTGTACAGTTTTGGAAAGATGCTCGATGGTTCTCATTTAGGAAATATCCCAATAAGAAATGGTTAGTGGCATTGATGGAAAAGCTGACCACCTGCTTTCATTTGGTTGGAGGGGAAATAAAGAAAGATGATCTGGTATCCATAGCTACTGTATTTCCAAGGGCTTAAATGGAGTGGATGGACCTCTAACTGATCACTTTGATTTCTGGACCAGTAGGTTTTAATAGCACAGAAAAAGACCATTTAATAGCTGATTATATTGTGTTATTGTGGGTGAGACTTGTATGTATATATATCTTAAAACAAAAAATGTGATTGGGGGAAAAAGGACGTGAAAAAGAACAGAAGAGCTTGAAAACCTGAAGAGGTCACCATTCAATCCTGAAGAGAAAATAGAATACCCTCCAACAAAAAATTAATAATGGGATATACAAAACCTTGCCAGAGAGGCCCACAATATGGTCAGAAAATGTTAGCAATGTATATAAAGATAATGTACTCAACTATGAAAGTAATAGAATTTCCATTGCTGACTGGAAAAAGAAAGAGGAATAAGGGATAAAAACCCACCAGCTTATCAGTGCTTCCTAATACCGAAGATGACAAGGGCTGACTAGATATAGTTCCTTGCTTTAAAGCAGCATCCATGTTTGAATCCTTCCAGTCGGCACTGGAGATTTGTGGTGGCTTTACCACAGGAGCTGTGCTCTGCTTAAGTGCTGGCCAGGTACCATCATTAGCTTGAAAGGAAAAAAAATGAATTGTTACTGATGCTTGAATTGTGAAAAGTAAATAATGTTTAAAACAGAACAGAAGGCAGAATCAATTGTATTGATTGATTAAAATCAAGGCAAGATTAGAGATTTCAAAGATCAGTGCAATTTGTGTTGAATCTAAACTATTTACATTATTTTGCTATTATTTATACTTCTATCCCATTTTGCACACTAGGCCCCAAATAGAGTATGTTTCCTGATGAAGTTTGAAGTGTAATCGAAAAATATTAATAAATTTACAGAGCAGTTGAACGTGGCTGCCTAAAACTCTCTAACTTGAGGATTGCATGGGCCCTCTGGAGGGTAGAAAGAATACAGCAGAGATGCTTCTCTGCTTTTCTCCTGCCCTTCAGAAGACTTAGACAGCCAATCTCGTCTTTCTCATCCTTTTCTCCTGGAGTGCAAGGCAGGGATGTTGAAGCATTAGCATGTACATACACTGAGTTTGTCCCTTCCCCTCCCTGCCCTCCAGGACACCTACCAGAGTCTTCCTTCTATCCTCAAGTTTGCTCTTGCAACCTCAGAGCTGCAGTCAGTGCAGTTCTTTCTGTGCCCGGCTGCAAGGGCTGAGGGAGGAAGGTCTGATTTAGAGCCCCAGCTCCATCCTTGGAGCAAGTTTCCACGGCAAGTTTTAAGCCTCCTATCTAAACAGCATCTGGCATCCACAGGACTGCACCCTTAATATCCTCATTCAGATGACGCATGCTGAAGCTTTGTGCACCCACACGCCATCCTCCTATCAGCCCTTCTTGGAATATTACAACTCACACTTCCAGGCTTTATTAACTATAAAGTTTCATGACAAAACTAGGGTTTTGAACTGAGAAACTATGAATAACAGGGCAGAAGCCATATCTAAAACCAAATTCAAACTGTGATTAAAGTTTTTAGTATGTTATGGTACTGGTGGTCATAATATTGGCTTAGATTAAAGTAAATGGTGAATTACAGTGCACTAAAAAGAGGAAGGAACAATGTAAGCACACAGGCACAAGGCTCCTGTATACCATGGCTTAATGGAATTTTTAAACCTTAAAATTAGCTACAAATCACTGAACTTGTCACGTTATATGACAACCAGATTCTAAAATAAGATTCTAGTGAAAACAGAACTCAAAAACAGGGCCATACTTTTATACTCCAACTACCCAGAAAGTTTCAGCTGTGGGGCAGTATAGAATTGTAACAAATAATACTATAGTAATTTTTTGGAATTAAGTGTTATTGATATTATTTAGTTATTTCATTATTAATATTTCCTATAAGGATGGGACAGGTTAGAACTTTTACTTAATGGCATTTTAAAAGAGAGAAAATTAATGAACAAAAATTATTTTCTAAATCATAAATACATTAATAAACAAACAGCAAGCAAGATTTGGCAAGCCCATTTTATACACAAAAACAACACTTGAATCTGCATGCTTGATTATGCTTATTTTCTATAATGAACAGAGAAAATTTTCTTATTTTCTCTGCTCATCTGCAAGTTATTTGCTCAATATATATGCAATCTTGTAATTATTGCTAAATGCTCTTTTATTTTAATTGAATCTCCCTCAGAATTATATATATTTCTATAAGCTGAACTGAACCCAGAGGGCAGTGATCATTAAAATTAAACATAAATGCATTGTATTAATTAAATATTTCATTGCAATTGTAATTAGATTCTCTTGATTGATTGTGCTGAAAGATAATTATTTGAGAATAAAATGACCGACTTCTGATTGAAGAGTTAGAATTATTATGAGTATGTTATGGTTTGCGCAACATACAGCTCAAGAACAGCTCTTTTTTGTTTCTTGAATGCCATGAAGAGCTGCGTCCAGGCCCGACATCAAGATCTGACACTGTCCATGACCTTCTCCTACCATCATCTAGGGTGGTACAAAGAATCAGACAATCAAGTGAAAACTTTTTCCTTCCACCCCTCACAACCTGAAGTTCCTGCCCCCATGGAAAACCCTCTAAATATGCATTTTACTATAGATGATATCAAAAGCACTGCAATCCAGCAAATGCAATCTATACCCAGTAACAAGTCTCCACACATGGAACTACTTTCTGTGTTGTTCTGTGAATCACCCTAAATTCATTTTCATGAAAGTGAAGTTTGCACCTTCTTAAAAGATTGCTTTAAGCTATACCTTCTTCAGTAAAGGTTACTTTTAAGCTTGAGCACTCATGTGAAAGATTGACTTTGGACCTATAGTCCAAAAGTATAGAAAGCTTCACATCAAAGTTTAATGAAATAATAGAAATCATATTCAGTTTAGAGCTGGGCTGGGCAGATTTCAGATTTGTGGGACTTTTGTCTTTTACTAAAACCCCAAATCTAACCAAACATAGCTACAATCACAGTAGAGAGAGGAGTCTGATACAACAAGATAGGTCATGGAATCAGTTAAATATTGCACATCATAAGGCAGCCTTCTTCAATCTGGTGCCCTCCATATGTGCTAGATCACAACACCTATTATCCCCTAACCAACAAGACAGACTGGAGAAAGTTGCCATATTTCAGTGATTAGGATGAAAAAACCTATGGTGTGGTTCACACGTGACGACAGCCCAAGTTGTGGGTTGAGTTTAGTTTGTTGAAATGACAACTCACAATTAAATATGTGAATGCTGCACTACAGTTATGAGCTGTTAATCACAGAATAGCTAGGAGGAGAACCTGTTCCAGTTGTAAAACTGTTTTATACACAGTTGTACAGAGTTTGCTTGAAGGCAGCCAAGTAACACTCATGTTTTACAGCTAAGGAAAAAGGAGACTAAGAGATAAGCAATTAGCACAATTAGCACAAAGTCAACCATTGCAGATCATTTTATGCTGTTTGTTACCATCTTGGAAGACAGAAAATATTGACAACCTACTGCAAAGTACACAAAACTACCAGAAAGTCTTCAATCTTGTTGCACAATGTTTAGATTTCATTATATTCCTAGCTCTGGTGTAGGGAGAGAGTGGAATGAATTGTAGAAATAAAGGTAGTTTGCACAGATGCACATTTTGTGTATTTTCTTTAAGTGAGATGCTGCTCCAAAAATGTACAGTACAGATGCAGATTGAGCATTTAGAAATTCATAGAAGTTAAGGTAAAGTCCTTCAGAAGATTATTACACTGTATTTAAGGATATTGCAGAACAAGCTAAGAACCTCAGAGGAATAGATGTTGCCTTTTTTGAAGCAACAGTTCCTAAAGGTTGTCAATGCCTTAAAGAATTAATTTTTAATGAAATGTTTTAAATAATGGCTATTCAGAGAAAATCTTTATTTAAATTATGTAGGCAGAAAAAAGGGGGCCTTTTTGTGGTTGCTTTGTCCATTTCTACCTCTCAATTTCTGTAATTTTAAACAACCAAGTACTCAGCATTGTATAAAAGTTATACCAGAAGAAAGATATCAGACTGGATTCACCTTACTGTTAAGTGAAAAAAGAAAGAAAATGTTTGTCTGAAAACAAACATCTGAGACTCATGCATAGCATGCATACACACAGACACACAAATTTATCACAAAGTATTTTCAGTTTCAAAAGTGGCCTTGGAATTGCCTGTAAAAGAAACACAAAGCCACCTCTGGCTTGCAGAAAGCTTTGTGCCTTGGAAATAAGAATGACAAATGTAAACTTCCTTTTATTCCTGTTTCAATTTCAAAGTCTTTTACAAACTGTTTTCTAAACCATTCTGAATTTAACAGCTCAGGGAACAGTCAAGGAATTAGATACAACTGCTGTTTACAGAACAATCAACGGGACCTTTTATGTTTTTTGGTACCCAAGAAAACTGAAAGTTTGAAAATTCTGGTAGGAAAGTAAGACAACAGAGGAGAAATTGAAAGAACAAAACCATATTCTAATGTCCCACTGGAACCAGGTTCACATTCAGTGTTCTATCTGTTTAGGAACCATATATGCAGCCAAAGATTTATTTTTACAGCTCCACAATCTATCAAAATTTAAACATGCTGAAAACTAAAAAGTAGCTGCTGATTTGAAAGAAAAAGAAACACCCAAGAACTACCAGATGCAAATACACTTGGCTTCAGTGCATCAGGATTTTGTTTTTTAAATGAAAGGTAAATTCTTTAATAGAAACATTTGACTTCACTAATATTATTAAACCTGGAACTGTTAACACTTTACTAAATACATGAAAATATCTTGGCAGTGAATATCATTACTCAGAAATGAGCTCCACTGCATTCCATAAGCTTTATTCAGTAGTGTTTAGGTCTGTGGCCTGTCAGTCCTATTCTATACTTGTTTACCCAAAGTAAGTGCAACTTAGTTCACTAATGATACTTACTTTAGTGCATACCTACTAAGTGCATACTATGTTGTGGATCCAGTATGTCCACAAACTGGTGGTTTATATGAGCTTCCTAGACTCAAGGTACCAGGATAGCTAGTATTAATAACTAGACATTCAACTTTGCTTACAGATGAGTGTATGGAGAATAGTACATTTTGTCTACCTGCTGAAATCTCCAGAATACCTCCCCTTGACACCCCACCCCGACACATGCATCAACAATAAATAGCAGGACATGACATAATTTCTAAAAAATCCTATTTAATATGCATCTGCATGCCAGAGCTCAGATGACCATATTAAAAATTGGATTTCTTAGCTTGTCAAAGATCTTCTACGGACTCACAGTGCAGGATCTCAGAAAGAGTAGATGCTGAATGGATGATATTGTGAACAGCAGTTTGAAGAGAGGGAGGTGACAGAATAGGATCCACTATAATGTCTAAATCAGAAACCTTCCAGGGACCTGGAGATTTTTTCACACACCCATAGTCTGTATCTACAGGAGACAACCAGATCCAGTCACACAGAAAAAGAAAAAAGATGTGGAAAAAAATCACAACATAAATGACAAGAGACTAAATGTAAAAGGTAACAGGAAAATACGGGAATAAAAGTATGATACATTACATATAAAAAAGTGCCATCACATTAAGTCATATATGGAATCTGAGCAGAAATGTTCCTGCAGAAAAAATGTCAGCTTTTCAAAGGAAGGGAATTTGTGATTATGTATGACTAAAACAGCATTCTGGAAATAACTGTGACATTGCTGTGAAAACTGGCTGAAACAACTAAACAAAAATGAGTAGCCAGATCTCCAAAATGTTATACAATGCTAAAGTCAACAAGCTTCTAACTTGGAAACAAGAAATTTTGTATGAAGAAACTGCAAGCAGGTCTGTTTTGATCAGTTAAGCACTAAAAGTCTATTTTAAAAGATACATCTACTCAAAAGCAAAACAACAGATTGAAGATTCATGTTAAATCATGTTTATATCTTCGGAAGGAATAGGGGAACTGTTATTATTTTACACTCTTTACAACTTTATATGAACGTTTAACAATAAATATGGTTTTAATGAAGAGTTGTAATATAGTGTTTCGGGATATATGGAAAACTCACAGATACATCTAGCATATACGATGCAAAGGAGAGAGCACCCTGCCTCATATTTTGCCAAATTATTAAATAACCGAAAATGATCAATACAGATCTAATTTGTTCCCAGTCTGATGGGGAGCCATCTCCAAAGACTGCTATGTTGTTACCTCGCACTGCACAAAACAGTAGCATCTGCTATGATGAACTGCTTACCTGATTTAGATCTTCCGTGAGCTGTGCTTGTGGTAATGGTGAGGGACTGTGGTTTCACTGGGTCAACTGGCACAGTGTAACTGCTAGAATTAGGAACTTGTATGTATGGACCCACTGCTGCAACTCTGCCTGAAACATTCAATGACGACTGAGGCGAGGATGTTCCATTTATCCGATTTAACTAAAAAATTATAATCAAAAGTTGTGTTAACATCTGAGTATCCATGTGCACATCTTCATATTAACTAAATCAGACAGAATCACAGAGCCTCAGTGAAAAACTGGTTAACCCTTCCTCCTCTTCCCCCTATGGTTCCTGTTCGTTCTATAGGAAACCACTGATTATCTGGACCTATTTCAGTCTGGCTTCAGACCTGGGTACGGTACTGAATCTGCCTTAGTCGCCTTGTACAATGACCTGTGCAGGGAGACAGAAGGAGTGTGTCCCTGTTGGTTCTCCTGGACCTCTCAGTGACTTTCGATACCATCGACCATGGTATCATCCTGGATAGGCTGGCGGGACTGAGAGTAGGAGGCACTGCTTGGCAGTGGTTTCGCTCCTACCTTGACAGCCGATTCCAGAAGGTGGTGCTGGGGGACTGGCTCTGCGCCATGGCAACTCTGCCATGGAGTACCGCAGGGTTCCATTTTGTCCCCCTTGCTATTTAATATCTACATGAAACATAATATCTACATGAAATCTACAGCTGGGAGAGGTCATCAAGAGGTTTGGGCTGCGGAGTCATCAGTATGCTGATGACACCCAGCTCTACCTCTCTTTTTCAACTAACCCAGGTGAGGCAGTGGCTGTACTGAACCGGTGTCCGGCCGAGGTAATGGGCTGGATGAGGGCCAATAAACTGAAGCTCAATCCAGACAAGACGGAGGTCCTGTTGGTGGGTGATTCGAGCTCCTGGGTAGATGACTTGGACCTTGCCCTGGATGGGGTTGCACTCCCTCTAAAGGACAGGGTCCACAGCTTGGGAGTACTCCTAGACCTGGAGCTGTCCTTGAAAGCCCAAGTGACAGCAGTGGCGAGGAGCGCTTTCCTTCAGCTTCAGCTAACCTATCAGCTGTGTCCCTACCTGGAGGAGGATTGCCTAGCAACAGTAACACACGCATTGGTTACTTCTCAGTTGGATTTCTGTAATGCGCTTTACATGGGGCTGCCCTTGAAGACAGTCCGGATACTTCAGATGGTGCAAAATAGAGCAGCCAGGTTGCTTATGGGGACTGGGCATTATTCTCATATAACCCCAGTCCTCTATTAGCTCCATTGGCTTCCCATCGAAGTCTGGGCTCAATTCAAGGTGCTGGTTATTACCTATGAAGCGCTAAACGGCTTGGGACCAGGATTCCTTAAGGAACACCTTTTTCCCTATTTGCCCTCCCGTCCCTTGAGATCGGCAGCAAAGGCCCTCTTCCGGGAACCCTCTGTGAAAGATGTTAGGAGACAGAGTACCCAGAGGAGGGCCTTCTCTGCAGTGGCGCCCCGACTATGGAATGCGCTCCCCAGAGAGGTCCGCCTGGCGCTGTCATTATATGTTTTTCAGCACCAGGTTAAGACCTTTTTATTTAATCAATACTTTCATGTTTTAATATTGAATTTTAGTATTGTATTTGCAGCCAGAGTGGGTCATCAATTTATTTTTGCTGTTAGCCATCCAGAGATGTTAGTAATTGGACAGCATACAAATTTCATAAATAAATAAATAAATTTCTAGACATTTGCTTTTCAAATATTTTTGAAGGTTTCACTTCTATTTTCTGATGTCTACTTTCAAACTTCTTTGATGTCTGAAATGCCAGGAAGCATAAACTACTCAGTGTCTCTTAACTCTCAGTTACTCTGTATTCACAGGTCCTAAGCTGGAGACAGTCTCCTTCCCTCCTTCTCCAAAACACTTCCACTAAACAGGCACAAAAAGCTTGTCAAGCAAAAATGCAGGTGGGAAGATAGAGAGAACTAGATTGTCTCTGGTGTTTTTCTTCTCCTGCACAGGATAATTGTAAGCCTCTGAGTACAGTAGCAGAAATACTAGCAAGCAACTGTAGTAAAAAGAAATAGTTCATCACAACTGCTGACAATAATACTATTCCTATGCATGAATATTTTAGCATTACATTTCAAATTTCATGAAACTTACTATATGGCCCAATGTTAATTCTATATTCTTATAAAACTGCAGCTGTTGGAACACTGATATACAAGCTGAACAAAAGTGCAAGGCTAAGATGTCTATAGAAATTCTGAAAAAAGAAGCATAAATACGTGCACCTATTAGCACTTTAGGGCTGGAGGACATGGAAACTTTATGAAGTTTAATAGGTTTTGTAGGATTCACTGAAATGTGGCCCTTTTAATAGTTTATCTTACAGGGATGTTTTCTTTTTGACGTGCCTCAACTTTTTTCTTGTATAAGCGCTCGCGTAGCTCATTGATGCGCTTGTCCATCATGGCCACCTCCATGTTACGTTTGTTCAAAAGTTCTTTCTGCTGCTGAAGTTTGGTGTTCTGCTCCTGGTTAAGTCTGTTACGGATCTATAAGAAACATAACAGGTATCACTTAGAGTTGACAATACTTCACTTGGAGTTTCTTTCTTTTTTAAAAGGGAGAAATATAACACTTTGTGGATAAGATCAAGAAAAACAACTTCAGGACTTGCTTTCAGGTAGATGCATTTCAATCAGACAGACTTTTAAGGAGGTATTGCTCAGGGTCAGAATTTAAAACAGTTTCTATTTAATCCCTTTAGACATACTGCACCATATCCCTTCAGAAGTATTTCCTTTTCCTAAAAAGCACCTGTACAGTCAACAATAAATATAGCATACCAATGATTAACAGTAGCAAAGTAAAACATCTTAGTTTCAAGTTATTTTATGAAGTATACTGAAGAGAAAAACACTCATATAAAACATTCATTTAATTCTTTTATCAAAATAAAAGTGATAAGCAAATACGATTTCCAGTACTGAAAACACGGATCTTTGCCACTTTGAAATTTAGACTGCAATCTAACATCCACATATCTAGGAGTAAGCCCTATTGAACTCAGACTAACTGCTGAATAAACTGAGGATTAAATTGTAAATTATTAATATATGTAAATATTCAGTGGAAAGACAGCTCTTCCTTAGAGAGGGGAGTAAGAGAGAATCTTTGCTCAGTGGCTTTCAATGTTTATGAAAAGGGATTATGAACTGGCAGCCGGCAGCCTGCAGCCTAGATGTAGACCTGAAAGAATTTTATTTGGCTTCTAGAAACAATGTTAATTTTCAGCTGAGATGTGGAAGAAAGTTTGACGACCCTAAATCCTAAGATTAGCTTTATTTGTAGTTTATTTCTTTAATTTGAGGGGGAAATTTATATTACTTTTTAAAAAGTCATTTTCTAAAATTAAAAAACTAACAGTATTCCACATTTGAAAACCTGTATCAGCATTTACAAATATAAAGTTCAGGTCAATATAATTCACACTTTCATTCCTCTATAATAAATCTATCTGATGAAACCAAAGAAAACCAAAGCATTTATATTGCAATCCTGACCATGTATATGCAGTAGTAAATCATATTGAGTTCAACAAGCCTTACTCCCAGATATGTTGATATAAGATTTTTTTTCTTGCTCAAGAACTTCCATTTCACTTAGAACAAGAATTGTTAAATTCTGGCTTTATGTGTATCCCAGCCTATCCATATGGATTCACTGACATACATGACTCATTATCATACATATCGGTCCTATACAATCATCTTCCAAAAACCAAGCATTGGCCTGCTTCATACATAAAAACAACCCACTGGTTTAAAAAGGTCTTTGCTGGGTCAGCCACTAAGCAGTTAATGTCCTAGTGCTCTGAGTTTGCATATCATGTTCCACAAGCTATGAAGGAGGCATTCATGGTTGTGCAGTAAAAACAAAAGAGTCTCCTACATAGTTTTTTAATCTGATGGCTTGTTCTGTGCAAGGAGAACCACTGTCTATCCGCCATGTCTGGTGGGTCACCAGGAGCCTATTTTTACACTACCTGCCTGGGAGGATAGTAAAAAAGACACAGCCAAGACCACTGCAGCCTACCATAATTGGATGGTGGGCTTGGTAGGCTGTATCTTTTCCATGGAGAATTGATTGACAGTTCAAAAATTCCAAATATACCAATGAAACTATGTACAGAAAACTTCATTGTTGTTAATAAGCACTGGGTAAATAAATGTTTTACTTACCTGTAGTTCTTGGTACAATTTTTTTAATTCTACAGCTGCTGGCCCAGTCATCTGCCCATTATAAGACTGGAACCCATTCAGCTTCCCCTTTCTAAGGTCCTCTAGCTGCTGAGTAAGCTGGTCCACTTTTAACACTGCAGCTTGTAACTCTTGTTGTTTTTCCTGGAACATGGCACTGATGTGTTCAATTTCAGTAGCTACAATTAAAATACAAAGTGAAAAAGAAGAAACAGATATAAATTTATACAGGAGGCCATTAACAAGTGCTGTGCAAGTAATTTTTTTCCCTAGTCTCTGCAGAACACGTCTATGAGCAAAAGAATAAGGGTTGGAGAGCAGGATGGATGGGAGGAGCTCTAGTAGGGCTGTGTCTGGATGAAGCAATGGGTGCTTACACCTAAATTTGGCCTTTGGTGGTGTGTTCTCCAACCTACAATCCTCAAGATCACTGACTGGAGTTTGAAATACAGGAGGCAAAGTAAAGTGCTCTGCTTATCACAATGAGCTAATTGCAGGGGCCAGTGTCGAATATGCCTATCTAAGGTATCCATGTAATCCCAAGTAGCTCACTGGAGTAGGCTCATGTAATCAGTTTCCTAGCCCTTGAAAGACTGAACACATTACTTTCTGCTCCCTGCAATAACTACATTATTCAAGCAATTCAAATTAACGAGGGGCAAAGTGGGAGGCAGAGGAAGCTGAACTAGCAATGGAAACAGAGTTGCATGTTGCTTCAAGTGGATGAAACAAGATGATCTATGCTGCAGTTCACAAAAACATGTCTGTATAGAAAGGACTCTAGAGATCATCTTTAAGACATGCAACAAATGTTTTCTAATTTCCAAAGCTGTCCTAAAGATGGAGTAAAATTTCAGCTCAATAGTATCTTATTGTTTGGACAGCTGTCTCCACCACTTTTACCTACATATGGACTGCTGCAGACCTCTCTTGTCCAAGTGTGTACACGTAATGACATGGGGAAACGTTATGGTGAACCAAGCTATCTATGAATACAATAACTGCAGCTGTTTCCTTTGTCACAGCAGCTGGAAAAAATGGAGTCACAATTGCGGAAATGACTCCATGTTCATAATAGTTTGTGCTAATGTTCTCCACATAACTGGATTATTGCAGCAGCTCAAACAAAGACGTATCTTGGATGCATGGCCTGGTCCTGGATCAATTCCTGAACCAAGATCAAATGACAATAGTTAAAGAAATGGGAAGAAACCACCCATACACAAATTGCCGTTCATAATCTTGCTGTAATCCACCTGCCCTCTCATGGCTCGGATTTTTTTCAGCTTCGTCTCCTGGGTCTCTACACGTTCCTTAAGTTTTTGAAGCTTTTCACTCTCAGACACAGACTGCTGCTGACGGCGTTCTTGCTGCTTGAGATAACGTAAACGTTGTTCCTATCAAAACAAGCAGAACATGCAATCATGCTGTCTTATTTTTAGAAGAACATTACTCATCACTTGCCTACTGCCAACCCCCCCCCCCCAAAATTACTCAGAGATATCCAGCCTTAAACTAAAAAACATTTTTCTTGCCTGCTCATTTTTTCATCCTGGAAACATGTATGTTTAACAATAGCATCTAAGTAATTTACAAAGACCCTATTATATAAAGACATTTTTTTCTGTCTAGCTTGTATCCTCCAAAAGATATAATAATTTCACTTCTGAAGTAAGAAGATCAATCATGTAATATATGTATACCCAGCTGAAACATTCATTCTAATACATCTGTGAAGTTTCCTGCTACTTCTACTTCCTGTTCCTCACGCTTGCTTCCTCCCACAACAAAATGGGTCCCAAGTCACCATTACACAATTTCCCAAAGGAAACAATGACCAATAGAGGAGTACAAACAGGCAAAGATAAGGAGAGCTGGAGCAGGATAAATGCCATTTCTTTAGAACTGCAACCTATAGACTGAATAAATACAGGAAATGCTTCCTTTCTTGATACAAAATAACAAATACATCTTAAAAACTATTGAAATCACTTATGTCCTCTAGTTCAGCAAAAACTTCACCTTTTGTATAATGGATGTTCCCCTTCAAGGGTGGATTGAGGAGATTCTTATACATCAGAGCAGTGACAGATCAGACCAAAGGCATATATAATACAGTATTCTGTTCACCAATGGCCCATGAGGTGCATATGATTAGCCCACAAGCAGACACAAGTGTGCCAGCACTCCCAATCCCTGCTCATGTCCAGCAACTCATATTCCTCTCTCCTCTTCTTGTTCTTTAAACAGGATTAAGCATTCCCTTATTCCATGAAAGCTATGTTTCCTAATGAAACTTGGGTGAGGGACTTTGTTAAAAGTCTTTTGAAAGTCTAAGAAAACAGTATTTTCAGATCACCACTATCCACATGCTTCTTGACACTTCCAAAGAATTCAAAAAAATTAACGAGAAATATATATATATAGCTGTTGCTCCATCAAAAAATAAGCTGTATTATGTCTGGGCTTCACCGAAGTAACATTCTTGCTTTTATGCTGCTCTATTGTTTTAATCAATTTAATTATGCTGATAAGCCACAATGAGTGCCTTTTTTCATAGAGAAGTAAGGTACAAATAAAATAATTTCCTGTATTTTAGAGATTTTTGTAAATCCAGCACATTTTCAGTTCTTTCCTCTTGTTTAGGCATGTACAGTTTACCTTGGCAACCAACATTTGCTGCTGATTTTCAATTTGCTGTTGTTGCCTGGCAGCCATATCCTGAAGTTCTGAAAGTGTGAGTTCAACACGTGGGTTTCCAACCTGAAAAAAATAAAGAGCAGCAACATGGTACTGTCATTACACTGAAAATGCTCAGACTTTTCCCTCACATGTTAGATCCAACTAAAATATAGAATACTTAAGATACTCAAAGCAAATCTTGAGGAATTCCTCGCACTGAAATTTCATGACAGAGCCCACATAACAGCTGACAGGCATGGGGGAATCCCAGGAACATTACTCCTGTCCAGACATCACAGGTCTGTCCTGATATCCTGTCTGATCAGGTGGCAATCAGTGAAGGCAGTAAGGAAGCAATTTTGACCAGGGTAGCTGTACTAAGTATAAAGAGAAATGAATTTTCAATTTCACTTCAATTTTGACCAGAAAAGGCCAAGCCCCAGCTATCAAAAGTTAGCAAAATGCTATATTAATAGAATGGCTGTCATTATCAAGGGGATGCAGGTGGAAGGAGC
The DNA here is from genome assembly GCF_004798865.1 of Varanus komodoensis. NCBI lineage: Eukaryota > Metazoa > Chordata > Lepidosauria > Squamata > Varanidae > Varanus > Varanus komodoensis. The sequence continues at coordinate 54,552,384 of NW_025335761.1, forward strand.
CAGCAAGTGCTGGGAGATGGTGCACAAGTTTTATTCCCTGAAGCCAAGGTCAGCATTTCATTGTCTCAGAAACATAACACTGGAATATTTTCCTGAGTTCACATTTCATTATCTCCCACTGAAGTGGGAGAACAAGCTAAACAGTGTTTAAAGAGAGCAATACCCAAATACAGGGAATCCAATGTGACCAAACCAAGCCAATGGGTTTTGTAGAGAAGCAGACCAGTAAATATGGAAAATAGTACTATTTAACAAAATCAAATTTCTTAGAACTCTATTCATGTTCTCACAGCTTCAGGTTTTAAACATTCATGCTTTCACTTGTGCATTAAGAGGTGTGCTCTCTTCATGTGGACTATTTCATCCTCCAGTAATATTCAGTACATAGTATCTTTACAATCCCAGAATCTCTAGTAAGGACACAGAAACTGCTAGACTGCCAGGGTTTCCCAGATGGGGAAATTCTTATTGATCTGGTTCTGCCAGACAGTCACTGGGGATTTCACAAATCATGCCCCAACAGATGTGAGCTTTTTTGCAAGCTGTTCTCAACTGTGTGTCACTGAGTCAACAGGACTTTATTTCAAAATGCAGCTTTAAAAAGGGCTAAAGGAATGCTAACTCCCCTGGGAAATATGACAGATCCTCAACTCTCTAGTAAAAGAAATTGAAACCTGCTAGAAAAATTAGAAGTACAAAAAGGAGGAACAATTAACAATTTAAATGGCAGGAAACTGCACCAGTTGTATCCAGTTGTGCCCCTCCACTGACATAAAGTTCTCTGATTCAGGAGAGGCTTGTGTTAACAAAATGTGAGAGGTGACTATTTTCATCAGTCCCCCTGCACCATGCAGTAATCCATATACATATACACCAAAATTTGTGTGCAAGAGTTGGGGGACCTTCAGAGTAGCATTATAAGGTGAAGCAGGGCCTGCAGGGCAGAGGAGGAATTAGTGTAGACTGCCTTTCTTTACATTCTGCTGACAGAAACCTCAACAGGATCAAAATGCCTTTTGTCAGCAAAGGAGCACCACTGGATACAACCATGAGATAAGAGACTTACAAAAAGACATGAGTATGGGTTAAATTAAAGCAAATACAAAAGCAACAATAACCCACACATGACATTAACATTTCTATCATATTTCTATAAAATACTCAAGCTGGTGTGATTATGCAAGTTGAAATAGTTTTGTGGTTTTGCTGACATTTTTACAGGTTTTATCACAAAAAACAGTAGAATAGCAGTAGTTAGACTATTAAGCAGTTAAACAGCTTATTTGTCAGAACTCAAGGAATGAGAAAAGCTGAGAAATGCAATTCCCTGAAAGCAGATGTGCCTTGTTAATGGTTTCCTGTAGAAATACAATTTATAATAATTGTAAATAAATGCATAAATGGGTTGTGGAATTTCAGGCCAAGCACTATAGTCTACTGACAAGACTTGGAAATGCATAAACAAGTACTATCATCAGGGTATAGGAAGACATGATCCAGGAACTTTTAATAATTAAGACACCTCTGCATTTGAGCCATAGCCCAAGAACTGAGTTTAGATTTACAGCAATAAAAACAAATAGCTTGTTCTTAGACTATTCACTTATTCTGGATTACATAGCTCTGCACACAAAAGTGCAAGGGTAAAGTTAGTGAATGCAGACCTGTCATCTCAGTAACAAGAGAAGCAGGATTTAAAGAAAAACTAACATACTAAATTTTACAGACTAACACTATTGCTTGCATTACTTTTTATTTCATTTTATCCCAGAAATGTTGGTCAGCGAAGAACAGTGAGAGGCAGTACTCAAATCCTAGATATTGCAGCTCAGAGTCTCTGAGGTAAGTGGTTTGCACTAGAAGCTAGCATTTGAAAAAAGAAACAAGGTTCTGCTTTGTTTGAGCAGGAAGGCAAAAGCACATGCAGGGATTTTGCTGCTAATGTTGTTTAAACTAGGTCCAGCTAATCTAGAAGCTTTTTGCTGCTTCCTCATTACAGAAGTTGATATTGCCTTCTTTACTTAGAAAGGGCTCAAGGTAAAAGCACAGAATCTACAGTTATTAGACAAGGTGAAGTCCCACTGAACTTGACTAGACAAAGCTTTAATATTTCACATGCATTGTGTTCTCTACTCCTTTTGTTTGTTGTTTCAAACAAACAAACTTTTGTTTGTTGTTTCTATTAATAATGAATTTTGGAAGCATATTCAGGGACCCATAGACACCACCATGAATTTGATGTGGTTTGCCAGAATTAAAGAGTAGGGAATCTAAACAACAGATTCTAAACTAGCTAGGTGTAGCTTCTGCTATACAAAATTAGCAGACAACATTAAGAGGTGTCAAAGTGAATACACAAACATGTAACAAAAAAATCTCTTACAAAAAAAAATAAAATTATTTTCAGAACTAAAAAGTTCTTACAACAAAAAAGCAGCATTAGTTCCCATCAAATATCAGCCTAGTCACCAATACAAATTTCGCAAAGAGGAGGAGGAATGTTGCAAATGTTGCAAATCCACACTTTTAAAACAAGAAGAATAATGCTGCGATTATGGGAAGAAGAGTAGCAGCAGCCGGGAAGAAAATGTGATATTTCTGTCCAGACCTATTGCATAAAACCCCAAACCATTTTAATGAAGAATATGCTTTAGTAGCAACTTCTCCGAGTACAAAGCAAAAACAGTGAAAAGGATGAAGTATGGACTAAATCATTCACATAAAAATCAGTAACAGACTGCATAAGCAGACTGCATAAACAATCTGTATGCATTCTGCAAAAAAGTACAGGATAACAACACAGTAATTTTCCCTGTTCCAACCACCATGGAGTTTCAGAATACTAACTCTCCATCTAGAATGTGATGGTAGAAACCTATTTCATTAGTAGTCTTGTTCAATTTTGAAGTCAGAAAGAATGAAGGCTTTCCCTACTTATTCCTACAGTTTTCATTTTACACAGAACTCACACAGCTTCTCCTCTTCAGTACATGATCCATCTACAAATTTATACTATCAGCCAAAGCTTAAATTGCTCTTTTCAAAAGCAAAGCCATGAGCTTCAGCAAATACCCACAAAAATCAAGATGTACTTCCAGATATACCAAAAGAGTGAACTGTTTATAGCACACTGTGCTGCCTATCAAAAAGAGATGTTTACATTCTGCCCCAGCACACACATTTCCTATTCTATCCATAGGACTTAGATGCACTCAGGGCACTCCTGCTCTTCTTGGTGGGACTCTGATTATATCTGAATGCTAATTGTGCCCTTACCACTTATAGTCAGATCAGGAAACACCGATGGAATACTAACAAAATGGGATCCAGTGGAAGGAACATCATGTTTCATCAACTCAAAGTTTTAAAAAGAGTATCATTTTGACTCAAAAATTGAAACTAAAACCACTTAACTATTTTCACAAATGTATCAAAAGTTCTCCTGCATCAAGATCTCAATGGATGAAGTAAGAATTAAGAATTCTCTTTAGTTCCTACAGTTCAACAATGATAGCACTAATATATTGATTGCATTGGTTTGGATCCACACTTGGCCATAGTAAAGCATACTCTGAAATCACTAGAACATCGTGAATAATCAAGTAACCCAATTATTTCAATGCGTCTACTCTATGTATGCCTAAGTCTAGATCCAATTTTATTTTTTAAAAAGTTAGGTCTTATAGCATTAAATAATTGGACTTTAAAAGAAAGACGTGATTAACAGAGCAGTTTTAAGTCAAACAAACTGCACTCTAACTTGGCAGCTATTACAATAGTAAACCTTAAAATGGCTAAAAATAATTAAACTATCTCAAAAGAACACAGTCTCATATGCTTTTCAAATCAGATTAAACCAGCAAACAATGATAATTATCTGCTAGTTAAAATATAGTTTTTAATAAAATTATTTATTTTGAATACAAATCTTTACCACCAGTTACCTTCACAGTAAATATTCACTATCAGGAAAAGGAGGGGGGAAAGCAAACAAAAAGCTAGATTTCAACCTGTAGCTTTACAAGAGGTTGCTTCCTTTTCATCCACATAGCAAAAGGATAGTTGAGGAAGGACAAGAAGATTCCTCTTCAGCTCCAAACTTGTGAGTTTCTAAGATCAGATCCAATATATTAGACTTCCAAAGTGGAGCAAGCCATCCTTTGAACATCAGAGAACTTGGTAATTAAAAGTACCCTCCAGAAGACAGCACTTTCTTCAAAGATCTATTTAATCACTGAGGCTCAAGGTCAAGGTTCATTTATTATAATTCATAATTAAGCTTCAGATAAAATGGTTGATGAAACACAGGAAAATCTGCAGTCCTGCTAATCCAAACAAAGCTCTCTATTAGACAATAATACAGGCAGGAACAGCTCTAAACATTCTTAACTCTTGTCAGCATTTCAGAGTTCTGGCAACTAGCTCAGTTCATACTAGCTATTAGTAGTTTTCAAAATGACATCACTCACCTTTCACAACAAACTTGAGCCTATTACATTAAAGACAGGTTTAAGATCCTCCGTGCATCCACCAACAGGAAAAAATGCACCTCCTCCCTTAAACATATATTCAGAGAAAACAAAAGGTCTTTTGTGAAAATTTCTACTCCCACAGATATCACAAATTCACTCTGGGCTTAACATTCTGATGATTTACACATTTCTTCATTTGGATTCTGAAAAATCTTACAAAGGATACCTAAAAGTGTATTTGTTCTCTGTGAATGGAAACCTTTTATAAAAATGGTATTTTTAATGTCCACCACTTTCTTACATCTGGACAACAGTCTTAAGCAAGTATTCACTTGACCGACACAGTAAATGAGCACCGTTGCACAAGATTTCTGAATTTGTAGCAGAAGGGACAGAATCTTCTGTGGCCAACATCCTTCCTTACATTTCAATTCAAGAACACAGAATGAGAAAGTAGCAGAGCAGGAAGAGCCTCTCAAACCGGTGAATGTGTGAGAAGGAGAAAAAAACTAATGGAAACTCTACAAAGGATAACAAAGTCTCAGGAAAGAGGGTTATTGAGCTAGCAAGTGACACTGGCTCATCCCAGTGTTCAGGAAGATTGTGCTACAATGCAGGCCCACAGTATATCTCTAAAATAAAGATGAGGAGCTCTCAGAAAAAAAATGTATGAAAAAGAAATTTCTGCCCCAGTATCCTTCATTAATAGGTCTGATTTATTGTTTTCTTAAAATGAAACAAGGCAGCAGAGATCAGGCAAAGAAGAATGGTAAGAAGAATGGTAAGAGTCATGCAAGAGTTTAAGGTCAGTAGCAATAGAGAAGGCATAATATACTTCACACTGTAGCATACTGAAGACCTTTCTACTGACCACCTCACTCTTCTTCAATCTGAGCTTCCACGGCACAGTGGCCACATAGTTCTAAGCAATTATTTGCCATCATGATGATGCAAAATCTATTTTCTAGGAACAAAATATCAGAAATGGGTCTTTCAGGACACTAAATCCTTAAAAGGATAATAAGCTCTGCATTTATGTAATGGCACAAGTAGTTTTCCCTCACCCCACGCTTTTAACACCCTTTACACATTAATTAAAAGTCACTATAAAGGGCTATAAAAATATTATTAGTTCTTAGACATCAAGCTCCTGGTCAACCAAAATGTATGAGATATATAACCCTAACCTCACACCCTGTTTGTGTACTCTTTAGAAATCATGGAACACTTAAAAGCCATCCATCCCAGATATTCTGCTCAGGGTAGCCGTTCTGTGCTAGCACTGCAGAGTTATACTGAAATTATCAACTGAAAATGCAAGCAGCTTCTCTGAGAGCAAAATAAGAATGCAAAACAGATGACCCTTTCTTCAAATATTTGTTGTGGAGATACTTTGCTCTAGAATGTTTTTAATTCTTTTTGTTTTCTGAAATATCTGCAGCAGCAGTATGTAATTACTGGCATGAATCCTAAATCTTATCAGAATAATTCAGGTTGTGGAATGGGTCTTTTCTATTTCCTCCACCTGCTGGTACTCAAATCAGGCCATGCTCTGACACAAATTAAACAGTGATCCTCAGACTGAAAGGAGTGAACCACACCAAGCTAAAGTCAAGAAGCCTTTTCCATGATATGAACCAGAATGTAATTTTTCTGCATTTCTTCAGCTGCCATTGTACAACAATGAGACATGTTTCAATCTTATGGAAATAATATCCAATTCTGCTGGAGCTAGAACGTTATCCAGTCTCAGTCTATAGAACACTACTGACAATGTAATGGTTTCATCCACAGCTCTGTCTTTCATTTTTTAATTAGGTCAAAAAATGCCAACAGCATAATCCATATGGAAAGCCAACAATAGCACTAACAGTTTTTTATAGTGTCATAGAGAAAAATAGGTTTATCAAATCCAGATCAGATCGTTTTTGGAATTAAAAATCAATATGGTAAAATAACAGCCCACTAACCAACAAAAGCCTGTCACATGCTAACACTGTGCATCTAGACTGGTCACATTTCATCTAGGAACAATAATAAAAAGGCAAACACTTGTATTATTTAACTGAAATACATTACTATTTAGGAACGCATTGGCCCAATTCTGCTTATATAAGAACTAATCAGCAAACAATTGAATATTTGTCTATATGAATCACATCACAAGATGACTTTTAAAGTGGCCATCCTATTATCACCACCTCCCATATTCTGGCACAATTAGATAAATCTTCTACACAGTAAAGGCTTAGAGCTAGTGAGAGTGAGCTGAAGACTTCAGATGCCAGGTATTTACAATTTACAACTTTTCCTTCTCTGCAGTTTCTTTCCTCTTTCAAAAGAGGGAGCTATAGCTGCTAGGACACTGGGAAAATCAAGTTATCTTTAACGCGCACCCCCCCCATCCCTGGCCACCCCAAACAGAAATTGGCTTCAAAACAAAAAATTCAGGCACTGGAGTACATTCATTACACAAAGGAGAATCACCAGTAATCAGTTCCAACAGCTGAAAGAAATTCAAACAAGTTAATTCTAAAGCAGTTAAATGGAAATAATTTTAGACATGTTGTCTTTATAGAACTGATATATAAGATGCTGTAAATAAAGATTTATCCATTTTATTATAAGCATTCATTCACTATCAAAATTCTCTATTCATTTTCAAGTTATCAAATTTAAGAAAAACTGCAGACCAAAAGGTATGGATGCTTTGACTTTATAATTTTTTTATTCAAGAGCATTTATGAGTAATAGATGTGTCACATTAAATGTTATAAACAGATAGAATTCCTTTAAATAGTAAACTCTGAAGCAGGCTTTTTCTGCATATTAAGAAAACACCACCACCACCACCTTATTTTGATATGCTCTAGCCTACTATGATTAAGACTCATTACAAGATTCTTCAATAACATAGTTATTACTTTGAATGTTTTTCTTGGCATAGTGGTTAAGGCAATGTTTATGAAGGTGATGCAATAACTGAAAAAGAAAAACATGAAAACAGCTTTCACTTGAAGTTGTTGCTCTAAAAAAAATATTTTCGTGTTTCCCATAAAGCCCCAGAGCTGCTCTTTATCAGTTTAGCTGGGATGTTAAAATAGAAAGTTTTATAATTTACAACACTCATCTTGTATACAATTGATATGATCCAACTCCTGTATTTTACCTATATTTGGAGCTATTTTTATTTATCAACATGAATTGTTTCTCCACCATTCAAATTCAATGAGAAACAATATAATGACTACAAAATATGTCAAGCAATAAAACTAAAGAATTTCTTTAAAGAGTAATTACCTGTTGACAACATTCCCATGTAATGGTAAAAGACTGTACTTTTATTTTGCTGTACTGCCCATCAGTTGTAAACTCTTGTACTGCTTCAATATGCTTCAACTCCATTTTTTCTTCTGAGTTTCCCAACTACAGCTATGTTTACTGCTGTGCCAAACAGGCAAATATTCCGTTAAATCTTACAGTACTAATCCTAATTTGCAAAGAAGTCATCAATATAAGGTAAGTTTGTATCTTTTTTCTAACATGCTCAGAAGCCACCCACCCGTCGCCCCCTCCTCCAACAAAATCCTTCATCAATATGGAAAGCTGTCTCTCTGCATTCATCAGCAATCACTGAGAGGAAAAGGCTAGTGGATTTTGCCAGCAGTGAAAGACCTAATCATGACAAGATCAAGCCAGCTGTCAAGTCTAATCAGCTTGATGCTTTGCACTTTTCCAAATTCAATGGAGAATGTTGAACAAGTTCTTCTTTAGCAGCTGATTATAGATTTGAGCCCACAATACAAACAATACTTTGCAACCAAACCAGAAGAGAAAGTTTTACATTTATCTTTTTGCAATATTAACTAGATAGTATTGCTTCCCCTCATGCTTCAAGCAGACTTTGCTATTCAGAGTAACAGGGTGCCATGTTGACTTGGCATGCACGGAAACCTGCTATCTTATCAGGAGAAGCAGACTGTACAAGACAAGATAAATATAACACAGAAAATGGATGTTAATAGTCCAACTGAAGCTTTCTTAGCTACATTTCTAGGTTAAAATGGAACAAAACAAAAACCAGCTTAACAATATAACATATAAGCAATCATCTTAAAGCCAAGAGGATGTGTCATCTGAAATACAATGAGCCTCAAAGCATCAGACAGCTTTAATACAGCCATTTTCACCCGTACTAACCCTAGATCAAAATAGTGAAATGCACTTGCTCATCCTTTCAGAATAATCTGCTTTTAAACAAGAGAAAAACAAAAGGCTTTGGGAGATTTTACAACACCCAGGAATGCCTCAGAACTGAATGCTTTTGGTCCTCTCCCAAAAAACCCTAGCAACATTTTGTAAGCAGATTTGGGAGCTCAGCACAAAGAGATGCAGGTGGAATAGCAGTTCTGATGAATGAGAAAACCTTTCTTCCTGAAAAATGTCATTTAACATAAGAGATGTTTTCTTTTATATTTCCTCCTTTCCAGCAACATGTGTTTTAAATGTCTTACAGGTTAAGCAAGAAAACAGAAAAATAAATAAAGACCATGGCAGGGGATCTGCCAGGTACTTAGAAGATCCAGGTTATATTTGTGTGAGGTGCCTTGACATTTTTATCTCTCTCGCACAGTTTTTTTCTTTCTTTGTATTTCATTTCTTCTAAGAAAACAAAAGATCTGGGGCTCAGGTTCAGGGGACATGATGATGATGATGGATGATGCATAACTCTGCTGTGCTAATTTGCAAATCTATGTGCATAAATAGAATCAATTAATTGTCATTTCAAATTCACAGAAAGCAAACTAATTAACCTTTTGCTTGCTTTCAGGTCAGAACTGTTCAGTTTCAAGTTGTGCTTGCTTGAAACTTACCCTCCATGCACACACACTTTTTCTTATTCTTTCACACCTGAATCCAGATAGGGAGGATGGAGTGTCTTGGACAAGCAAAGTGCTATATAGCACCTTAAACATCTTGCAATTAATTTCAAACTGAGCAGAGCCCAATTGGTGGTTGTTTAAATTACCAAAATTACCTAGGTTTCACTTCACATACAGATAAAGGAACTATTTTCAGGATAGATAAGACAAGCTACAGATGTCTCTTTATGAAAGAGGAGGACGCCAATTCTACACTTACCTGGGAGTAAATCCCACTGAACTTAAGTATGACTTATTCCTGAGTTCAAGATTATTCAACAGGTTTGATGTAATCCTGATCATGTTTCACCATCCACAGATCTCTCTGTGTCCCTGGTTGTTTTCTTTATATAGTTTCCTGTACCATCTCAGCTATCTTCTCCTATCCCAGAGGTCTCTATTATTATGTACAAGGATGGCTCCAAGGCATCTGCTGGCTGAGGCGGAGCAGGGAATGGCTCCTCTTCACTTCCAGTCAAGCTGCACAATTTGTTTTGACCCACTGAAGCAAAAAATCCTATATACAGCTCCCCACTGCCTTGGCAAAAAATAGAATAATAATTAACAAATTAAATTTGATGTATCTGAGGTTGGTGTTTCACAGTATAAAATATATTTCTGTGCACATATACATATATCTGTCTTTGAAGGATCCCATCTCCTAAGGACACTCCTATTTATAAAAATGGATCTATGAAGTGGGAGAAGAAGGCAGGAAGGTTCAAGGTAGGCAATTGGAGGGGAAGTATATGTGGGCAAAAGCCCACTAATGCAGGGCAAATCAGATGCAACAGAGATTATCAGGCTCCTGTACCTTACTTCTTCTTATAAGAAATGCAACATGTTTCAAATTAACTTTTTCTACAGTGGGTTCCAATCCCTGAAAGCTCACTGTGCCACAGTAATCTGTGAGCCCTTAAGGCACTGTAGTTTTTGAACACAAAAGAGCAAGAGGCACTTATTGTTCTCCCAAATCTATTCATGGTTCCCTAGTCTAGTGTTAAGCCTTGATGACCATTGGTAGATGAGGACCACACATCTACCAATGGATCTTGATAAAATCAAGTGTACTCCAGTATGATGACCAAGGTACCAAGGAGCTTCAAGCAAACTCTTGTTTAAAAGGTTGGGGCCTTCATGCTCTTGGTCGGCTGAGCGAGTGAATCTTAATGTCTCTAGTAACTGCAAAGCTATCAAGTTCAAAGAGAAGAAGCAGGCTTGTATTAAGGCATATGATGGCAAAATGAGGCAGCTCAAAGATCTAAAGAATAATAGAAATTTATTTGTTTAGTGTTTCATTTGTAGACCCCCACAATAATGATGTTCTTTGGGTTTAATTCAAATTCAGAAGAAGCATAAGTATAACCAGAAACATAATGTACACCAACCCCAAAATTAAAACACCAACTCCTAAAACTGAGAGGCCCAGACTATGAGTCATTTAAAAGGATTGGGTGCTGGAAAGATGCAAGTATGGTGGCCAGGCAAACAGGTCTGGGAATGCTGCTCCACAAGCAGAATGCTACTACAAATGCTGTTTTGAATATTTAAGGCCCTAAAGACTGATTGTTGAATATGCTGGCTAGGGCTGATGGATGCTGTAGTTCAAAACCTCTAGAGGCCAGACAGTGAACTTGATTCTTCAGGGCTTGTATCCTACTGGTGTTCCATTCATGGAATGAGGCTTTCCTATCTTACCCTTCTCTGAACTAACCTATAATTTATTATTATTATTATTATTATTATTATTATTATTATTATTATTATTATAACATTTACCTCTGAAGACTGGGAGAACTGCTGGAAATGGTGTGAAATATGGGGTGCGCTATCTTAAGTTAAAACCTTTTGACCAAAAGCCCAATCTTATTCATTCTCTGCTAGAAGTAAGTTCTGTTAATTTAGTGATATGCATTTTCCTGAAAATGCTGCATTGGAACCTTTTCTAGAAAATGTTTCTATGCAAATTCAGCTAATTTGCATAGGGTCAATATTATTTGCATCAGAAAAATCACTAAACTAATTTAGCATATTTAAATGCAGTAAAATAAACAAAGCTGATGTTATTTTACCTCAATATACAGGTATTTCACCTAAAATAAAAATAAGCCAACTTAATATATATTGTACAATTTTACAATAGTTGTAAAAAATTAAGGATAATAGCCTGTGCTTCCTTTATATTATTTAAATGTAAGAAAGAACACTGGTAGGAAACTAATTCAGCTTCCTTAAACTGCCATCCAGTTATGTCTGACTACAATGCCCAGCATCCTCCAATCAGCAAGACATCTGGAGGGTGGCAGGCTGGGGAAGATGCTTTAATTAATATTAACCTAAAAACTATGCATGATATCCTGACAAATTTATCTTTTTCCACAGGGTTCAGCTATCACTATCAATCTACCTTCTTGCAACTAAGACTATTTTTGTGTCCTGTGGTTTTGTATGATAGAGAGGTGGTTGTGGCCCTCCTCTGTGTGACAATCCTTCTGGCACTTGAAAACTGCTATCATATCCCCTCTAGGGTCTTCTCTTCTCAAGGCTAAATGTATCAGTGCTTTCCATTTTTCCTCACAGAACATACTTTCTAGGTCCCTGATCATACTTGTTGCTTCTAATTTGTTCCAATTATCAAAACTTTTGGTGATGTACATAAATGGATATAGTATTCAAGATGAGGTCAGACCAGCACAGAGTAAAATGGAACTATTATTTGACATTATTACATTTGCTTTTTTTTCTGCAACCACTTTTTGCAGACTCATATTCAGGCTGTAATAGACTAGAATGCCAAAAACCTTTTCATATCTTCTATTGCTAAGCTAAGTATCTCCTCCTGCTTTTCCTGACACCTTTGCAGTTTGCATATATCATCTTTATCCCAATCTGTGCAAAGCTAAGTTCTTGAGTATTTTTCCTCCTGAAAACTTTGGTTGGTTTCCATTTTTTAATGTCATCAACCTTCCATAAGTCTGCCAGAAGCCATTGCAGACCAGACTCCTCACTTCTTGAAATGCCAAAATTATTCCCTCTGCATCAAATTGCCAAAACTTTGATCTAATACCTTTCATTTAACTGGAGTCTTCAACAGCCATGACAATGTCATCTCCATTAATTTTCTTTGAACCAGAATGTTATAGATAATGCTTTTTCTAATGTACTCAGAGACTACCTCTGTGGTACTGGGAGAGTGATAACGGAGTCCCCTTCTGAAGCAAGAGACACAGTTATGACCTTGGAAGAGCATTTGATTCCCCCCCCCCCCGCCCTTGTCTCCTCATAGTCACTATAGAAAGAACTGTGCCAGATGCTTCCTGAGGCTGCAAACATGGCACTGGAGGGAGGGGGAGAGAGGGAAAAGGTGGAAAACCTCTGAGATGAGGAGCTCTGCCTAGTGAGGGTGAAATGTTGAAATACTCCAATTTATGTTTGGACTCACAGCTCTCTGTATTAATTCAGGACATTGCACTATCAGATAAATTGTACATAACAAAACAGATTATAGTACGTTCCTGGTCCAAATAGTTTAAACTGTATATTGAAATTTATAATCAGTTATTTCTTCTTGCTCTCTTAGCAGCTTCTATTACCATGGGCAATTCTCACATCTAAAAATTGAGTCATTTACTCGCTCTGAATGGGACTGAACTCATTCTGAAAGAATATGTATTATGAGGTTCAACAGATCCACCAGCTGAACTTCTTTCTGAAGTTAGCCTAGTCACAGTGATCAAAGCACTGGAAACCTCAGGATGAGACTACTATCATTCACACTATGAGGGACTGCTATTGTGCCTGGTTAAGAAGCTACTACTAGGGCAGAATACTGGAGCTATGGTGCTTACTAGGTTTTTAACTAATATCACAATTGCGTTAAAAGAACTACAAAGGATGCCTAATCTAGAAAGCCATGTTCACGGTTCTGCTGTCATACAAATCCTTAAGAAACTCAGGACCAGAATACCTGGCAGACCACCTGCCCTAAATGTGCCCAGTTGAAGAATCTCCAGTGGTCATTCTGTGACCACCAATTGCCAAGTAACATAATAGAAGAAAGCCTTCTTGCTAGTGGTGCTGACCCTTTGAAACATTCTCCATTTGGCATGAGGTAAAGAGAAACAAACTTTAAATGACTCTTGAAAACATACTGGTTTTATACAGGCTTTCCCTGCACTGTAACGGAAAATCCACAATTTAATTGTGGATGAGGTGGCCAATCTGGCATGTCTAACTGAGATGTAGCTGGGTGGACAGGGAGGAGTTAGTCTCTCCCAGTGGTGCCCCCCAGGGTACTTACTTCAGAGTCAAGGCAGAAATGAGAGCCAGTGGAGAGGAGGTTGCAGTGGTCTATAAGAATTCAGTTTCAGGTGCCCTATCTGTCCAACAAGCCTGGTGTGTTTGTACCAGCAGGACAGATTGGGGAGTCTGTTGGTGAACTGTCTATCTTGCAACCCATCAGTCTTCCTACCTGAGCTGCTGTCAAATGTTAGGTTGGAGTCTCCCAGGCTGCTGGCCCTGGGGGGCTTTAATATTCACACTGAGAGCACCCTATCTGGAGCAGCACAGGATTTCATGGCCGCCATGAACATGGGACTATGCAAACATGTCATTGGCCCAATGCATGTAGCAGGGCATACTCCAGGCTTCGTCTTCTCAAATGGATGAGAGAGTAGTGTTCTGAGTGTGGGGGACTTCAACTCAGTCTCTTTGTCATGGTTAGATCACCACCTGCTGAGATTAAGACTGATGCTGACTTTTCCTCTCTGCAAGGGTGGAAGACCAATTAAGATAGTTTGCCCCCAAAGGATAATGGATCCAGATGGTTCCTGGAGGGCTTTGGAGGATTTTCTGAATGAAATGGCAGGTGTTCATGCTGAAGCCCTGGTTGCACTGTGGAATGCAGAAATGACCAGAATGGTTGACAAGATTGCTCCTAAGTGCCTGCTCTGTGGTATATCCTGGAGCTGAGAGCAATGAAACAACTTAGAAGCCAGCTGGAGTGCAGACAGAGGAAAACTCTCAGTGAATGCAACAGATACCTGATCTGTGCCTATAATCAGGTATATTCTGAGGCAGTGAATGATGTAAAGAAACAGTATTTCACTGCCTGTATTCAAACTTTACTTTGCCGCCCACTGGATCTTTTCACGGTTCTCTGGGGCTTATTACATTCTGGTCCCAGGGGCACCTTGGAACTTTGTTAGGCCCATTGTATTCTACTTGTTGAGCACTTCCAGGACAAAATCTCTTCCATCCATCGGGATTTGAACTCCAGAGTTATAGTGGCTGAATCTGTGGATATCTAGAGCACAGCCTGATCTGGTTTTATTGGATGAATTTTCTTTGTTACAGTTCAAGGATGTGGACAAAGTGCTTGGACAGGTTTGTGCAACCACCTCTGTACTGGATCCTTGCTCCTCCTGGCTTATAAAATTGAGCAAGGAAGGAAAAACCAGCTGGGCCAGCAAGATCATTAATGCCTCTTGTGACAGGGAGTGGTCCCATACTGCCTTAAAGAGGCAATGGTGAAACCACTTCTAAAGAAGTCCTCCCTTGACCTGGAAGATCTGAACAATTTCAGGTCAGTAGCAAATATTTCTTTCCTGGGCAAGGTTCTAGTGAGGGTGGTTGTCAATCAACTCCAGGCACACTTGAATGAGACTAATTATCTGGATCCATTTCAACTGGGCTTCAGGCCTGATTTTGGCATGGACACAGCCTGGGTCCCCTGTATGATGACCTATGCTGGGAGTGAGACAGAGGGAGTACAACCCTGTTGATACTGCTGGACCTTCCAGCAACTTTCACTGCCATGGTATCTTTCTGGGGCAACTGTCCGAGTTGGGAGTGGCGGGCACTACATTGCAGTGGTTCCACTCCTACATGGAGGGCTGTCCTCAGCAGTCTGTTCTGTCCCCCATGCTATTTAATTTCTGCATTAAGCTCCTGAGTGGGGTCGTCTGAGTTTTGGAGAGCACTGGACTGGGAGAAAACTCTGGAAGGCCACTCTGCACCTTGGAACTGGGACTGTTGAGGAGGCTTGGGAACTGGTGGGGGAAAGGACTGTTGCATGGTGCTTTAAGAACTGCTGCTGTTACAACTGCCCCCGCAACCTTCCAACTTTCTTGGTTATCCAGGGACCTGAGAGGATTATCCTGTTGATTCTCCTTTTAGCTGGGTCTTTTAATGATATTTTTCTTTACAGAATTTAAAGCTATTTTAAATTAATTTTAAATTCTTATACCATTGTTTTATGTTATCTGCACTGTATTTTACTGTGCTATAATTGCTTAAATCGCCTAGAGAGCACACTGTTTAGAGATTTTATTAAGCAATATTGTAATATTTAATATAAATAACAATGTAAAGTAGGTAGTAAAAGTGAAAGGTATTGTTTCTTTTATACTGTCCCCCAAATAATGCAACAT
Source organism: Varanus komodoensis (assembly GCF_004798865.1). Lineage (NCBI taxonomy): Eukaryota > Metazoa > Chordata > Lepidosauria > Squamata > Varanidae > Varanus > Varanus komodoensis. Next base: position 54,568,209 of record NW_025335761.1, read on the forward strand.
TTGTGACCATGGATGCTATGCATAATCTAAGTGACAGAGTAGTAAGGGTAAACCCTTTCAGTCACGTCTCACACACCAGCCTATTTTACACTATAGAACCCACTCTAAAGCAGCTCTACTCCATCTGCATATGCCTCCCCTACAAATTGATTTTTATATGCATTTTGGTTTTGTTTTGTTTTATTTTATTATCTGAAAACTCAGCAACTGCCATACTACTGTTCCACGATGTAGTAACATGGTATTATATTAAAAAAATATATATTGAAGGGAAACATCAGTTTTGTAATATATAAAAAATGCCCTTGTCAAACAGGGAGGGTAAAAGTATAGCTTAAATTCAACTTGCTAAAAATAGAAACCATTCTCCTCATATCTCCATAATGTTTTAAACAAACACTCCATCTGTTTATAACATTTGCATCAGAATGATGGGTTACAAACAGACTGTTTTCAGGCCTGTGTCATCAAAACAGGGATGGGCAGTACAGAACATGCTTCTCCTGAGCAGGGCCAAAAGTTCAGTCCCCAGAATTTCTTTCCTTAGAGTCATGGAGAATCAAATGAAAGGGCTTTTCCTGGACTATACTACTTCAAACCAGGCACTAGGAAACTAGGAAAAAGGAGAAACTAGGAAAAAGAAATCACTGCATATAGAAAAACACATCACAAGGAACTGCTTAGCCGACTGTTCTAAGATTTAGTTTTCATAGATAAAGGAATATTTTTGAAGAGGGGCTCTGTCCCTTGCCTCCTCAACCTGACATCGTAACAGCAGAAGAAAAGCTGATACAACTGATTGTAGAAAGTAGTCCACAAAATGAAACCGAGAAAGAAGTCCAGCTTGACAATACTGGGCAGCCCTTACTAATTCTGGTTGGTGAGATCAGGGATGCATGAGGAATTTTATCTTAATACATTCCAATGCATTTGAGGCAATCCACATCTCCTAAACTAAGATGTGGATCAGAATGTAGCCATTCTTCTAATTTCATGCTTCTCCAGATGCTGAAGTATAGTCTCTTAGTTTAAAAGAGGTATCAAAATACATTTAAAAATGTGCATTCTAAGGAAAAATACATTCTAAAATGTGTATTGAAATAGAAATGTCCATGCAGTCTCTACTAAAAGGCAAGCATTTATAACATTTCAAGTATTTTTCATGTTACTGGTATCACTATAAGGAACATTCCATTCTTGAAGGGTATTTCTGTGCAAATTCACACAGTAGATCTCAATGTAGATATAATACTCAATGCCATGCACATATTCATGCTAATGGTAAAGTGACCTGAACTTGCCTCAAATAGGTCACACATTCTGCAATTTATGCAAATGATTCAGTGAACAATGGAACAAAGTAAGATTAATCAGCCTTCACTGTAGTAATGAAAACCAACACAGGAGCATTCATCCAGCTTTAATTAAAGAGAAGGAATGTTGAAGAAATGAACCCACTCAAAATATGGAGCTTTTTCTTTTGTTATTACATGAGCCCAATTATATTATTACAAAAAGAATTTGTATCATAATACTGGACAGAAGTTCTTGTATTATAGTTCTTTTTATAGTAATGTACTTTGAGAAAAAAAGGTCAAAGAAAAAACAATAATTTAAACTCAGTAACAGGATGACTATTTCCTCCAGAAGAAAGGCTACAAAAAAGTTAGCATTATAAGAACCCCTCCTAGAATGCTTTGCATTTAAAAGCATGTGTCTATGAGCCATCCTCTATCACATTCCCTATCTTTCTAACTTCCTTTTTTTCTGTTCACTAATATACTTAAGATCATCACAATATCTACTGATTTCAGACACCAACCTCAGAGGGCAGCTTTTGTGATTCTTTCTATGCAGATTGTGAGTAGGAGGGAGTTTGGCTCTCTGATTCCTCACTGCAAAGTTGGAGTGCTGTCTCCAACCACAAATCAGGTGATCTAAATTATTCTATAGCCTGTCAGGTGCTGTTTAGGGCCACACAATTACTCCCGCAGGTACAAATCCCCTGTCAGATTTCAGACAATTCTTTCTTCTGCTTGAGTCCTGTATATAGGAACAGAGCAGACAACAGGCCACACTATTCAGAAGAGAACCCACAACTCTCTGAAGATGCTTTTCTCAGGGAGAAGGAACTGTGATGGGGGAGAATAAAACATAAATTGTGCAAACTGTCTTCTACTTGTATAGCCACTGGATGCAACACTTGAACATAATCCAATATTGCAAGTGATGCCTTTATCACTTGCAAGTAATAACAAAAGGCAGATGGTATCTATTTTCATTTCACAGAGCAAAAAGAGGCCCATGGGACCATAGCCTAGTGCAGAAACTTTTGCAAGCAGAAGTTTCCATGTCTAGTATTTCCAGTTGGATAGGAAAGAGAACTGATGACGGGAAAGACCTGTGGTTGAGATCCAGAACCACTGCCAGAATAGACAAGACAGAGAAACTGATTATGCTTAATAAAATAGATATAATGAATTGCATAACATTAAGCTGATAAAACCTGTAACATCAATTTTTTGTTTCCAGCCAGAAATAAAACATAAAAATATTAGCATGTCACTGTCCCATACTTTTTAATGTGAGTACATATCTTTTTGGTACACTACAACTATTTAATCCAGGTATACAAACAGATTGTTTTTCATATTGCAAAAGAATCAATTAAAGATATAGAGTCTAATCATAAACATGTTTACTCAGGCCATTTGTTTAATCATATGTACACCTGAGTAAGTCTTCCCTCTTCTTCCCCTTAAGAAAACCAGCAAGGAGGACTATTGCCTACATATCCTGTCTGCAGGCTTCCAAAGTAGCATCTGCTTGACCACTGTGGGAAAAGGGGTGTTTGCTGGGCAGCCATTTGGCCTGATTTCAAAGGGCTCTTCTCTACATTAATGTATAAGGTACATAGCAGGGACATGTGGTACTTCCAAGACAGTATGTATAGGTTATAGGAAAATCAATATATGCAGGCACCACATAGTCTTGATATCTTTCCCAACACTATGATTGCAACATTTGCAATTCTCTAACAAATCACAGGAAAAAACATACGAGGAAGGAATATTAAAATCTTTATTTCATTGTTTTAAAAATGGTTATCCCTATTAATAGCAAATTACAGATATCAGAAAATAATCTAAAATACACCATTTTAGAAGCCAACCAGAGATACTATTTAGTGCTGATTCACATTGGAGCAGCGGGGACAGGACTAAGAACACACATTGTGTTGAAGGTTAGTTAATGGGGCCAACCACACAGACACTAAGTAAACTGAATGGTAGTCACTCTGTAATTGTTGATCTTGCTTGCCTAGTAGTCGGCAATCCACAGCCCACAAGTGGCCCCTGCTGTCTTCCTGAAATTGGGGGTGGCAGTGAAAAAATGACAGTTGGGTATGCCATCAACAATCGATAATGCATGGCCTCTTTCTTTCTTTTGCTGCTGCCAGAAGGCTGGGAAGATTCAGGGACCTCTTATTTTGCCCACACATACTCCTAAACCCATCAAAAATCCACACATGCATAACATTCTCTTAAAGAAACATAAGGCTTTCCTATTCAATCTGGCATTCCACAGTTCAGATTAAGCAGGAGTGTGCTGTTTATATTCTCCTTCTTACTACTATTGATGACCATAGAGAAGAATACACAGAAAAAGAATTAAACTGATGTATTACTGAGCTGCAAATTGGGAAAAACAGGGATAACAGGATACTAAACTGACACAGAAACCCACTTCATTGTCCCATATTGCAGTGCTATGGGATCTGCCCTTCTTATACTAACGAAGGTTATCAGTGACAGTAAGTAATTTGGGAGAGGAGAGAATGTTCCAAGTTTTCTTCCAAGTTGATTAGTATAATCTCCTAAAATAAAATTCTTCCCCTTGGGGTAAGCATCATTTAATATTTATTGTTCAGAATTGCAAATGCAGAGGGAGAGAGAGAGAGAGAGAGATTGATTGGAGATACAAATAGACAGAAATAACCATAAAATATATTTGTCACATACCCCATTTTCAGTACGTTTTTCCATGGGTATACTCATTCCGTTCCTCTGATTCTGAGTCTGACGGCCTAAAAAAAATAGATACAATTTTCAGATATATTTGCTTCCAATGAAGTAACTTGTTAAAGCATCAGTAAAAGATTAGACATTCTCAAAACAATACCAACCTCAGATTTGGATTTGATCAAAACAGTTTATTAGGTTTTCCAACTTACTGGTGGTACCACTATTTGTTTTTCTAAATATACCTGAAGCTCAGTTAACAGCAATTCAATGACCATTAGGACTCATGTAGTACTTCTTTGTGTAAACATCACAGAGATACAGAAGGGGTAGTTATACAGGTAAAACTTTACCCCCCCCCAATAACCCACCATTACTGTCCTAAGGGGGGAAAAGCACCCAACACCATCATTGCTCATATTCTACGGAAGATTAATTTATTTATTAATTTTTAATAAAAGCTGCCTGTTAGCATTATGCTTTCTGGACTGCAATTACAATAAAGGTTCCCACCAACCATTGGACAAACAATGCCTGCCACCAATTTTTGGGGAAAAACTTTACTACCAACTAGCTTAAGGCACTAGCTTAAGACTGATTATCTAGATCCATTTCAATTGGGGATTCAGGCCTGGTTTTGGGATAGAAGCAGCTCTGGTCACCCTGTATGATGACCTGTGTTGGGAGAGAGACAAGAACACAACCCTGTTGATACTCCAGGAACTTTTAGCAGCATTCAATACCATTGACCACAGTATCCTTCTAGGGCAACTGTCTGATTGTGGGGGGGGGGGGGAGGCATTGCACTGCAGTGGTTCCACTCTTATTTGGATGGCCAGCTTCAGAGGGTGGTACCTGGGGAATACTACTCAGTCCTGTTGATTCTCCAGGATGGGATCCCTCTTATCCCTCCATGCTATTTAACAACTAAATGAAACTACTGAGTGTGGTCATCCAGAGTTTTGGAGTGCACTGTTATCAGCACACTGATAACATGAAGCGCTATCTCTCCTTTACATCCTCATCAGGTGACGCTGTGGATGTACTGAACAAGTGTCCAGCTGCCACAATAGACTGGATAGGGATTAATAAACTGAAGCTCAATCCAGACAAGACTAAAATGCTATTAGTAGGTGGTTCTACTGATCAGATATTGAGTGTTCAACCTGTTCTAGAAGGGGTTGCATTTCCCCAAAAGCAGCAGGTTTTTAACTTGGGAGTGCTCCTTGAGACACTTTTGGCACTTGAGCCTCAGGTGGCCTCAGCAGCTTGGAATGCCTTCTACCAGCTTCAGTTGGTAGTCCAGCTACATCCCCATCTGGATAGGGATATCCTCATTTCAGTAATCCTCACTCCAGTAATATCCAAAATAGATTTCAGCAATGCACTCTGTGTAGGGCTGCCCTCGAAGTTGTTCGGAAGCTGCAGCTTGTGCAAAATGCAGCAGCCAGATTAATAACAGGGGCCAGAAGATCCAAACATGTAACACCAATCCTGGCCCACTTGCATTGGCTGCTTATATGCTTCCAAGCACATTTCAAAGTGCTGCTTTTAATCTATAAAGCTCTACATGGTGTGGGACCTCAATACCTGATGGAATCCTCCTCCCAATCTACCCGGATCCAATGATCATTTGAAGCCCCCCTCCAACTGCCACCTCTGAAGGAGGCCGAAAAAGAGGCAACAAAGTAGAAGAACTTTTCAGTTGTGGACCCCCAATTGTAGAATGGTTTTCCCACTGACACCTACCTGGCACCACCATAGTTATATTTTCAATGTCAGGTGAGTTCTCCCGAGGCCACCGTCTCATCCCACTCTTCCTGAGCCTTAGAAAGAGCGGATCGGGGTGACAGCCTTGTGAGAGCTCACCCCAGAATCCCCTATGCCACTTGTCAGCAAGAGCAGGCATAAGCTCAAGTGCAAGAGGCTCAACTCCAAGAAGGGCCTGGGAGAGTTTCTGGGCAGGAGAAACAAGGAAGAAAGTGATGAGCCACCCCAGAGCAGCAGTCATTGTGCTGGGGTTGTGGGAGGAGAAGGAGCTGCCTGTGATCTCTGCAAAGATCACAGGACCACACTGCATTTTTTTTTTCATTCAGTTAGTCCTAAAATAATATTAAAATTAATTCTCCCTCATTTAATGGTTAATTAAAATATTAATTGTGCATATTAAATTATTAATTTCAATAATTATATTGAAAACACTTTCTGATATGAAAATATAATTGACTGTGCAGCCCCCAGGTTCTGTGTCAAAGTCCTCATGCAGTCCTTGAGGTATGAAAAGTTGGACTGCCCTGATCTGTATGCACTGTGATTTGCAGGAGGTAATATTTAATGAATGCAGAGGGCTGAGTCCAAGTGCTGTATTACATAGCTGTGGAACAAAATACCTCTGAGGAAAGTGGCAGAAGACACTATAGCTGTAGTCAAAGGACAGTATTGTTGACCCAATAATCATGCCAGTTGACAGATAAAAAGAATAGTTGCTAGAACCCTCTTTGGTAAAGTATTGAGGCCTGATGACCCTTCCTGGGCCCTGAGTGGCAAAAAAAAATACACAAACAGAGTTTGTAAAACATGATGTTGTATGGGCATAGAATCAAGGTGCCCTTCTGACATATAGGGAATAAAACTTGATCTCCATCAGGGATGTAGGCTGAGGAAGGGAAGTTGGCAATATATTTAACTGAAAGCATTTATAGTCCCCAAGGCAAATCTGAGAAAAGGGTCAGAAGGAGGATGTAAGGCAAGGTGCAAAAAAAAGATTGTTATGAATTAATCTCCCCAGTGCAGGAGAAGAGGGAAGAGCGTAGTGATCCTGAAGTACCTTGAGAGAAGAAACTGGTGGTCCTTTGGGCAAAGAAATGCATCCCTATCATACATACAAGAAGGCAGTAGCTTCTTCTTTTAGAACTTGATTAGAGTGGGTTCAGTGGAAGATCCTTGTGTGTGTGTTATGGGGAGGGCACACCTTCAAATTTGATGGAAACACTAGAAAGTATTAATCTGTTCGTGGAGATTAAAGGGTTCAGCCCTGTTCTGAAGAAAAGAGCCAGTAGTTGGCATCTTTGACTCTTGCAAAACAGGCCATTTTGTTTGGTCAGGAAGTTTCCCATTATTAAGTTGGCAATATATATTGAAAAAAAAGTTTTGAGTGAAAGGAGACATATGAGGCTTGTCTGGAAGCTTGGTATGAACCCAAGTTGAGTTGGCATCAATCTGGTTAGTACAGAGCTAGTACAGATATGGTTCATTGGTGGAGGTCACTGAGGACTGGGATCTTCACTCTGTGGACATGGTCAAAAGTATCATCCATGGATACCCTCTCAAAAAGGGCCTTCATCATCTAACAGGGAGGTGCTTCACTTTTGATTAAGCTTTCTGGTACAGTCTTGCAGTGTAGAGCCAGACAAGATGACATAAAGAAATAGTGGCTGCGATAGCCTTTAAGTCACAATCAGTCATGTGTTGGGTTATGTTGATTTGTTGGCTTCTGAATCCTGCTGAGTCTAATTTTCTTCTCTCTGAATCCACAGGAGAAGAGTAAGAATTTTATTTTGCCTGTAACTGGGATACCTGGTGAAAGAGTAAAGGGTTTTGCTCAGGATTGTTATATTATGTGCAGTAATCTTGGATAGCCCCTCTTGGATGCATACCTTAACAATGCCACAGAAGTGTCTGTACAGCTGCTGGCAATAGGGTTACATGGTAACTTTAAATATTTTATAATATCTATCTTAGAATAAACTATTCTATTCTATCTATACTATCTACCTTAGCATGTGAATCTCCACTTGTAGTTAAGTTTGGAAAAGTTTAATTTCATCATCACTATGAATGTGAATGAGACCTGACTTAGTTGCTGCTGCCACATACTGGCAGACTATTTTGTGATACAAATGCAGTTTCTCATTCTATAGCAAAAGTAGGTCTGACTGAACTAGTAATGACACCAGGAGCAGAAGTAGACTATGAAGAAGCAACATACAAATTTGGAGCTGACCCAAACAGCAAGAGAGCCCAAGAACACAGGGCTTAAAAGGCTAAGCAAGCTACAACATGCCTGTATCAAGAACAAAGCACACAAGTACTTGGGATGAAGACAACAACAAAAGAACCAAGACATAGCTTCAGGACAAATCTGATTTCCAAGCTGAACTGCTGAGCCAAACTGAAAAGCTTTTAGTTACAACAGCAGTCTGCACATACACGACTGATTTATGCACTTGTTTTTTGTTGTTCCAAAATAATGATCAAAGAGAAAATGTTTGAAGGATGATCTGCAAGTTGTACATGCATCTTGGTCTTAGTTTCAAAGAACTGTTAACAGGCAGAAAACTGAAAGAAGCCACTGATGGCCAGGAGGACTTAAAGCATTATTTTCTTCAATGAAAATAGATGCCATTCTTTGTCGTAAAGTGTTTACATAAAAATAAATTGATCTCTAAAAGAAGTGAAATGATAGCAGTTTCCACAATGAAAACAAAACAAGCAATCTTCCAAGTAAGCATGGCTAGGTCTGTACACTAAATAGGTTTAAATGCAAGGTTATCTGAAGTGCTTGAGACCAGTAATTACAGTGTGGGCAAAAGCACCAGAAAGCAAACAAAACAAAGCAAAGCAAAAACAAAAACAAAAAACACCGCCACCCTCCACCAAGGAGTGTGTATGAATGTTGAGCATTCAGTGCCAAAGGAAATCCAGCAAAAAAGAACTAGAAAGAATTGTGTGGAATAATGAGATTCTCTTAGAAGGAGAGGCATATTAGGGATGTATTAAAAAAAAAAAACCCTTTTCTTTCCATTTGCAAATGGTGCTCAATTTGTGCCACCAAATGCAAACAGAAGCACATACACTCTAAAAATTTAAAAAGCAAAAACTTTTCCCAAACACAAATTCCTAAACTTGTGTTTGTAAACTATATTCTTTTTAAAAAAAACACACAACCTTTGAATAATGTGTTATTTTTCTTAGTATAAAACAGATCAAAATGCAGAACAAAAACAGATTACAAATGAAAACAGCAAGGAGCTGAACTGAACTTTAAAGTAAACTTCAGAGAATTTCAGTGTGTTCACACATCACTGGTTCCCCCATTCTTACAGTTTTAGGATATATTTTTGAGCAGATTCTCTGCAAACTAGTTTTTAAAATAGCTTTGTCAACCCACAGCCAAATCTTGACATTTCTTTTTAAATGGTTAACACAGGAGGAATATTTTATTTATTCTGTAAGCTATCTTCTCCAACAGTTTTACACAATTTACATACTATGATTACAGTGGTACCTCGGTTCATGAACTTAATTCATTCCATGATTCTGGTTGTGAACTGAGTCAAATTTTCCCATAAGGATCTATGTAGAGTAACATGATCGATGGTATCTGTGAAATCTGAAACAACTCCTAAGTCTGATTTGCAGATAGAAAAAAGAAAGTAGGGAGAAAGAGGAGAACCTCTAAGGACGCTGGTGATAATGAAATGAAAAAGAAACAAGAAGCCATAGCAGGGTCAGGGATAACCACCAGGCAATCATAAAAGTAGGCAAAATAAGGCTGGAGAAAGTTGGGGAGTCAGAGCAGAGGGATAAGTAGGAGTGGAAGTAGCTTCTGTGGGGACGATGGAGTCAAGTATGTATTTAACATACTACAGAGTAAACTATATAACACTGTCATCATACTAGCACATTTTACTTGAATTTACAAAACAATGAGCAACACAAAATTGAAAACAAGCGGTACCAATGAACTTTAAGAATGAGAGCATACACACCCTGTTCGCTACTTTCTGTTGGAGATTCTTCATGCCGAAGAAAAAATTTCACCTCCTCTCTACGAGGTCCCCACTTCTGCAGATGGTCATACATCATATGATCAAAGGGAATATGCCGTTCTGAATACAGAAAAAAAAATCAAATGTTATATATTAGTGTAACTTATTGGGCATTTGTTTGCAAAAGTAAACAAAATGAAATATTTTATTTATTTATTTATTTATTTATTTAAAACTTGCTTAGACCATCCCTTACCATGGTCTCGAGATGGTTTAAAAATAAGACAAAATAGAATAAAACACAGTGCCCTAATTAAAATTTTCCAATCAACAATAAAACTCCATATTAAAACAATCAAATCTTAAAACATTGAGAAAATGAAAAGGGTTTAGCCTGGCACTGAAAAGAATAAATATAGCAACTTGTCTTACTTTGTGACTTGCTAACATTTTACAAATCACATTAGTAGGGTCCATTTAGAAGATCTGGTCCTCTTCTTCTCACAACCCCTACATTTTATTTATGTATAATACTTATACCCCACTTTTTTCCCTTTCAAGTCCCTGTCCTGCACTTTTAACTACTATACCAGATTGGTTCTTAGATTTTGAAGTTTCTCAAATATTTGCTTTTCCAATTTTGGGGCATGGAAAAGAATTTCAAGGAATGAAATTATAGAACCTCTCAAAGCAGTGCTTAAAATCATCTCTTGGTTCACATGATCAAACAACCCACTGGGTCATTTGTGACTGCACAGAAATGAGCAAGTGAGCTAGCTCTTACTGTTTCTCCTTTGCTAAAAACACAGAAACTTTCACCTGTGTAGATAGTTCATCATGATGCCCAAACCTAGAACTCTGATTTCTTTTTGATGGACAGACAACCAGCATTAACCCAAAAACTAATAACATGTTAAACTTCTGAGTTTCTTCTTCCTCAACAACTAGTGTTCTGAGTTTCATTATCACAAAGCACAACCTAGAAATGTGTCCTGGGTTGTCTGACAGTGCAAGTGTGGGAGCACTTGGGAGCCAGCAGGTTCATTTGCTCCCAACTGCTCACAACCAAAAATTTAACAAACAATGGATTGCTTAAATTTCTAAACCAGAATAATGTCTTAGTAGTGCTAAGTAGGACTATCTTTAACAGGTCAAAGCCTTTCACATCACTGTGTAATGTGCTTTTCTTCACCAGGGAGAATACCTTGTGAACTGCCAAATTCAATACAACCCACCAACCAAGTATAGTAGCCCACTAGGGGCTCATTACATTTCCTGTTTTTGCTGCCTGATAAGGCAAACCTGTGGCAGGCTACAATACATAGATTTTTCACCTGTGATGGATTATAATCATATTATAATCACAATCACAATTGTGTTGGCTCAAACAGGCTTATTACTAGCTCATCCAAGTCACTGATGAAGATATAAAATACTAATAACACTATTAAACTAAGCAGTGTCTTGCAGAATTATATCAACCTACTAATTACTGTGCCCTGACCAAGGATGATTGACTACAAATTGCACACCTAACTGATGTTCCTTTCTAGTTCATGTTTCTCGAAAGGGTGCAATATAATAGATCAAAAGCTTTGATAAGTCAAGACTGGCAGTTGCTTTTGTTGTAATTGAATGCTACACTGTTGTTGTTGTAGTAACTTACACTGGGCTTTTTTAAAGCTCAAAACCAATATAGAAATCTTGATGAGTAAATTTATCAGTTTTTGCCATGGACCACCACAAACAGCGCTCTTCTTTCTCAGAGGTTGCTGAAGGACCTTTTCCTATTTGCTCTTCTCTCTCCTTCTGCTTTGGTCAGTTCTCATTTTCTCTTGTCTACAGGGGCAACAGGATGTGTGTTCTGTGGGCATATGAGGCTCATGGCATGCAGAAAGAGCAATGCATGCTTTTTCCCCAGGAATAAGAAGGGTCTCAGAACCCTGGTGTGCTGAAATGAGGTGCTTTTGAGAGCACCCAGCACAGAACTAAGAACTGGCCTATCTTTCTGCTGCCACAGCTGGACAGACCCCTTCACTGGGTTAGGGCAGGCTGTATGCCAGAAGACAAAACTGGTTGTGCTTGGTTGCACAGGCTGACTAGGAGGGACCTCATTACCCCATCATGGGTAGAGCAAGATAAGAACTCTTGCCTGTCTCCCATCTTTTTTGCTAGTCAATACCTCACTTTTGCACAGAAACACCTGTACTCCATCATCTTGATGCTGGATACCAGTCTATCACAGCCACTGACTTTTATCAAGGAAGGTAAGTAATCTGCTAACAATCATTCTGGGTTGCCACAGATGTAATAAATAACAAACACTTTTAACCATCTCTATTATTTATTTATTTATAAAATTTCTATGCCGCCCCATTCGCCGAAGCCTCGGGGCGGCTCACAAACATAAATAACTTCAATAAAATAATATAAATTAAGTTGCCCTGGCCAAAGAATAAAATAAATAAATAATATTAACAGTTAAAATGACATTTGAATAAAAAGGTCTTCGCCTGGCACCGAAAAACAAATAACGACTGCGCCAGGCGGACCTCTCTGGGAAACACATTCCATAGATAGGGCGCCACCGCAGAGAAAGCCCTCCTCCGAGTACTCACCCTCCTAATTTCCTTCACGGAGGGTTCCCGGAGAAGGGCCTCTCCCGCAGATCTCAGGGGGTGGGCGGGCATATATGGATGTAAGCGCTCCTTCAGGTAACCAGGACCCAAGCTGTTTAGGGCTTTATAGGTCATCACCAACACCTTGAATTGGGCCCGGACTTCAATGGGAAGCCAGTGAAGCTGACGGAGGACTGGAGTCATGTGAACATAACGCCCAGTCCCCTTCAGCAGCCTGGCAGCTCTATTTTGAACCAATTGAAGTATCCGGACCATCTTCAAGGGTAGCCCCACGTAGAGCACATTACAAAAGTCAAGTCGGGAAGTCACCAACGCGTGTGTCACTGTTGCCAGGCAGTCGTACTCCAGGTAGGGGTGCAGCTGATGGATCAGCCGAAGCTGAAAGAAAGTGCTCCTCGCCACCGCTGTCACCTGAGCTTCCAGTGAAACCTCTGGGTTGAGGAGCACTCCCAAGCTGCGAACCTTGTCCCTAAGACGGAGTGCAACCCCATTCAGGACTAGGTTCAATTCACCCTCAGCGAAGCCCGATCCGCCAACCAACAGGACCTCCATCTTGTCTGGATTGAGCTTCAGTTTATTGGCCCTCATCCAGCCCATTACCTCAGCCAGGCACCGGTTCACCACAGCCACTGCCTCACCTGGATTGGTGGAAAACGAGAGGTAGCGCTGGGTATCATCAGCGTACTGATGATTCTGCAGCCCACACCTCCTGATGACCTCTCCCAGAGGTTTCATGTAGACGTTAAACAGCAAAGGGGACAAAATGGACCCCTGCGGTACTTCATGGCATAACTGCCATGGTGCAGAGCCATAGTCCCCCAGCACCACCTTCTGGAATCAGTCATTGAGATAGGAATGGAAACACTGCAAAGCAGTGCCTCCGACCCCCAATCCCGCTAGCCTATCCAGAAGGATACCATGGTCGATGGTATCAAAAGCCGTTGAGAGGTCCAGAAGAACCAACAGGGACGCACTCGCCCTGTCCTTCTCCCTGCACAGGTCATCGTACAGGGCGACCAAGGCAGATTCAGTACTGTACCCGGGTCTGAAGCCGGACTGAAATGGGTCCAGATAATCAGTTTCATCCAAGAGTGCTTAGAGTTGTCCCGCCACCACCCGCTCCAACACCTTGCCCAGAAACGGGATGTTGGCCACTGGTCTATAATTACTACTCTCTACTCTCCCATCTTATTGCTTCCTCCCCTACAGACATTTAAGCACTGGCATTAATCAGTTAAGGTCAATCAGGTTCCCCATTTATTTAGAGTTTTAGACAAGACCTTGAAAATAAGTCTAGAATTCTGATTAAGTCAAAGGCCAGATTAGCCTGGATCACTGATGCTAACATAGCCCTTAAATTGCAATTAAGAATAATGGGGGAATTCTGTTTTGGAATAAAATATACAATCCTGCAGCCTGCTCTCAGCCTGCTCTGAACAACTTGTTCAGGAGACCAAGAAATAGTTTTACCATTTCCACGCCACACTTCAGAAAGATGGCAACTGCCTTCTCCAGGTTCTTTGCAAAATTCCACTACATCTCGACAGGTTGTTTCAGGTGTAATTGGCACTTCAGTCAAAATCTGTTCATTGTTGCTGAGGAACACAGTTAATATCATCTGAAAAACAAGACACCATCATTTAGAATCAAGCTTCTAAAGAGACAGAGATTTCAATTTGCATGAGAAATACAATTTGCTAAATTACCCTTACCCAATTTTTTTTTAATCAACAGGAAAGGAAGGACTTCACCAAACAATCCTTTAGAAATACAAAAGAATCAGCCCTGAGATGAACAGAGTCAACAGAAGAAAAGTATTTCCTACCAGTTTCACAAACAGGGTTTTTAAGTTATCTTATCTACTTTTCTCCTGCTCCTAAGACAAAAAAAGCTTCCAAAGCAGTTTATATATAATCAGTAAAACCATAAAAAATGCAATAGGTACAACAGAAGAGTCCTAGCTTACCATTTCAAAATATATGAAGCACAAAGAAAAAGTAGTATCAATGGATGAGAAAAGAATGTCCTTTCTTCCCACTCTCATTTCCTGTACACAGCCTGCTGCAATGGCTGCTAATGGGCTAATGGTGACAGGTGAGAGAGGAAGAACCTCTATCAGTGTGGTTTTTGGCAAGGTTAGATCCAATTGTGTTGTTATGCTAGCTGAAGGGAAACCACTGACAAAATGGATTTCCTGTCCCCATCCCCCGCATGCCCCTCAAATCTTCTCTGGAGAGTTAGGAGACTATTTGAAGCAGATCTAGTAAGATGCACATGGCTGTTAAGGAGAGAAGAGGATGGGTACATTGTGTAGCATTGGAAAATATTTTTTGGAACAATGGATTCAAGCCATAGTTTATAAATATCCATGTACTTGTACCACTACCTGATCTCAGTTTGTCTGAGTAAAGCAGAGAAAGTAAGTATAGGTTCCTACTGTCTCTGTGAACTGAAAATAATAAAAGAAGATTATTTAATAATTTTTTTTTATGTCCTGCCTTTTTCCTACAAAGGGCTCAAGGCAGCTTACATCTCCTCCATCTTATCCCCACAAGAACAACCCTGTGAGGTAGGTTGGGCTGAGAGTCTGTGACTGGCCCAAAGTCACCTAGTTGGCTCCATGGCTGAGCGGGGACTAGAACCCAGATCGCCCGAGTCCCAGTCCCATGGTCTTAACCACTGCACCACACTGGCTCTCCATTTCTGATTTCTTCATATTCTGGAAATCATTGCTCAAAGAACGGAAAAGGCCAACTGTTTGGTCCTGATGTTGCTACTTAAATGGAAAACACTGTCTCAAGTATAAAGTATCTTTTCATATACATAGATTTACTATTCACTATTCAGGTTTACTATTTACTATGCTTTAATAAAAACATTAGGCCTTATTATAACTTTATAAAGATAACTTTATAAAGAACTTTATAAATTGGTTATTTTAATTGTGGCCTACAGAGACTCTGGGGATACTCCCATCAGTGTGATCATGAGTAGGGGGAAGTATGGTGTTGGGAGAGTTACAGGTCAACATAGGAGAAGAAATATTAGATACTGTATTTAACTGCTGGCCCCTCTTCTGGTTCTCCTCCTATCCAAATGATTCCAGGTAACTGTTTCAGCATGTCCTCAGGCTCGGTGGTACAGTCGCTAAATGCCAAGTCAGCTCAAAGTAAAATCTCCCTCATCCCTTGTGGATGCCAGCCTGGCATGTGTCACAGAAACCTGGGTGGAGGAAACAGGAGATGCAATTCTCTCCCAGTTGTGCCCAGCTGGTTACGCATTGTAGTACCAACTTTGGCCTGGGCATCAGGGAGGGGGAGTAGCTATAATCTATAGGAATATGATGCCTCTCTTGAGATTCCCTGTCCACTCAAGGACCTATTAAAATGTGTAATATGGTGTCAGCTGCATGGGACTCAAGCAAGTTGCTAACCTGGAGCCAGAAATAAGGTAATATTGACACCAGGTAGACTTCATCAGAGAGAGTGTTCCATAACACCCACTGGAAAGCATGCCATCATGCGTGAAACTCAAAAAGTTTCCTATTACAATGCACTTGCAGCAGCCACTTGCAAGCACAATTCTTTAAATTCTCCAGTACAAAACAAGCTTGATCAGCTGGAATGCAAACAGTTCCTCACTGGAAAGCAAGGACTGTTGTGCACACAGCAACTAGGATTTAAATTGCCCATGCTTGCAAGCAGCTGCTCCAGGCATTATCCAGTGAAGCAATGCTGAAAACCGCTCATGGATGGAACACAGACATGAGGGCTTGCCTTGCCCAGAAGAAAAAGTCTTGTGCAAATTGCTGTGTACAACCACACAAATGGAAAAGTACCATTCGTTTTCAATTCATTTTTCTAGGTCATTTTTCTTTCCTAAAATGGAAATATGAGTACAAGAGACTTTCTGCACACAAAAGGGTGCCTTTAGGTCCAAGTGCAGGGTGTGTCACTACCTTCTGAAACCAAAGCTTATCTGAGATCAATCTCACACAGCTTGTTATCCACTGAGTCAAACATAGCTGACCAACCATATACTGTGGCCTCTCTAGTGACTACCAATTCTTATTTGTGTGGTCTAGGTAGGCAGAAAAAATAATGGTTTATCAAGCCCTTATGGGCTGCAATAGATTAGGTGGCTGAAAAGCTGTGGATCTTGTGCTAGAGAGAAATAAATAAGAGCTACTGTTATCTGTGATAGTGACAGCAGAATTCATTCTCTACCATACTGATAAGATATTCCAAAGAGTACTACAGAATTTAAATGTGAGACAAACAGCTTCATACACAGATGACTCCATGGAAAGAAAGCCAACTCCATGTGAAAAATACTGCTTCTAAAGTGGAAACTTATTTGTTAGGACAGCATAGTTGAGGCTTATAACTAATTTTATAACTTAATAAAAATCTGTCTAGTAGAACTCCTGTCTATACTCTCACTGTGACTAAGTATGTATAAAGAAACATTTGCTTTTGTCAATTATTCTGGCTATGGAAATTACCAGTATGAATTTGCAGCAGTTCTACCTTACCTACTCTGAACTTGCACATCTTTCATTTTAATTTTAAGCTCCTAATCTCAAGAATATAACAACCTCACTACATATAATAGCTATTTTAAGGTAAGGAGTATGATTGGGTTGGGGGGGTAGCAGTGAGAGGGAAGTGACTGTTCAGAACCCCCAAGCTGCTTATACCTGGGACAGCAAAGAGGCTATGAAGCCTACTACTACCTCCACACAGGTGCCATTTATTTCTATAAGCAGAATAATAATTCAGTCCTAAACTGGGCCAAATTTTGAGCTTGGTTTTATGCACTTCTTTCCTTTTTCCACCCACATTTACCAGGCAGGCAGGCAGTGTTCTACAACTTAGCAGCATCCCAGACCTATCACCTATGGGAGATGTTAATACCTGTGAACCAACTTAATACAGTTTCCAGGAGTTATGGGAACTACATGGTGAAATCCTGGATACAAGTACCATGGAAAAAAGTAGGTTTTTTATGGACCCTAAGATGGCAGTATTCATGAGTAACATAGCACCAACAGATACAGGCACAAAGGATGCTGCTGCAGTTATGAAGGTCTAACACAGATCTCAGCAACAGGTAAGTTTCAGAGAAGGGGAAGAAGGTTGTGTGATTCACAGGGTGGGTAGGATTAGTGGTGTATAATTTCCAGAAATTCTGAAGTCATGGTGGAAAACAGGGAGGATTTTCTGGGGGGGGGAGTTTAAATGGGGGGGAGGGTGTTGCAATACTTTTTAAAAAAACTCCTCTTTACAGATCTAAGTTTTTGTTGTTTTAGGACAGCCTTCCACAGACTGGTAGTCTCCAGATATTTTAGATCAGCTTCCATCTGCCCCAGGCAGCCCTAGTCAGTAATGCTGGGTGCTGTAGTCCAAAATCTTTGGAGGATACAATGCTGGAGAAGACTGGCTTATGAATATATATGATACATGTAACTTAGTTTGGTCATAAAAGTATCATTAAACTTAACAACTTAAAAAGTTAAATTTGTAAATATTGTTTGAATAAACTAGACTTTAAAATTTAATATCAGTAAACAAAAAATATGCACAAAACAGATTATACATAACAGGTGGCTTTGCATGGGATACTATTCCACCCTGATAATAAGCCAAGTTTTTTCTCTCACTGCTTCCCTAACAGTTCTGCAGCCGGTATTTTTTTTTTTTTTGGGGGGGGGGGGGCTACAGAAGGACCAATTTGACATTCAGTGACAGCCCTTCCAAGGTACACAAGCAGCACACTGGACAGTTGTCATTGGATGGCCACCAAATTTTTAATATGATCAGTCCCAAAGCTGTATTCATTCTGGATATTTTTTAATTTTATTTTTATAGTTGGACATGTACAAGTGCAGAGGAGTGTACTTTCATAGGTAAAAAAAAAAGTGGGGAAGCCTCTTCCAGGCAATGTCCTGGGGAGCTACCTGTCGTCAAAGTACAGCAGGAACCAACTCAAACACTGATCCACAGCATCCCCAAACAAGGGAAGCAAAAGGAGAAACCCCACTTAGAGCGTTTCTGAGTCAATGTTTCAGGGGTGACTGCAGGATTGTTGGGTGGTTCGTTAACCACTCCAGCCATCCACTCTCAGAAATCATAACAACCCCACACTCAGCAAATGCAGGGAAATGAGCCAGCACGTGCAGGGGAGAGTAACAAACCAGAGTAACTTATTAATCATGTTCTATTGTACAGACCTGGTCAAAGGTTCAAGGTTACAAACCTATGCAAAAAAGATCACGAATACCATGCAACAGATGAGGAACAAGTACACAAAATAACAATAAAGTGAAATAATCCTAAGGGTGTTTAGTTTTTAGTTTGAAATATGTCACATGTTAATATAGCATAAAATTTTAAAAAGTTGATAAGTATTCTAGACAATGTATTTTTTTATTCCACTGATAAGACCCAGGGAAACAAAAACAGCCCAAGGCATAACCTTGCAAATCATTCCCACAAGGTCAAGCTATATGAATCAACCTTTGAAATATGCACTGCAACATTGTACATTGCTTTCGAAACTTACAAATAACTGTGAAGAAACACAAATCTCAATAGAGGCCTCTTCAGCCATTCCTCATTTGTAAAATACCGTAAGACAATCTGAAAAGACTTATATTCACATGTAGCTGCTAAGACTACTACTGAATTCTCCAGATAAACAACAATTTCTGAGTTATACATGAAGGTCCCTCTGCACTAGGAAACTGCATTTCCCAAAAATATTTTACAGATATTAATAAGGGTTAAAATAGCAACAAGTTATGTTTGTGAAGATCAGGAAAAGGCTGAGATACTCTCATCCAACTGAATGCAAACATTTTATTAGCAGAATGGTTTTACTTAGGAGACATATTTATAAACATATACATACATGGTAGGCATACCATGAGCAGAGCTGGAGCTGGGGGTTAGACTAGATGGCCTGGCAGGCCCCTTCTGACTCGCTCTGTTTCTAAATATATGTTGAGAAGAGTACCTTTTCATAAAATTATGATAATTCCTATTAATATCTGAACATAATTCTGTAGCATGCAAACTAAGATCTTCAAGAAAAGATATAACTGTAAGCAAATTCTGAAATAAAGCCGTTTAAAAGAATTCAAACACACAACATAAATATGCAAGCAAGACCACTTTTCAGAACAAGCATACATACAAAAAAGTATTAGAACAAATATTTAAATCTCTAAAGATGGAAGCACTGTTGCTCACTTTAAGTCTCAAAATTGCAAATTAATGGGAACACCTATGAAAGAATACTATAAAGCAAGCCAGCTAAAACAAGAGTTACATCATTTCACTCTCACCTTTCTTTTCATTATATTGCTTATTTTCCAATTTCTCTGCTTCATGCCCCTCCCCAGTTGCCAAGTATTCTCTTTTGATATGTTTAAGATGCTTTCAAAAATCATTCTTAAGGTGTTCCTCATGTGTAAAATGGCGAAGGAAGGAGAAAGCTGGAATCTAAAAAAGTTTCTGTGCACAGACTATGGTGTAAGAATCTACTTAAATGGATATTTCTCTGGTCTGCTGGTATATAAATACAAGAGGTAATGACGTGCCATGATTAAGACCGCCTAATGAAACAAGACAGAGCATGGCTCTGACAGCAAGTAGATATGGTGGATCAAGTTTCACCTAATTAGGTAAGCTTACTTAGGAGTTTTCTTTATCAAATGTGTAGTAGTAACAGCTACCTCAATTTAGGAAATGGCACACTTAAACTATGGGCAATTGTAAAGTGATTGTTGAATGACAGTAAGTAGAAAAAATATTTCCCTCTTCCTTCTCTGAAAGCTGTTTTAGCCTGCTTTGACAATACCAGGTATATAATAGCTTTGGCTACCAGTTATAAAATCAACACAGTACTTAACAGCAGCATCTATTTTTAGTAGCAACTGCTGTAGCACATAAGAGTGTATATCCATGCTCAAAGATGCTAACATTCTGCAGTGATAACAATAAAGTGACAGTAATAAGTATTTACATGAGGGTTCGGAAAACTCAGGTTCAGTGTATAAGTTTGTTCTTCTATTTCTAAACAGCTCCAAACCATCTTCCCATGCACAATAACTAGTAAATTGCATCAGCTTGCTTTTAATATGAAACCAATCTCATTGATATGACCTGAATCAATAAAGAATGGAACAGAGGCTCCAATCCTGCAAGATTGCCTTTATTATAGACAAAATTCACTATACCCGAAACTCTTGCCAGCAACTGGTAATCCTCTTCGAAGTGATTTTCTTGAATAGAAGCTTCTACTTCAAGTTAAATACTATTGAATATGGCAAGTCAGCTTGATCAAGGAAAACTACAAGTAAGCACAGTTAAGTATACCCCACTCATGTATTCCTATCCTTAACTTCTAAAATACTAGATTTGTTTGTACAAGGCTCACTTCCTTGTTAGTTTTAGAGTACTTTCTGAACCCTTTATATAGTACTCAGCAAGGCCTTATAGGCATGTAGCAAAGGAGTACAGAACTAGAAGGGCCAGATTTAAGCTCCAGCTTAACCACAGACTCACTAGGCAAAAGCAGGCCACCTCATAATACTCTCTTGAGTCAAAAGCTTTATTTTCAAAACATGGAATCCTATAGGGAATGAGATTGAATGGGAAATGATAGTCAGCCATGGATCAAAATGATATGAAGTGACGGCAAGAGTGGGGCCTGTAGGGTGGTTTAGGGTGCAAAAATTGATCCCAGACTACATGAAATTACCCAACCCTGCTTTACAGTTTGAGGATTTCCAAAAGAAAATGGACTTTCCTCCCCATTATTGTGCAGGCAGTTGATGGAAAATAGTGTACAACATAGCAGTGACCCTAGTGGAGAAACCTGCCATGATTTGGAAGGATAGGTACACCCTTTTTCATGAAGGGTCACCTTCAAATTTTGGGAAAGGAGTCTGGAAGTTTAGATAAACATGGCATAAATTAGGTGCTGACCCTAGGCCAATCTGCAAAATTTCAAAATGAATACTGCAAGGGTAGGAAGCTATGATGAATGAAAAACAATTCAAAGGGGATTTTTTAATTTTCTGCTCAATTGACACCAAAGTAAAAGTAAGGACAATAGGATGGGATGAATGTGGAACATACAGTAGCAGACACACATGAACACTCAATATTTTGCAACCAAGCAACCACTACTAGAACCTCCCAAGTCCCACAGACAACATACACTAGCTCTTCTAACTTTTTGGCTCCTCTCTTCCAAGAGAACCGGAGCACTGAAACATTGCCCGCAATCTATTACTTCAGATTTCCCTGCCCTAAAGTACTGGAACTGGAAAACCTTGTTCAAATCCCCCACTATGGTTAGGCAGCCTTGTTCAAACCACCCACTGTGATTAAAAGCTAGAGCTTTTGGTTACAAAACACTGCCCCTTCTTCTCCCTCCCTGCCTTCTCCCCCACCCTATGGCATTTTCCTTATATGGAAAAGCTTGGAAGAACTAGGTACACAGTTTGGGTCTCAGTGTCCCTCCAAACTGCTAACAAAACTTAAGAAGGTTAAGTTTCAAATTCAGTCGGCTGCAAAGGATTGTCACTTCGATTCAGACATCTGTCAAATCTTTCCAAACACCTCCGGTTTGTTTTGGGATTTGACCAAATCCAAAGCACATCCCCTGTAAGAAGCCTGGTAGCCGTTTCTATAGTAGGCAGAGGCTTTCCAGGATTAGGTGCTATGATACCCAGAATGGAAAAGATGAACTGCCTAATAAAATTACCCTAGCAAATACCCTAGCAATGGTAACTCTTGCCATGACTCAAGGAAACGGTGCAAGAAATATTAAACTGCAATGGTGTAATATTTGTGGAAAGTTCTGAAGGAAAACAAACACTTTATTTTGTGTTTTGGTTTTTTTTGAAAGAGAGCAAGTTGTCTAGCTGATCACATGTATTTCAAATCAATACAACATCTGAGTGCCACTTTACACTAAGAGGAAATGACATTGTCTCCAGGTCCAGGAAAGAACTGCTCTACAGGAGATCTTAGGGGAGTTAATGCCTTCCCTGTGAACTGTGTTCAATTCTTGGACACATTTTCCCAGTATGTGATATTAAGTCACGATGATTTAATATTTATTTTGTTAAGCGACATTGCATAACCATGGGGTTACAATCCACATTCTGCACTCCAGATCCTTAAGAAGCTTATCCTCCTCCCCTGAAAATATGTTTTAGAAGCACTTTAAGATACCTTTTATTATTTTGGCTTGCAATGCCTATACATCTTGTTCAAAAACAGATCTATACAAAGGATAAGGCTAATAAATAGTGAAAGGCTAAACAACAATTCCTCTCATTTAAACTAATGTCAAGTTCTACCTATTTTACACATGTTCCAAAAAATTTTTTCAAACAAACTCTACTTAGGTTGCAGTCTCACACATACCTAAATGGAAGGCCTTAATGGCACGTTTGAGCAAACATGTGTAGGAGTACAGTGTTAATTTATTGCTAAGATTCAGGGCTGTTTTGCAAGTACAAAACATTTATATTTAATATGAGCAAGACAATTCTAGGCAGGCACACAAACTTTATCAACAGATGAGACAAACAAGAAAATGTTTCTGACCACTCTTTAAAGTGAAGTATATGATATACACCAATAGTGATGCGGGTTTTCTATCAAATCTTGCACTCATGTTTTTTCCACAAAATTTTCCAGTGCAAACTAGGTGCAATTGTGGAGTCATTTGCATAGAGAATTTTTCAGGTTATATTGGAAAACTAGGTTAATTTGCATTGTAAAATGTTCTGCTGCTCTGAAGCAGGAGGTGTGACAAATGGCAGAAGATATATTAAGATATGCAGATAATCCCATACTACTAGCAGAAAGCAGCAATGAATTGAAACAACTCCTAGTGAAAGTGAAAGAAGAAAGTGCTAAAGCAGGACTGCAGTAGATCATTAAGAAAGTATATCATAGCTACAGAAGAATTCCAGAACTTTGATGTCAACAAAGAAGAAACTGAAACTGGGAAAGATTTTTTATACCTCATCTCAGCCATCAATTCAAAGGGAGACTGCAGACAAGAATTCCGAAGAAGACTGAGATTTAAGAAAGGTAGCAATGAAGGAACCAGGAATGTTCATCAAGTGTAAAGACATTTCACTGGAAATCAAGGCCAAGATCATCCATACTATTTTATCCCCTATCACTATGTATGGGTGTGAAGGCTGACAGTGAAGAAAACTGATGTGTTCAAAACATGATGTTTGAATGAGAACTTTGCCAATACTGTGGACTGACAGAAAGATGAACAAGTGGGTCATAGATTAAATGAAGCTAGAGCTTTCTCTAGAAGTGAAAATTACAAAATTGAAGCTGTCAAACTTTGAGCATATCTTGAAAAGGCAAGACTCACTAGAGAAGACAATCATACTAAGGAAAGTTGAATGCAGAACAAGAAGACCAGTTATGAGATGGACTGATTCCATAAATGAAGCCTTACCTTGGATATACCTTGGAGAGCCAGTGTGGTGTAGTGGTTAAGAGCATGGGACTGGGACTCAGACGATCTGGGTTCGAGTCCCCACTCGGCCATGGAGCCAACTGGGTGACTTTGGACCAGTCACAGACTCTCAGCCCAACCTACCTCACAGGGTTGTTGTTGTGGGGATAAGGTGGAGGAGGAGAATGATGTAAGCTGCCTTGAGCCCTTTGTAGGAAAAAGGCAGGATATAAATCGAAAAATAAATAAAATAAAAAAATATACAAAAGCAGGGCTGTCAGGAGAAAGTTATTTTGGAGGCTATTCATGTATAGAAGGGGTCCTCAAACTACGGCCTGTGGGACTGGATACGGCCCACCCAGGTCATTTACCTGGCCCACAGAGATCATTTTCTCCAAACGAGTCTGAAAGCTCTGAGTTGGCACAGGTGTTCTCTGAAACTCTTTCAGTTTCAGAGACAAGCAGAGAGCCAGCGCACACACCAAATTGTAACAGCTCCCTTCAACTGTGCGTGCGCCGGCTCTTCCCCCTATTGCACGCATGTGTTGGCTCTGAATACAGTGCAGGAATATGGAATGGGAATACAGAAGAGAGGAGAGCAGTGGGAAGAGAGAGACAAAAGGTAAGAAAAAGATAGAAGGTAAGAAAAATATAACTTTTAAAATGTATTTTTAACTGTATGAGCCACATCCCCGGGCTGCAGGCCAAGCCGCAGCCGCCTCACCAAGCCCAGGGGCAGATGGGCCAAGGTAGAGCGGGAGCGGGGCCATGGCTCCCGCGCCTCTGCCGTGGCCTTCTCATGGGAAGCCCCCACTGCTGTCGAGATGCTGCCATGCTTCTTTCCCCCACAGCAGGGAGAGGCAGGAGATGCTCCCACAGAAAGCAGCCATTACCTCCTCCCTCGCAACCCTCTCCCAGCTGGGGGAGCCGCCCCACATTTGCCTCTCTGGCCTTCCGCTCCCCCTCCCCCTCCTGGAGCCAGGTGAGTGCCCGCGAGGGGAACCTTCCTCTGGCTCAGAAGCGGGGCGGTGGCGAGGAGCCAGGAAGGCCTCGACCAAGGTGAGTGCACCCTCATGGCTCCCCCTCGTGTCATGCTCTCCCTTTCGGCAGGCAGCACGGCATCATCATGGGCTTTTGTTGCAGCCCGAGCACGTGGAGCAAACATTTTTTAATAAAAAAAACCCCACAGGTTTTTAAAAAAGAGAGAAACTCACTGAATATTCACTAAGTCCTGCAACCCGAGATCATTTTCACAAACCAAATGCAAAGACATATGTGCAACTTCAAGGAAAAGGGAAGCACATCAGTGATATGCATTCACATGTGAATGCATCTGAAGTAAAATTAGACCTCCTCATTAAACAAGTGAAGGAGGAAAACTTCTTCTTCCATCTCCCCACAACTCAAAACCTGTTGACAGAAAAACCAGCAGTTGCATTCCCAAACAATACGTGTGGATTCAGTGGAAATGTTGCAAAAGGAGTTTCAAGTTAGATTTAAAAAGCTTCATCTCCATGAACAGGACATACAGCATTTCCGGAACCCATTTTCTGTTGACATTGAAATTGTTGATCCGATTTACCAAATGGAACTGGCTGTACTACAGAATTGTGATTCTCTGAAAGACGCATTCAAGTCAAGCAGCCTTACTAATTTCTATGCATCTTTAGCCTCTGAGACATATCTGAATCTCAGGAACCATGCACTCAAAATGGCAACCCTCTTTGGCAGCACCTATGTCTGTGAACAGACTTTTTCCTGAATGAAATATCTGAAATCTCCAACCAGATCCAGACTAACTGATGCACACTTGCATCACTTGTTACGACTAGCAGTGACAAATATAGAACCGGACACTGACCATCTCATTAGCCAAAAGCAGGCCCATACGTCCCATTGAAATAGTAAGTTTATGTTGATTAAAATTGTTCTTCATTTTAAATATTGCACTGTTTTTCCTGTTTTTTTTCACTACAAATAAGGTATGTGCAGTGTGCATAGGAATTCGTTCATATTTTTTTCAAACTATAGTCCGCCTCCCCAACAGTCTGAGGGACAGTGAACTGGCCCCCTGTTTAAAAAGTTTGAGCACCCCTGTTGTATAGGGTCACCATAAGTCAGAGACAATTTGATTGCATATAACAACAACAAACTAGGGTGCATTCATTTTTCTTAATGAAATTGTGAAATGGATGTTCTTCCATGGGAAAATGAAGCACTGGAAGATTTTCTACCTAATATCACTGACAGAGGGTCAGCTAGCTTTATGCTAAACTAATATATATCTAAGAATAGTCAACTGCTTTCTTTGTCATAATGGTAGCAAGCAAGAAGTGAACCTACTACTAAGAACAGCCTTACTGTAGTTTTGGTTTTCTTGAACTATCTGACTCTAGTCACATACAATTTGCATATTCACAGTTAGTTGCATGAGTGTGGGGATATGCATCCCATTCAAGCAATGCAGTATGGATATACCCTGTGCGCATAAGGATGTACATCTAAGGCTTCCATCTTACATACATTTAACTAGGAATAAGTTCTTTTGAAATCAATAGCACTTCCTTGTGAACAGATACAGGAAGTCTCCAACATATGAACAAGTTCTGTTCTGAAAGCATGTGTGGTAAGTCCAACAAAATTAGCCTAGGTACCCAACTAACACAATCAGCTATATAGTACTGTATTATAATAGAATGACACTGGAGGACTTCTACTGATGTCACTAGAAAACTTCCAGAAGTTATACTTCTGGGAACATGGCAGTGTGGAAGTGTACTCACGTTGTTTGTCTGATGGGTTCTTCCACATATGGTGTTACCGCTAGGTTAGTGAGACCTGTGTTACACTTCGCTGGACTGGTTTCTCTCAATTTTTACAGCAACTACACAAAAGCACATTCACATCTTTGAAAGTTCATGACTTGAAGGTTTGTATGTAGGGACTTCCTGTATTCACAATAGAATGTAATGGACTTAAGTTAAACGAAACCAGATTTAGACTAGACACTTAGGAAGAATTTCCTCACTGTCAGAGCAGTATGACAATGGAACCTGGGGAGCTGTGGGCTCTCCCTCACTAGAGACATTCAAAAAGCATCTGGACAGTCATCTGAGCGGCATGATGTAACTTAGTGTCCCGCAGTAGCAGGGGATTGGACCTGATGGCCTTCCAACTAGATTATTCTATGATTCTATATGTACAGAACTGCACTTTTAGCACGCATGGGTTTTATGCCTATAGTTCCCAAAAGAACAAATTGTATGTGTACTGAGCTCACATATGCAACTCTTAGTTGCAATATATAACTCACCCCCCTTGCTCCAGAGATAAGTATGTCTTCTACTACATCTGCATAAAGGAGTCTAAAATGGTACACACAAAGTCTCCATAAAATATAAAGGCAAAGCATATAAAGGAACAAATGAAACTATAAATCTGCTAAGACATTCAGAGATACATGTTGAGATGGATTTAATGGTTAATTTAAGCAATAGTTTGAGACATTTACACTAGTGCCTTCAACAAAGCATGTCAGCAATCACCCTAAATGAAAAATGTTATTGGTTCTGAGTCCAAATGCTAGTTAGTACACTCACTGTAGAAACAGTCTACAAAATTAGAACTGAAGGTTGG
This sequence comes from Varanus komodoensis, assembly GCF_004798865.1. Taxonomy (NCBI): domain Eukaryota; kingdom Metazoa; phylum Chordata; class Lepidosauria; order Squamata; family Varanidae; genus Varanus; species Varanus komodoensis. Next base: position 54,595,785 of record NW_025335761.1, read on the forward strand.
TAACCATGGAGATGGCTATTTTAAACATAATACCTTCATGGAATGGCGTCACAGGTCCAACTCCATTGTTATGTCATTCCCTAAATATAAATATACCATATATAAATTCTGAATCTCTTTTGGCTCTCAAAAAGTACAGAAAGCATAAATCCATTGGTTATTATTTAACAGCAGGGAGGTACCACAGAACAATTTTTTAAATTACTTCTATAACAATTAACTACAGGAAGTAATCTTCAGCCTTAAAGCCTTGAATACATAAACAAGCACATTTTATGTTTCAATGGTTGTTCAGAACTGTTACTATGAACTAGCAAGCCTTGTCTACCAAGGTACGAATTTTTCAGCTGTTCAACCTTACTTGTTATCTCACTCTTAGGTCACTTGAATTTCATCTACCTCTGCATACCTGAAATAATGGGACAATTCACATATAATGATGATCTAGGATTCTTTTTAAAAAAAAACCCTGCTGCTTGGTCATTCCCATTGCGAGAGGGAGCACCTAAAGATCCTGAATTCAACCCTGCATTCCAACACTTGCTTATTGGAAGAGAGACAAGCCTAAATTCCTGACTTATACCACATGGTAAACAACAAAGAGATGGGACCTTCTAGGTTGCATGTAGATGCCGCATGCAATTACCTACTCAATACCATAAAATAGTATGCTAAAGGAACAGCATGGATTTTGGACAAAACATGATTTGCTGAACCCACCTAGCTATAAATACTTTCAGAGTGCACCAGATTCAAAGGTTTTCAAAATCGTGTCTATAAACCATAAATCATCTGCAATCTCCATTAAGATGGCCTATTTTGTGGGACAGTTCAGTATTTGACTTACTTTTTTCTGACAACAAAAACAAGGGCAGTTCTGACATGGGCCAAAGTATCCAATAGGCTAACAAGGCATTGACAGCATGGCACTGGTGTTGACTACTATTTTTTCCTTATAAATTTACCAGTTAAACAGGCCCTTTTCAGTAGTCTGACCTAGACCTGTTATGTTAATAATATGCTGCTGGCTGTAATAACTATGATGGCACAGAAGAAAATGCTTACTACAATATGACTTATGCATGCTTTTCTATTTGTAGAACCAAAAGAAAAAAAAGTTTAAGTGGTCCACTAGGACCACCAGCAATTCCCAAGGAATTTAAGTAGCCCGCAGAAGAGGAAAAAACTAAAAAACTGAGAACTGTTGCACTAGGCTATTGCCTGGATCACAGTTTAGTTTAGCTCTTGCTTGTTCAGGTCATTACACTTTCCTTCATTTGCCTTCAACTGCTGTGCTGTCCTGCATGCTGTACAGTTACCTTGACTTTAATTACCCATTGGGACAGGCTTTTTTGTGCCATACTCTGAATATCAGATCAAGAACTGCTTGAGATGCCTGGTAATGTGAACTTCTGAGCCTAGAAGTAGTTAAGTATAGTTTGTATAGTATAAGTTCCTACATCCCAGTGCTGATAGACTATTTCCCTATTTAATTATATGGATGGCTATCAAGCAAGAGATTCACAGATTACTCCTATCATTAACCAGGCTGATATCTTACTTGTGCACTTATCTTTGCTGTGTCAGACCATAAGCTAACTAATTGTCTCTATTCTCGCTACAAAAATAAAACAAAAACTTAAAATTTGTTATTTTCCTAACAAATTTGTGGACATATTTTTCAATTATGATTGCAAATAGGGTTGCAAACCTTATAGACTGACACTACTGCCATGCCTTTCACAGCCACTTGACATAATGATTATGTTTATTCCCATGCTATAAAATACTTCACTTGCCAATGTCTGTACATCATCCTGTTCAAAGCAAAAGAGGAGATCAGGCTCAGCAAGCAACCATAACTGCAAAAACTGGTAGCCTACACCCAAGTACTAGAAGTTGCCAAGATAATTTCCATTTCCTCCTTATTTTAGTATGTCAAGAAGTCAGAAAACTCTGTAACAATACCACACACCTTTGTCCATAATGGTTGAAACAATGAGGCAGCCTCTTATTTTATTGGTATTTGTGTTTCTGTCAGAACCTTGGAACTAACTGATCTAGATAGCCAGGACAGTCCATCCAATGATGTCCAAACAGCACTTTAGAATGACTGTCACTTGTTCACCGCCCTCCAAATAAAACAGAAACAATTGGCCCCATAAAATTACAGTGATGTGTCTGTATCTGGGGAGGAGGAGCTTACCACTGTCCAATATGTACAGCCTTGCCTGGCCAAGGTCTTAAAAATACAATATTTAAATGCTTTGAAATAAATGAAGGGGAAATATGCACCAATAGAAAGGCTGAGAAATAACAGAATACAGCAGTAACTGCTCCATTGTAGTCACCTTCTGAGGTTTTGGTTTGGGGTTTTTTTTAAACAAACTATCAGGGAACTTCAGTCGCTGCTCCAAAAGGGAGCCAAAAAGCAAAGCAGCTAAAACTTTCCCATTCTTATTCTAGCCAGATATTAGCTGCCTAGGGATGCCATTGGCAAGACAGGTGGCATATAAATGTTTTAAAATTAAATTAAAATTAAATATTATGGGAAGTGTTGAAATGTTGAAGGCCATTGAAAAGTATCAGTACAACACTTAAATCTGAGAGGCATACATGGGAGATAGTGTCCCCTATTCCTTCTGAAGCAACTTCCTTTCCTCCATCAATTGGGCCCTGGTCAGAATCGTAAATTAGCTCATATGCTACCTTACCTTGTCAACTTCCAAGTGTGTTATCTACTCTACTGCCTTTTCTCCTCTTTCAGCTGAAACAAGAAAGAAAATTGACCAGGAAAAACAACACATATCAGACAGCTGCAAGAGCAAATGACCAAAAATAAAATAAAAACTTAAAATCACACCCACACACAATTATGCAATTTTCTCAGACTTCGTTTTTTAAAAAATTAATCTCAACTGCATACTTTTGAAACTCTCAGAAACAAACAAAGGAGCAGTGAATGAAAAAGATAATAATAGGTGGGAGAAGATAGCTTCTGCATGAGCGACATTGGCATACCAACCAAAGTTATCAGTAAGCCTGAGCATCGTTCCAAATCATGAGAATGGAAATCGATTTGGAAATATTCTGCAGAAGTAGCATTGCGAATTTCAAAGTAACCTTTTAGAAATTACTACATTGATGGAATTTCATTCTCACCATATGAATTAGAACCTACACAGAGATAACCACTGTAGGGATGTGGCTCAACCATACAGACATCTTATTTTTTGCCCATGTCTTAAAAATAAAAGTTAGCAGACCTTGGCCTTAAAAGAAATGAAAAATATAATGAGTTTGAACTATCATTGGATTAGTTAATGGTTTTGTTATGTCAAGGGTGTAATCCTCATGGAAAATATTGAAATAGTTGCGCTTCCTGCATCCTGTAAGGCTGTTACAACCTTAGGGAAAACAGAAAGAAAACATTCCTTGATGAAGGATTAGCAGAATTTGGGATACACTGTTTATAATCAAATTAACAAATATGGTAGTGAGAATTAGAGAAATGAGTTAGGAAGAAATTTTTATAGGAAAGTGGAGTCTTTTGTCACTTTTTGGGACACTGATGTTTGAGATATTGTAAACCTTTATGTTGGATCCTGAACACCACTGTTCCACTGTTCACAGTAGCTGTATTCACTCATTAACAAGAAGCTATTCTGCTGATTGCTTGTTGTTATGTGTGAGTACCAGAAGCATGGTGAAACATGGCACAACTGGTTATCATGAATCACCATGGACTAAAGTTTATTTTAAGGTTTTCACATTTCAGCGTGGCTTCTTGTTATGTGCAAAGCTGGTTACAATGTTTTTCTACAAATTGTCCCATTTTGGCCAGAGAGTTTGAAGGCAGCCACCATTTTCTGCTGCGTCATTCCCTGAGGAACAGCTGAGTTGCCAGCAGACAGTGAGTTCATTGGCTGCACCTGCAAGCCCAGTCCTCCCTCCTGGCATGTGCTCCTCAATGCCCAGCCAATAACCCACCTACCCACCACTTGTCCATTTCAAGCACCATCTGGCCAATTGTCAGGATGTCTTGTGCAGCAGCACTATGCTATCACTTTGCAAGCTCCTATTCCTCACACAACCTTCTCATGAGGTCCCCATGTCCCACACATGGATTGGGGACATGAAAACAATGCACCAGAATTCTAATCTCCCCAACACTGTCATCTTTGTGGTGCTAGGCTAAGACTGCCCTGTACTCCCAGGCATTTAATTGCATATGTGGTGTAGTGTAGTGGTTAAGACCATGGGACTGGGACTCAGACGATCTGGGTTCTAGTTCCTGCTCAGCCATGGAGCCAACTGGGTGACTTTGGGCCAGTCACAGACTCTCAGCCCAACCTACCTCACAGAATTGTTGTTGTGAGGATAAGATGGAGGAGATATAAGCTGCCTTGAGCCCTTTGTAGGAAAAAAGACAGGTTATAAATCGATAAATAAATAAAATATGTCCATGTTTTTTAGTTGTTTAAACTTTTAAATTTTGCATACTGTAATTTTATACTATGCTTTATTGCATTTATAGATTTATTGCATCTGCTGTGAGACCTTCAGCTGGTAGGCAGTACAGAAATGAAATTAACAACAGCAGCAGCAGCTTAATGCCATTTAAATAGTTTGAGGTCAACATAAAATAGCTTTAGGAAAAACACTGAAGATATGAATTATCAGTTTACTTACTTTGAACCTTTGCATTACTAGCACAAACTAACATGAGCATAACATTACTAGTACGTGCTAGGCAAAGGGAAATGTGGCAATTTGACAATGAAGGTCATCAGCATAGCGTCGTGCCAACATTGGATGCTACCCTTTATTTCCTTTTCTCATTATTATAATACTATAATTTTAGAAACTGTTTCAATATTGTTAAGATACTGTTGCTGAATGCACAAATACAGAAATTTAAATTTCAAAAACTTTGTAAAACGGTGAAAAGAGATAGGAGGGAAGGAGACTTTGTGAATGTGACTATTTTGTACACAGCTGTAACATATTCCATTTGTCATAACCTAACATGACAAAGTGGAAATACTGGTGTGTGACAAATGCATATATACCCATATAAAAACTAGTTCTCCAAACTAATGTGATACCTGTCATTATACTAGGTGAGGTTCATATGGTGACATGGCCTACCCAGTGTGGTCTCTTATGGGGACAATGCCAAAAGTACTGGTTCCACCCATCCATCACCATAATACTTTTCCAAGTAAAAGGCTTTAGTTTCCTGTAACAAGAACAAACCCATTTGCTTACACTGAGAAAATAAAGGGGAAGATTCCAAGATTCTAAGAATTCTACTGGGATGCAAGCAAACCTTGCTGTCACCCCAGCAGCTCCAATGTCTGTACCCAGAGACAGCTTTTGTCCAAATAGCAATGCCCAAATTACATGTCAATTTTCTCCCACAGAACCACTGAGCATAGCCTTGCTCTTCATCTCTACTTCCTTACTATGCATTCCATTCTTGACACGACAGTACAATAGGAACAGATGTTGATGTTTAATCCTAACTCTGTATAAATACAAATCAATAAAACACAAATACCCGAATCTATGCCAGGGATAAGCAACTTACCCAGGCTACGTATTCTGGAGGTCTAAAGACACATTTGACATATTCACTTTTCTTGTGTTCTCAACTTCCTCTCTGGGTTCTTACTTTCCTTGCTCTCTGACTTTCTCACTTCTCTCCTATGTACCTTCCTCAGTGCTTCCCCCCACCCCTGACACACAGACATTCATACCTTCCCCAACCATTGCCAAGGATTCCCTCCTGCTGCTGTCTACTTCTGTGCTCATGTTGCTGCACCAAAACACTAAGCAGGAAGCCAGGAGACTGGGAGAACAGACAACAGAAGTCTCTGGATCTCACAACTGCCTAGTTAGATGTTTGGCACTTATAGCATCAGGGAGGGAGGCAGTAGGTGCTTATGATGGGAAATAGTGGGGCAAGGGCTGACAGAGATGTGTGAGATGGGTGGGTGAGGAAGGTGACAGGCACAGATGGGAGTCTTGGTGGATGACAGTTTACTATGGGCACCATGTTACCAATACCTATGGTTCTGAGAAGACTCACAAATATTTCTTCAAAATACTTTCCCAGAAATTAACTTCTTCAATTAGAAGGCTTTATATCCAAATTGTTTGTGTTCTGAAAGTCTTATGATTTAATGACTGCCACACAATTTATACTATTAGTGCTTGCAAAACTGCATCATCCATAATTCCCTTCCTACTTAAGAATGACTGGCTCCCCCAAATATGTAATCCTAGACAATGTACCTCCAAAAAAAGAAGGAACAGGAAACAAAGAGGTCATATTCTGAACAAGTGAAAGTCATACACACACACCCTAAAAGGCAGCTGAACATCAACATATGCATCATCCAACTGGTGTAGGGAGGGAGGGAAGAATTCATTCTGCTCTAATATTCTCCCATCCTGCCTAAGCCCAATAAATGGGAAAAAAAATCAGGACAGGATTGGGCAATTCCTTTGGGCTTCCCTCCCCTAGAGCTCCATTCCAGATGCTCTCAGTAGCCTTTTCACCACATGAAAGATACATTACAGCTTTGTTTTCCCCTTAGCAATCCTCCAGCATCTTACCCTATGCAAATCCTCTAGTACCAAAGATGTAAGAAGCAGGATGGTAAGCGATTGGAGAGTACTGAATAGCAGAGGGGGGTAAGCTGGAAAAGGCTATGGCTGGTGGAGTGAAGCCCAGCGTCAGCCTGAAATATCCCTGTGGGTTCCTGATGCAGATGTGGGACAGTAGAGAGGCTCCAGATGAACTCTTCCTTCAAAATAGTTTGTTTTCTTCTAGGCAGTATATGCCACTTCAGTATTCTATGTGACAATGCAAGAAATACATGTACATATGTGGATTAGCCCTAGCGAGTGTGGTATGTGAGGATAGTGGCCAGTGTTAAGTGCTTAATGAAGCTCAGCTAAAGCAACTTCAATGGGATTAAATCATTTTATGTGGTTTGTGGATTGCTACCATAGGCTCAAAACTATTGTGGTCAAACTAACTATAGTCATACTCAGCTCACATTCAAAAAGTTAGGCTATTGAACAACTAAAAACCTCTCTATATGACTGCCATTCATACTGAAGCCTAGAACTGAGGTAATCAGGACTGAATTTCATTATAACAGTTTCAAGTTTACTAAGCAGTTTTCTGCATTATGACAGAATAAAATCTTTACCATATGGTCTGCAAGAAAAGCAAATGTAATCTATTACTTGAATTAAATACAGTGTAACTGAAAATGCAGATTCAAAAGTAAGTGCATTGACATTACTGATCATTGCTACAAATGTTTAAAGACCACTGAAGTAACACTGAATATAATAATCACCAATATAAATGTGGTCTCATATAATCACAAGAAAGAGTATAGGAATGAAATGAACCTAAAATATAGATATTAACTAATAAATGTTATAAACGTTATAAAACAAGTTTTTAAAAAAAAAACAAAGTCACTGTCTTACAAATTGTTCCTAAAAATTCATACAGTCCATACAGTGCTCAGGCAATGCAAAATATAGTTGCATGCTATGCCCATAAAACCAACTATGCCTGTTTTACAGCTACCTTTCAATCAAATATACACTCACCTTATATTTATAATCTAGGATTATATATGTTTGACAGCAAAAATCTTGTATGAACACATTTTCAAAATAACTACATCTAATTCACACACCTTCACAGGAACATTATACTAGGAAAGGGCCATGAAGTTATCAGATACTCTAGGAAGTGCTTAATGGCCTTAAGTTATTGTCAGTAAGGTTACATGTAAATATATTCTATTTCAGAGGTATGTAAATCAATTCTAATGTCTCTATTTTTGCCAGTTTAATACACAAACTTTGTACTCAAGTATTTGCTTTTATCTGTGTGGGAAAGTTTAAAAAAAGTAATTTGTCTTACTATTTCTACTGAAAGGATCCTTTTCTAGTTCCCATTTTAAACTATACATTGTCTTACACACACACACACACACACACACACACACAGAGGAATCTCATTTATACTGCTTCCTGCATTCTTTCGAGCATGAACAATAAATATAACACACTCCAGCTCAATGCTTATTCACATTCAAGTATTATATTGCTTTAATATAGCTAAGTATCTCAGGGACTATCACTCTTTCCTTATTTTTGGACAAATTATTTTGAAATTTTTAAAATTCCTGGAGCATTTTCTTTCACACGTTGCAAGCAATTCAGTAAAACAATCTTATAAAGCAATTTATAAGTTATAAATAAGCCCCACAAAAATAAAATTGCAACACTGAGACCACATCATCCAAGAAACAACTACCTTTAAATAAAAATATCTTACCAGTACAATAAAGGTCAAAATAGCAAAGCAATTTATGCTGAGGGGAATATACATGCACCTCCATGAGAACAGATTATAGTATAAAATAAATAAATAAATCAGCAAGCAGAAGAGGAACTCATCCATTGTCTTATGCATATTTTACTCAATACAAATTCAACTATATTCAATAGGACTTAGCAAGCCCTCAACAAGTATACATAGGGCTAAAGGACGAGTGTGCAAGCCCCACTTCATTCAATGGGACAAATATGCATAAGATTACAGCTTATGAGTGTCTTTCAATTTGCAACTCAGGGTGCCTCTTTGATGCATATGCAGAGGGAAAGACTCACACACGACTATGCCCACTATGCCCGATGAAAGGCCAGAAAACATAAACACATCTCAATTTCCTCATCTGATTATACCAACACCACAACAGCTTAAGCAAACGAATCAATTCAATTTTTAAAGGCTCAGCATTCCATTAACCATAATAGAGGTTAAACGAATCTTTTCGTAATAAACCAAAACGCATAAGCCCAAAAAGCCACTATTAGCAATAACCAGTAATTAAGGTTTTTGTTTTTTTCTGAAGGGGCAACCTAAATTCTCCTTCCAAGCTGACAGAACATCTTGAGGATTGGAAGATGAAAGAACTTAGACACTATAAACAATATTTTTAAGACTGAGTGGGGTGTAAGCCTTTCCTGTCTCCAGCAAAAGCAAAGCTCCAACCCTGTCAGCTACAGGAAAAGTTCCAGCAGCCTAGCCCTGTTACACATCCAGTTCTGCAGCACACCACTAAGAGCGAGAAAAAAGGCCGTAGAAGAGGTTTGACAGGAACCTTTCCTAGAGTGGCTTTACGTGCATGTGTTTTGATGCTTTTCAAGGGGAGGGAAAAGCAGGATATGCCATCTCCTCCCCCCCCTCCCGCTTCCTATAAGCTACTCTAATAGAATCAGCAGAAGTGGTGTTGGGGGAGGCCGACTAGGGCCGCAACCCCAAATCTTTCATTTGGAGTACTGCGTCTCTGGGAGCCCGGTGACCGACCACTCGACCATCCATGGGCGCTCGCTGAAATAAAGATGCAGGGGCCCCAACTGATCTCTGCTGCATTTGACCTCTCCCCCATTGGACGGCTTTTTCCCACATGTACTTCACCTCCTGCTGCCCCTGCCGCGATTTTTTCCTTGAAATCAAATGTCCTCCTCTCTCCTGTCCATAAATTCTTTTTTTTTTTTTTACAGATGGGGTGCCCTTAAGCAGACAGGGTTCTTTGCAGGCACATACACACCCACAGAAGCGTGTACAGAAATCAACATGTAAAAATGTGGGGGGTCTGCGGGCCTGAGCCCCGGCTCTGTTCGGTACGCAGCACCACCCGTGGGATGTGTGATCTCGCTTCCTACCCACCTCACTTCCCGCGCTTCCCATACCGTATTCTAATCGGATCAGGATCTGCCCAAGAGGAATGGGAGGAAAAGACCTGTGATCGCCGCGGCTGTGGCAGCGGTCTCTGAGAGCCCTTTTCCTCCGCCATACACGGGACGGGCAAAAATTATCGCCACCTTGCCCACCGCCACACACACAGAGCCTACATGCTCTCTCCCTCCTCCCTAGCGGACTCCCCTCAGCGTTGCTCACCGGCATCATCTCTGGCTCTGCCTCCCAGGTCCGTCAAGCCGGGCCGCCCGGCTCTGAGAGAACGAAGGAAGGGGACCCGCGGTGACCGCGGACGAGGCCTGGCTGCGCTGCCGCTCTCAGGCCGAAGAGGAGAAGGAGGCGGCGGCGACGGTGGCGCCCGGCTCCGAGGCCCTCTTCCACGCCTCCTCGCTTCCCTCGTCGCCACCCGGACGACGGCGGTGGTAGCGCCGACGACAGAGGCAAGTCCAGCCACGGCCGCCGCCTCCGCGCCGCCGCCTCGTCCTCCTCTCTTCTCCTCAGAGTTTCTCCACAGCTCCCGTGCGCGCGGCCCTGCCAGGGGTTAACGCCGCCTCCTCCCGATTGGTCGAGCGGCAGAGCACGGGGGAGGGGCACTCCCACTGCGCTTGGAACGGGGAGGGGGCGGGAGGGAGGAATGCGAGGCGGACGGGAGGGCGCGCGCCCCCGCCCGGGTCTTTGAACCCCACGTGACTCATGCCTGCACAGAACAGTCCGCAGGAATTTTTTTTCCTTCCCCCCTCCCCTCCCCTCGCGGGAGGGTGCCTTGTGCGCTGACTAGGACTGAACCATTTCATTCAGAGGCGGCGTAAATCACGGACTTAATCAGGGCTGGAGCCCCGAATCTCTGGGACGATGCCAGCGCCACCACGCAGTGGCCTGCGGGCCCTGACTGAAATAAAGGTGCAAGCAGGCCCACGGATCTGTGCTGCATCGGATCCCCTTAGATGAGCTGTCTTTTTGTACACGTGTATGTCACTCCCCTTTGAATCTTTCTTTATGAGGTTATTTTATTGCCAGGCATCAACTACCCTCCGCTCTTGGGTCCGTCTATCCCTTTTTACAAATAAAAATGTCCTTCGGAGGCAGGCTTTTGAGCATAGGTAGATTAAGAAGAAAGAATTCGTGCTGTTTCTTTTTTCGGGAAGTGGGGGGTCCTGTGGGTCTGGGCGCTGGATCTTTCAGTACCTAACGCTGATTCCATTTCTCAGTGCCGAAAGAGAGGCGATGTTTAGGTTGCAGGCATGCAGGGGGAGGCAAATGCCCCTCCCCACTTTTCTCATTAGCTTTTCTTACGGATACGAGTCCAGCTATATTAAGCGGTGTATAAGTACAAATCAGATTATGCACGCATCCCTACCTTAACGTCTCCTGTGCGCTCTGATCCTGGATTTTATTCATTTATAATTTATTATGGGGGGTTGTTGCCCTGCATCTCAAGATGAACTGCCCCACAAGGCCTCTTGCAATATTACAAAAATGTTGTTGTTACAAAAATAGAAACATTCAAATGACAATTACACAGGCAGACCAGCAATGCAATCCCATTGTGTCAGCTCAGAAAATGCTCATAGGATTGAAGCCTTATGGGCTGGGGAATGGTGGGAGTTGTTGGATTTTTTTTTTCTGTTTGATCAGAAGGTGCAATCCTATGGAATTTCTATCTAAATTTGCATTGGATTGTCATCTTAATTATTTTTCCCTGCACAGGGAAACTTGCTTGGCAGTACCTTCAACAAACTGTGTTCAGCACTTTTCTGATGACACTGTTCGAGGCATTTGCTCCTTAAGTAAGCATGTTTTGAGTCTGTGACCATATTCTTTTATTCCGTTGTTTTCTCTGATTTTTTAGTTTTGGCTTATGACAATATCCGGCAAGCTGCAGATTTGCTGGTTCTTCCCCTACTTCAAATACAGCTTTACTGTTCCAAGCTAAAGACAGCATTACCGACTGTTAAGGGACTCCCATGTGAATTTCCAGGTGTTTTTTAAAAACATAATTAATATAATTATGCAATTTTTTCACATAATTAACAATGTATTTACACAGTTATTTTGTTGCCTGGGGTGAAAATTTTTATTTTGTTGTATGCTCCCTTGCTTATACTTTATATGCAGTTGGATGGGAAAGAAATTGGATTCCTTCTCAAAGATCTTCTCAAACTGCAGTGCCTCTTTTCAGATATATACAAGTTATATATCTGGGAGGGGAATTCCTTCCTTAGATGTCCCCCTTTTTCCATTTGTGCTTTCCCTTGCTTTTCCATTTGTGCTTGTGGGCACCTTTCAAATACGCAGGACTACAATTTTCATGTTCTGCAGCTGTGGATGATGGCCACTGTAGTACCACTCTTTTGGAGGTTGGGAAAAGCTGCCTTATTCCATACAACTTGATATTTATTTGCACTGGATTGTGAAAACTGAGAATGAGGAAAAGCATGCCACTCTAAGAGTTTCTTCCTTACCCTGTTCTGTGCTTGTACTTGAGCTAGAAAGACCCTTTCAGCTGGGAATGCTGGAAGCTCTTTCTTTTCTCCTGTTTATAGATGCATAGGATTAAGCCCTTAATATAAATTACTGAGAGTAAGAGGAGTATGATAGAGTTGTTCAAAATTATGCACGGAATGGGGACAATGGAAGAGGAGACATTTTCAGAAGAAGTAGTAGTTCCTCTATACTCCTCACTCCTCACCTGGAATCTTGTGTCCATTTCTGGGCACCAAGATTAAAGAAAAATGCAGATAAATTAGAAAGGGTCCAGTGGAGGGCAACAGAAATGATCCAGGGTTTGCAAACAGTGTCCTGTGAGGAGAGACCAAGAGAACTGGGCATGTTCAGCCTTGAGAAGAGAAGATTGAGGGGGGACATGATATCCCTCTATAAGTACCTCAAAGCCCGTCACAAAGAGGAAGGTCAAGATCTCTTCTCACTGATGCCAGAGTGTAGGGCATGGAATAATCAGTTCAAGCTGTGACAACCCAGATTCAGGCTGGACATCAGGAAAAGCTTCCTCACTGTCAGGGCAATACAGCAGTGGGACCAGCTGCCTGGGGAGGTGGTGGGCTCTCCCACACTAGAGACATTCAGAAAGAAGCTGTACAGCCAGCTGAGTGGGATGGTGTGACGTGGTGTCTTGCAAAAGCAGGAGGTTGGACTCAATAGCCTTCATGGCCCCTGCCAACTCTACTATTCTATGATTCTCCTCCCGTAATGTTCAGACCTGGGGACATCCTATGAAGCTGCTTGGTGGAAGGTTTAGGATAGACACAATGTAAAGTTGCACTAGGGAACTTGCTGCCACCGGAAGTGGTGATGGCCTCTAATCTGGATGGCTTTAAAAAGAGATTGGATGGACTCAGGGAAGAAAAGGCTATCAGTAGCTACTAGCCTTGCTGCCTATGGGCTGCCTCCCTCACCAGAGGTGGCATATGCCTGCACACAGCAATTCCTGAGGAGCTTGGTGAGAAGGTCTTGCACCCATGGGCAGCTGGTTTGCCACTCTGTGAAAGGAGTGCTGGACTTGATCTGATCCAGCATGCTTTTCTTAAGTTCTTATATTCTTATGAGATAAAATTTTAGCTTCTAATGGACAATTCTGAAGAAGTATAATTGTCATCAGTTATATCCTTTTCTCTACATTTTTTCTTAGTGCCACTACCCAGACGTATCAAAATCTTGCCTAGGTTTCCGTTGTGGTTTCCTTCTTCCATTGCATTGCATCATTTGCTTATTTTCTATAGACCATCCATGGTCTTGGCACTGGTCGGCACAAAACCTGAACTTTAGAGGAAAGGATTCTTGTGGTAGAATGGAAACCACATGCCAACCACTGAATGATAGAAGCTGGTCCCACTGGAAATTGGGCAACGTAAGAGCAGTGATACTCATGGGGCTTATCCGAAGGGTGCTGAGGCTCATTCCAAATATCCTGCATACCATGCCCCATGCAATTATTCTTCAGAAATCATCTACGTATCCAGCCATATACTAGCGATATTTTATTTATTACAAAGCATATAAAATAATCAAAACAAACCCTTCTAAAATAAGGATTTTTAGAGCTCCAGGGGCCGTATCCAGTCCTCAAGTCATCCTACAACAGAGAAGCCCTCCTATAAGCAAAAGACGGGTTATAAATGGAACCATAAATAAAAAAACTGCTTTAAAAAAGAAGGGCCCTCTTGCCCCTTTTCCTGGCGAGAGAAAAATGGTTTAAAAATAGGACTGCTGGATCAAGGAAACTTCCTCGCCGCCACAATCCCGGCCGGAGCGCTCGGACTTAGGGCAGGCCGGGCAGCGCCCGCACCGACTGGAAGTATGCCTGGAATGCAGATGGCGGCGGCCACGCCCCTTTCCCCGGGTTTCCTGTCTCCGCTGGGAAAGCAGCAGGGCGAGCCTCCTGCAAAGCCTTCCGCCTGGCGCTCTCTCAAGGTGATGGAGGCGGGTTGACCGTGACGTTCAGACTGCAGGGAGGACAACAGAGCAGCCGCAACGGGGAATACGCGGCGTCAGTCGAAGGCCCACCGGGGGGGGGCGGGGGGCGGGGGAGTGTCTCAAGGCGTCCCTTCCCGCGCCGTAGATGGCTAAAGAGAGTTGCCCCAGGGGTCGGAGGGAGGCTTTGTTGCACAAAAAGAAGCGCAAAGCGTTTCGTGCGTGTTAGTTTTGAAATACAATTGAAACGTTTTTCAGTGACACACGGCATGTCATATAGCTTTAAATGAATGTTCTGCAAGGCACAGAAAAAAGCAAAGATAGCCGTAGCGGCCATAAGAAAAAAAATCTAACATCGATATTGATGTACTGATGTATAAGAACACATTATTTATATATAATATAATAATAACATAATATTAGTATGATAAATGTATTGCCCTAGTGTGGTTTTGAAATAGAGGGCGTCATTTAAGCTAGTTCCTTTTTCTGAAATTCAGTGGACATGCTTCTTGCAGATTTTACCTTGCATTGCAGAAATTCAACTGGTCCTCCTTGTGGGCTTCGGGGAGCCATCTGTTTGGCCACTGTGCGAACATATGCCCTCGGTTTCACGAAGCATAGCCGTTAATTTATCTGCCTTCATCTACTGAACTTGAGCTTGTCATGCAACTGTTAACACCCCAGTAGCTCTACCACAAGAAACTGGCAGCTCAAAAAGTTATACATGCCTGATTAAGTAGAACGTAATGCTGTTCTGGGTTTCCCAACCAAGGAGAAGAGATATGTCTCAGTTCCGCTGTCACCAATGAAATGTCTTATTTGCCTGTAGTCCAGCAGCATGAGAGTCACATGGCTTGTAAAAGCAAAAGGTCGAAATCTGCATGGGTTTATTGTAGTTGCAGACAACAGCTTTTTTACATAGGCTTGTCATCCTTTGGCTAATCTTACTGGAAGGCACAGATAGTTCCATATTCATCAGAGCTTCCTGTTTCAACTACTGAGAGTCTAATTGGATTCCTTGTAGTCCAGTCCAAATTCACCAAAGAATACTTAAATACAAGGTCAAGATGCTATTTCGTCACATGTCTCCTTCCTTGATTCCAAAGACAGCTTAAAGGGTTGCACATTTTAGGACAGAATAACTTAAGAAGCTGAATAGGAATGGTCTGTAGTTTTGTGTATAGTCAAAACTACTGAGTTTGGTCCTTGGCATCTCCTGGCACTCCTGTCTGAAACTAAGAGAGCGATTCCTAGTAAGCCTAGATCAGAGGTGGGTAGAAAGTAGCTTTATGGATAGTTTGGATTTCATCTCTGAACATTTCTGACTAATGGTCATGCTGGAAGGGGCTTCTGGGAGTTGAAGTCCAAGATACCTGAAGATCTACCATATGGGTAGGTAATCCACTGCCCTCTAGATGTTTTGGACTGCAGCTTTCATCAGCCTCGGCTAGCATGGCCAATATTCAGGTGTCATGGGGGTTTTAGTCCATAACACGTTGATTAACCATGGCATTTCCAAAGTAGATCAACCAGTGGTCTAGCATGGTTAAAGGGCAGCTTCTCATCTTCCCATGACTGCTTTTCTGCTGAAAACTCTACACTGTTTCTTTCTGAAAGAGGAAAAAATACTGTGTGATAATGGTATGAGTATCATTGTTCAAAGGAAATATGTCAACAGTTTCATTAGGCACACCCAAACCCTTGGGCACACTGAAAGTAGCTATTTGGTTCTCATCCAACATACTGTGTACAACAATGAAAAAAAATGTTATGGCAAGATATAATCCAGTTCCGGAACACCTAGAATATATTCTCAGACAATATTAGGGCATTTGAGAAAAGTTCACATTTACCAAAAACACAAATGTCAAATATCAGGCATAATGTAGAATGGAACTATATTGTTCATTCATGACTAATATACCTTGGAATTGCCTTCACAAATTTGGCACTTCCAAATGTGTTGACCTGCAATGATGAGACAGAGTTTCACTGGGGCTTACTTCCAGGTATGTGTGCATAGGAATGCATCCCAGAGAAGATGAATGTATGTGCAATATCATAGATGCAATAAATGCATACAATCCTTTACAAATCAAAAGTGTTGGAGAAGTGAGTGAGACAATCGGTATTTGATTCACAGACTAGTACATATGTCATTTGCATTCTGAATACTGGAAGGATTAATCTCATTGGAAAAAAATGTGTTTTGACTGAGGGTGTGCACGTGTATGCATCTATATTTACCTTCTCTCATCCATTGAAGCCAGCAATGAGCAAGCCCTGAATCTTGGAATCCTCCTTAACAGGTTTGGCTAGGCATGGTTCAGTGTTCCAGAACTGGCTTTTGAAGAAGTCCAGCTGGAAAAAGGGCACACACAGGTATCAGACTAGCTCCTTCTGGGTGACTGGCGCATGCTGAGGTACAGGTAGAAGGCAAGGGACCTGAGTAAGGTCTCTGTTAAGGCGAGGAATGCAAGAGACTCACTATCCATGGGTGATTACAGAAGGAAGGAATATTGTTCTTCCCTGATATAGTGAGTCTCCTGAGAAAAAATCTCATGCAAATTAGGCTAAGATAATTAGGATAATTTACATAAAATAATTTGCATCAGAACATTTTCTGATATCCCAGGGAGTGGTAGATTTAGCAAGTTCATTTTATTTGTGTTGAATAAACAAGGCTAAAAAGTACCCCATATTAATTTTGCCAAGTACTTCACAAAGTATTTGACCTGAAATATTCAAAGGGGGAAATTAAAACTTACTGCAATCTAGGGTTTAGACCATTTTTAGACAGAAAAAGTCCTACAACTTGCAGTTTGCCTCAGCTAGCCACTGTAAGACTCTTTTCTGTCTAAACCTGCATAAGATTAGGCCTTAAAATGTTATAGACATTTTTATTGGCTCACTTGCACAGTCTCAGATAGCATGTACTTCCCTTATATTTTAAATTTAAGAACTGAAAACAGTTAAGCTATTAATATATTTTAACCTTCCAAAGAACTTGAAACCAATATGCTGACAACCATTCATTTATTTCAAAAGAGTTAACGTCACTTCCACTGAGGTTGTTAGAGCACCTTCAATTTTGCTGTGTTTGTTAAATATGTATTCCAAAGGCATATATGTATTCTGACACATTTGCTACTAGGGATAATCCTCTGAAAAAATATTAATTGCAAGTTTCAAACTGCCAAGCTTGCATGATACTGTATTTGTAATGGGCAGCCATTCAAGTTGCCACTGAGCTTGAAAGATGGAAAATTTTCCACCCCACACATGGCTGCTGTTGTGTGGAAAGGTGAAGGAATCATATTGTCTGCTAGGGCAGCTAGGTTCTACAAGGCTGGTAGAAAATGACAATGAGGATTGATAAACTAGGTCTCTCTGCCTGGCTTATCTAAGCATTAATCTAGAGGGCAGGAACAGAGCGACTCCTGTCCATTGTTACTTGCAGACTTCCTGTTCAAGACTGGGAGGAACAGAGCGCATAGACATAAGTCTCCAAGAGAAGAGACGTCTGCAGCTGCTTCTCTTCTAGCAACAGCCATGATGCAGTTGGAGCTAGACCAAAGCCCAGGTTCCCATAGTCCAGCAGTCCCACCGCCAAATGTCATCTGGAGAGCAGTACGTACAAAACCACCCCCCCTCCATGCTGTTCCTGTAAGCATGATAGTGTTGTGAGGTAAGCTTAAACAGCACATGCCTAGAGATTTTTAAAATTTAAAATAAAGAACTTTCTAACAAGTTAGAAATATAGAAGATGTTTTAAACAAATGTTGAGAGGGAAAAGAGAAATAATACACATAGA
The DNA here is from genome assembly GCF_004798865.1 of Varanus komodoensis. Classification (NCBI taxonomy): domain Eukaryota; kingdom Metazoa; phylum Chordata; class Lepidosauria; order Squamata; family Varanidae; genus Varanus; species Varanus komodoensis. The sequence continues at coordinate 54,613,835 of NW_025335761.1, forward strand.
CAAATGAGGCACTTAAGTCCAGGGTCTAAAAATACCTACTTGCACTGCCTGAATTTCCAGCTCTCTCATATCCTCCTGAAACCAAGGACACAAATCTGGATGCAAATATAAAATACCTAGATGCAACTACGAAATATTCCTTCACCTTTCTGTTTCCCCAAAAAATGTATCTAATATGCTAAAACACCTGCTACAGTTCTCTTTTACTTCAGCTTTTTGGGGTCATCAGCAGTCGGACATAATTCCTATGAATAAAGTCAGTTGTGTGATTAATCCCGTGGAGAGGATTATGAGAACTTGAGCAAAGGAAAGATATGTAGAGTTGTAACATACTTAGCCTGGTAGGAACATGCTGAACAGGTATTAAGTGGTCCCTGTAAAAGGGAAACATGAGGATTGTGATGCTGTGTATTTTTAACCCAGGGACTTCATATAAAAGGGAGGAAACAAGACTGAAAAGAGTGTTTTATGGAGCGACCCATTTTTCTGCCTTCTGCCTTCTTTTGTAAGGGTCATTGGGATATAAAGACACAACAACACAATTCAGAAAGTAAATTGGTGGGAGGGGTAGGAGTGAAAACACAGAGATGGAAGACTGTGTAAGCTAAATGCAAAAGCATAACTTCCATTAAAGTTAATTGACATAGTTTCATTGATTTAAAAGCAGGCAAAATTTCAGGGCTAGGCTGAAAGCCAAGAACACTGTTGCAATTGAAAACCATTTTCCCAAATCAGCCTGTCTGAGTTAGAACCATAGAAAAAGGTATTCATTCAATATAAATCCCAGCAGGTGGACTTAATTCAAATTGACTAATCCCACTTTAAAACAGATGAATTAATCAGCTAAACACATAAAGTAATTGGGTTTCATCCAGGGAAGGGCTGTGTATGCTGCACATACAGAGAACAAGAAATTATTCACCTCTCTATTGACACAGAAATTAATATGTGCTGCATGCAGAAATGGGACTGGAAATCAGTGTGGTGGATCCACACAAACTCGTTCCATGTGCAATAAGAATGGATCTTGGACAGGGAAGAACAGTGGATCTGTCCCTGTTACCCTTTACATGTCTAAATTCTGTTTCCACTTACTGCCTGCTCTTCCATTTTCTAAGCACTGTTTCTTGGTTCCTCTGCTGTGTTTCTCCATGCATCTAAAAAGGTCCGTTCTGTTATTCAAGTGCGTCTTTTATTCCTTGCTGCCCCATGCCTTGTACATTTAGTCCCTTTTGTGTATGGGTTTAAGCGTCGCTTTAGGAGATCCAGACTATTGTTTGTTTCCTCTCTTCTTGTATGCGCAGTCTCTTGATTCAGAGTTCTAGCTTTGCTTTCTCCCTTACACAATTCACTAGGGCCCAGCACAAGACATTTTGCTGCCTGAAATAAAAAACAACAACAACAAAACGGTCCCTCATTCCATGTACAAAAGTCCACTGGATAGGCAGCATCATCTGGAAATGCTGAAGGCAGGAAGCTAACTTAGGGGCACAGGGCATGCCATGTAGTCTTCATTATATTTATACCCTACCTTTCTCTCATTGTGGAGCTCAAGGGGGCTACATGCCATTCCCAGGTGGTCTCCCCTCCAATCTCTGGCCAGCCCAAGCCTGCTGAGCTTCAACATGGTGGATACCTTATATGCTTTTAGGCCACTCTGGGCCTTAGTTCTCCTTCAGCCCCTTGCTGCTACCTTCCAGCCTTTTCTGGCTAAGGCCATTGTCTCACGCCAACAGGCCCTGGTGCAGGGCCATGTGAGCCTTCCTCCATGTTTAGTATCTCAGCGAGGGTAGGAAGTTCTGTGTTCTTGATCTGTTTATAAAGCAGCTGATTGCTATGAGCACTTCAGCAAGTGTTAAACTCATTTCCCACATACAATGGGATCCCATGGGTGTTAAAATTCAGCAGTTGGGGGAGGGATGTAGCTCCAGGTGAGAAGATAGCTCCTAGAAGTTGCCCAGCCCTGCCAAAGGAGGTTGCAAATTGCCAAACACCAAATATAGTTTTTTCAATGCAGTTATTTAGTTCTGGTCAATGTCAGGATGGGAGACCATCTAGGTATACCACAGACACTCATGTGAATTCTATGATGGAAGAGCATTGTAATAGGTATTACAAAATACTGAACGTTTCCAGTGGGCTTTTACAAATGAAATGATACCTGGTAAGTGATGCTCCTGCACCTTCTTGGCTCTCAGAAAAGTGAGGAACACTTCATATTATGCTCTGAAGATATATACAGTCCAGACTCAAATTCTGGTGCCACCATTACAAAGATTTTAGGAAGGACAAGGAAAGACTTATTTCCAAGACTGTAAGACACACTGCCTGCCTCAGAAGACTGCATTGGGGTAGCTTTTGGCTTTTAAGCCCAATCAGACCTACCAGCATTGCCAGTGGTGTGGAATTATGAAAGCTGTAAGCCAAAACATCTGGAGGCTCTCCCCCCTCCATGAACTTGTGGTTTGAGCCAGCGGAAGGTAGCTAACTGTAACTGACAGCACCCAGTGAACAGAGAAAACAATTTAATCAGAAGTGGCACATAGACCCTCTTTCCATAAACATCTTGTCCTTGTTTTCTATTTTTATCTCTTTTTGTGCCCGAAAAGTACAACTGCTTAAAGTACTAGCTTATGTTCAAGGAGGATATAACTGGCTAGCCTAAAGAACATGTAATTTAGAAAGCACCACTTGACTTCAGTTTATCTAAACTCCTCCTGCTGGATTATACAGTAGGATTGGACTGATTGGAAGCTTGCTAAAGAGATTGTGTACAATTCTGCTTTTATTTAAATCAATGGGATAGGAAAGTTAAAGACAGTCTTCCACCTGACTTCTTATACTGTGTAAAAAAGTGCTTGCTTTATCACTCTGAAATATAGTTCAACTTGGAAAGACTTGAGTAGGGAGACACTGAGAAATTATTCTTTAAAACTGTAACACTGCTGTGGAATTCAAGTTTCAGCAGAAGGCACTTGTAAACCTTACAGATTACTCCAAACCTGAGACTACTATATCTTCAAGTTACCATGAATACATGTAAAGATGTCTTTTTTCATGAAGTGATCACATTGCCCAGCAGTACAAAAGAGGTGGAGAGCATGAAGCCTCTGTTTTTTTTTTTTTTTTGTCTACAGTGCTTCATCCCTCTTTGTCACTTAGGTTAGTTGGGCTTGGAGAGTGTTCTAGTCCAACAGCATCTAGAAAGGCATATGTTCCCTCCCCAGTATAAAAGCAGTAAAATGTAGTTCTAAAATTATGTGCTAACAGAATGCTAAGCCAGAGCTGCATTATTGCATTTCTTCTACAAACTAGCTGCAGCAGAAATGGAAACCTTGTTCTTAGGTAGGTCTTCCTGGTCACATTTCTCTAGTTGAGGGGAACTGAAATATGGTTCTTCCACCAGATCTCAATGGATGAAGAATATATTAGAAATGTTGCAGATGTGCAAGTCCCAGAACTTTAAATGTCAAAGCCAACACAATTAAATCCAGTTGGTCCCAGAATTGGTTGTGCATATTCTTTTCTCTCAGCTTCAGACCTTGAACTTTCTAGACTATCTTCAAGGGCATCCCTGCTTGTCAGGAGGGGCAGTTGTCATCCCAGATGCAATCGGTAAAAGTAGCTCCTAGTTAAAGCAGCACTGGACTGTGTTTTTCATCTGAACAAGCAATTGCTCATTCATCAATACCATGCAAGCCAAAACAGAATAAGGCTACTGCTTCCATCTTGTCCAGATTTAGCTTATCTATTGTCTTGCGTTCTTCTTTTGACTATAGCCTCAAAAATGCTCTTAACTGCTTGGACATAGGAAAAAAAAACTATGGATTAATATAGTGAAAGAGTAGCTACCAGAGGATCTCTTCTAGGAGTTTCATATAAGTGTTAAACACAATATTGATGAGAAAACTCAACTCTGTGCAGTACCCCCTCAAATACCAGCTGCCATGCGATAGAGTAATTATCCCTGAAAGCATGCAGGGGTTAATGCTCTGTACAGACTAGGGGCTCCATTTGTGCTCATTAGACAGTCTTTTCACAATCTGTTTACATAATAGCTTTACATCCTGAAATGTGCAGGAATTTACATCTGAATAAGAAATGCTTAATAGCAGCACAAGCCCTTCTAGCAGATTAGGGCAGGAAATTAAGTTTACCTTATCCAGTTGACTCTAGGGAAAAGAGGAACTCAGCAAATCAAAGTACTCCTGGGTAGAATTGAGCCACTATATTTTAACAAACTGCTTAAAGCTCTGATGCTTAGCTTCTTTTAGTAAAAAGCAAAAATCTGCAGTAACTTAGAATGTTACACAAGCACAGCAGAAGTAGTTCAAGTGCTAAATAGTGGTGGTGGGGGGGGGGGAATTAATATGCGAAGCAATATTATAATTCCCTTTTCTGTTTTGTAATTACATAGTGCCTGAAACTGAGTGTTCTTAAATGTGTTTTTCCCATTTAGGCGGAACTGGTACCTTTAGCATGGTTTCTAAGCTAGGGTAAGACTGTATTTATTACTCAGAAGACTGTAGCAGTTGATTGATAGGATACAAAAAAAAAACGTGTTTTCTGGCATCATGACATCCATCAACATTTTTCAGGCTGAATTGTTTTGTTCCAGGAAACAATGAGCATCTGTTCCTGAAACAATATGTTCAAAGAGTGATTGCAAGCATTTGGTCTTCTGGGACTCTCAAATATCACTCATCTGTTACATTACCTAGTCCAGTTATTCCTGATAGGTAAGTCCCAACAGTGGGAATAGGGAGCATAATGGACATATTGTTAAATAGGCTTTAACTGTTTCCCTTCTAGGTTGGGACAGCAGTATCAAGTATTAAATTTAACAGGTCAGTTTTTTAAAAGGTTTGGAAAGCATTAGTGCAAGAGTGCTTAATCTTTTAGGTTGGTAGGCCTATATAGAATTTTGGGTGCCATGGATGCTTTTGCAAAATGGCCACCAAGGGGACTGGGATAGCCATTCATAAAATGACTGCCATTTTAGGATTTTAAAGCAGGTTGCTCCTTTGTTGTATACATACACAAGCGGGGCTGACAACAAAATCTTGCCATATGGAGCATCTCCCATTCTGTATTTTGAGGAGTACATCCTATCCTCCACAGTCAGCATCCTGAGGATACCCAGCAAGTTCAGTCCACATTGGCCTGTTCTGGATTTTTCACTGGTTAGGTGTTTGCCAAATTACTTTGTTCTAACATTTAGAAATATCAAATATTTTTTGATGTGTGTGCATATTGTTCTGGCTATGTAAGGGCTAGAACTCCGAGAATGGTACAGCAGTATTTCTGAAATTATATTAGCAAATGAACTTTCATAAGGGTTCAAAAAGGCAATCCATTGTTATCCTTGGGCCTTGGAATGGTGGGATCAATCTGCAAAAATGAGAAGTGTACAACCTGGAGACAATCTTAACATGAAGGCTTTTTTCTCAACCTGTCAGTTTCAGAAGTGCCAGGCGTATCACTTGATCCATCTGTTGAGCATGAATAATCAGGAATGGTTTTCAGATATGATCTCACCTACCAAGAGAAACTAGGTTGCAACATGCGTGTTGCTGACAAAGAAACTAGCCTCATGAATATTCCACCAGGGCAGGGTACAGGTGTGGAAGTTCTGTGCCATTCATTAAGGAGGAATGAAAGCTCGATGTGAATATAATGCCAATTTTTCCCCTCTTTATATAGGGGTCCACATTTTTTAGCCAATTGTCTACCTCGGTTTTTTAGTTTTAACATGCACATTTGTGTATGTTAAAAGCAAGGATCTTATATTAACTTTAAGAATAGTTTCAAAGGACTTGTGGCAACTGATCTTTTCCTCCATTGATTGGGTCACTTAATACTTGCATCTAACAGCCCAAGTTCTGTGGATGTTTTACAACATGCTATTATTTATTTAAAACTTTTATATGCCATCACCACATGCCTCGGCATCTCGGCTTACAACATAGAATTAAAACAATAAAACAGTAACAAGTACAGTAACATTATATAAAAACAAAAACAAAGTGACTGTTAACGATAAAATTTATTTTTAAAATAGCAATTAAATAAAAAGGTTTTAACCTGGCACCAAAAATATAGACTCGGCACCAGGCGCACCTCTCCAGGGAGCGCATTCCATAACCTATCATAACTATTATAATACTATTGTTACTGCTTTATAGCTTTACAGTTCTTCTGCTGCCCTTTCACTTTTGTTAAAGCATAATGGTTTAGACTTTCCCACTCCAATGAACATTTTAGATGTTACACTGAACAGGATAAAGGCCCATGGACCAGAGTTCAGATAATGCATATCTGTAGGCATGTCAACAGTAGTGCCAACAGAAGAGAGGGGACAATCACATGGCTGCTAGATAGAAGGATAATGTGGAGTCCCTGCTGACTTTGAAGTGCTTCAAGGTTAGAGCTGGGACTCTGAATTTGGAGTGCCCCTGCTCCACCTGTGTACCTGTCCGTGGCTGCTGCACCTCTGAGGACGAGGCCCGGAGCTGGTGTTGGGGGAGGTATTCCAGGAATCAGGGAGGGGAAGAGTGAGGCACCAGGATGTGAGGAATCCTGGTGGTGCTTCCAACTCCTCTTCTCATGAGCTAGTGTAAAATAGCCAACTGATTAGTGCCTTGGAGAATGAAACTAAAAAGTTCAGAGGACAACAAAGATGATCAAGGTACCGGAAACTAAGCGCTGGGCATGTTTAGCCTACAGAATGGAAGATTGAGAGATGTGCTAGCACTCTGCAAGTACATGAAGAGCTATCACACAGAAGAGGGCCAAGATCTCTTCTCAGTCATCCCAGGGTGCAGGAGAAAGAATAATGTGCTTAAGTTGCACAAGTCAGATTCTGGCTAGGTATCAGGAAAAAACTTGTAGAGCAGTTGTTATAATTGTGAAGCTGCTGCAGGAATTTTATCTAGACTTATATACATAACATTCCTTACTCTGAACTTTTTTTCTCACTCCCATTATCTCAAGCATGCAAAATCACAACATTCATTGTTGCTTATAAATATGTATTTGAACGTTATGTGAACAATTTTTCCTTTACATGAATCAAGAAAGAACCCTACTTTCAGGCAATTAGTATCATCAGGAAACTCAAATCTACTAGAAAGTAAACAAAACCTGTGACCAGGTTATATGAGTCAAGTGATAGCTATTCAGCTGTAAAATTAATTTAATACAACGGGTGGGAAACAAGCAAAATCTACTCTAGAAGTAGAAAGCATTGTGGTTTCCAGAATTAAAATTCCTGAATTTCTAGTTCTGAGGCAGCTTGTAACAGTTCTCTGCTTAGTCTGTGGTTGTTTTTTAAACTTTGTGTTAATTACTAGCTTTTATACTATGGTAGGAGGAGGTTTCATGGGGATTAACTTCTAATATTTAATTTCTTCCATCTGCTAACTTCTTAATCAAGAAAGAAAAGCTTAGGGAAACTCTCCAATCTCACTTGTTTCTTTGGAACAGATTTGTAGACTTCCAGGTCTGGAATACAGATGTCACAAGGTTTCCTTGTTTCTTTTTGATCAAGTGTATGAGATCATACAGTACAAATACCTCAGTCTGACATTCAACATTCATCCTTTTGTGACTAAACATGCAAGGAAATCTTGTGACATTTCAGCAAATGGAAAAATATCAGGATTACACAGCTGTATCATAATTAAATCATGAAGTTTAAACACACATCTTTGGATCCTGCCAATAGCCAGCTAGTTTCAAGAGCCCGTGTGTGGGTGCTTTGAACACACTGCTTCAACACATCTTCTTTCACTCACTTCATGCTGCATGGCAAAACTCTTTTGAAATGAAGGAAAATATGTAATATGGAATGATGTCAACATTTCTACTGAACAAATACTACTAGGGATGTGAAACTCTGGCTGGAGTTGAGCTTTTTGCACTACTGCTTGCGAAGAGGGCATGCAGGCGGTATGTGCACAAGCCAGCCTTGGAGACTTGCTTCCTGCTGGGTGCCTGGGTGAACACTCAGCTTGAGTCAGACCGAGAGCAAAGAGGCAAGCTAGGAAAATCCAACATTCCTACCCACATACTGGATTTCTCACACATTACTCAGTACAGCTATTTGAGTTAGCCTGCAATGACCATCCAACATAGAGGTGGCACTAGGAGCTTGCCCAATAAGGCTGAAGCCCCAGAACTCTGGGTGATCAGCTGCCCCATTACCCTACTGTCCATGTGCACTTGCTGAAAGAAAGGTACAGGGGCCCTGCTGATCTTGTGCATCTGATCTCCCTGGATTATCTTTTTGCCCAAAGTGCACGTCACCTCCAGCTGCCTTATCCCTTGACTCTTTCTGCGTACATTTTTTCCTAAAATCAAATTCCCCTTTCTTCGTAGCCCATGTTTGATAGTCGGTGACACTGTTACGTTTTACTAAATGCCATTTGGTTAATAGGAAGGTTGAAGGATAGCATAACAATAAAAATAAGGCAGAACTATATATATAACAAGAAATGCTGATCACATCTGGAAGCTGCACACTAATAATATACGCAGCACACTTCTGAAGGAACACATTTATTCACCACTGTGCTATTTACAGTACAGTTAACGTCCCATGGTGGTAGTTTGGGTCAATTACAGGCAAGATGACGGTTCAAACTCATACTGAAGAATGCCATTTTTAATGGTGGTCAGAAGGCTCTGAAATACAAAATCACAGTCACATGAGCAGCTTCAGCAAAGTATTTGCAAATTATTTGTTTCAGTGTTTGGTGCGTTATAAAATGTCATTTTGATGTTTTGTTTCCTTTCTGATGGCTATATTTTACATTTTAGTTATATTACATATTTAAGTTATGGTTTTAACACTTCATCACCTGGAAAATGGATACAGCACTATTTTTAGACATCTACTTGACTATGTGCAGCTGCCTTATAAGGACTGAAAAAGTATTTCAATTAGTCCATCACCTTCACTGTAACAATTTTCACCACCTTTGGTCAGAGAACATAAAATGTTGCAGCAATACTGATCACAGTATTTTCTCTCTAAATATTTATTACGGCGTAATCCTATAGTCCTCAGTTATTGTCTGTGGGTACACATGAGATGCTTCAAATTTTCAGATTTGAGGCAAAGGTCATAAAATGACCCATGCACTGTCTCCCCGCACCCCCAAGCTGCAGAAAGAACCGCAATGGCTACCTCTCTGAGGTTCAAAGTGTAACATCAGAGTGGGGGTACCAGGGGTGTGCTGGTGGAGGGGAGGAGACTGCAGAGAACACAATACACATCATCTAGCTTCTGCAGCCCCCCTCCAACTGTGCCAGATAGATGCCAAAACTGTAGAGAAGGAAGAGTGAGATAAGTGATCCTGCAAAGGTCAGAGGCTTATGAGCATCCCAATGAATTATGTCCTTAGTAAACTTTATCAAGCAAGCTTCTGTCTAGTATAGTTGTGCTGGTCATGTAAAGGAGAAATCAATCCTTATTCCATAAGCATACTTTTCAGAGAATACCCCTGCCTAAATGTCTTACTTTGCAAATGCACAGTTAAAAACTAGGTAGGAGTCGGGTTTTGTTGATCAAGCCTTAAAGGGACATTGGGGGACTTGTGCATTATAACAACCAACTCTGGCAATAAGCTATTGTGAGTTGGTCGTTCTGCAAATAACTCAAACCTCATTCAGCAGAAAAATCAGGCTCACTGTAGGTTGCTTCTTTCCACCCTCCAGAAAGAGTAGCAATGGGTTTGTGCTGCTCTTGCCAAGCAAGTCACCAGCCTATGATCAATCATCTAGTTTTCGATGACTTGACAACCCATTATGGGTAAAACAAACCCTACAGTAGGCCATGGGTTCTTAAATAAACTGAGTTGGGTTCAGACAACAAACCATGGATACCTGCCCTGATGGATTGTCATGTCACATGAACCAGGGCATTATGAACAAACAGCAACAATAGTCAATTTTTAAAGCTTTATACAAATTAGGTTTTAACATATGGGATATGAAATATATAGTAAAGCTTTAAATATAATGGACTGCATCTGGTTTAGGCACATGCAGCAGGGCTAGCAGAGCTTTCTCCTACCTACAGCAGGTGCTCCTGACCCTATTAAATGGGCCACACTATTAAGAAAGCAGCTAAGGTAAATGGAGGAAATCCACTCATGGAAACCATCTGCACCCAAATTTTAGGTAGCTCTTCCTTACTCCACCCCCACTACAACCTTTTCCACTCAACAGGGTCCCTCACTCTCTCTATAGTATTTAGAAATGGCTGTCATGGGCAGGAGAAGACAAGGAACCTCAGAGCATGTGCTGAAATCCAGATTCAGCTCAATGGCCCAGTATCATATGGTTCCAGTACAGGAAGTGTCCAGAGCTCCATCTGGTCCATCTTTAATGGATGAGTTTCAGTTATTGCGGCCTGATGATGTGGACAAGGTGCTTGGACAAGTACGTCCTATCACTTGTCTTCTTGACCCTTGCCCTTCCTGGCTACTTAAGGAGGTCAGTTATAGGATTGGTTCCTGGGTCCAAGATGTTATTAATGCCTCACTGAGGGAGGGCTGGGTCCTAGCCCCCTTGAAGGAGGCAGTGATTTGACCTCTCCTGAAGAAGGCATCCCTGGACCCAGAGGTGACCGCCAACTTTAGATCGGTGTCCAATATTCCATTCTTGGGCAAAGTGTTGGAACGGGTGGTGGCAGGACAACCCCAGGCACTCTTGGATCAAACTGATTATCTGGACCCATTTCAGTCTGGCTTCAGACCTGGGTACGGTACTGAATCTGCCTTGGTCACCCTGTATGATGACCTGTGCAGGGAGAGGGACGGGGGAGTGTGTCTCTGTTGGTTCTCCTGGACCTCTTAGTGGCTTTCAGTACCAATGACCATGGTATCCTTCTGGATAGGCTCGCTGATTTGGGAGCAGGGGGCACTGTGTGGCACTCCTATCTGGCCGGCCGATTCCAGATGGTGGTGCTGGGGGACTATACTCTGCGCCATGGCAGCTTTGCCATGGAGTTCCCCAGAGCTCTATTTTGTCCCCCATGCTATTTAACATCTACATGAAACTGCTGGGAGAGGTCATCAGGTTTGGGCTGCGGAGTCATCAGTACACTGATGACACCCAGCTCTACCTCTCATTTACATCTGCTCCAGGCGAGGTGGTTGCTGTACTGAACCGGTGCCTGGCCAAGGTAATGGGCTGGATGAGGGCCAATAAACTGAGCCTCAATCCAGGTAAGATGGAAGTCCTGTTGGTGGGTGGTGCGGGTCTCCAGGTAGGTGATTCTGACCCTGTCCTGGACAGGGTAGCACTCCCTCTAAAGGACAGGGTCTGTAGCTTGGGAGTGCTCCTTGACCCAGAGCTGTCACTGGAGTTCCAGGTGGCAGTGGTGGCAAGGAGTGCTTTCCTACAACTTCGACTGATCCATCAGCTGCGTCCTTACCTGGATGAGCACTCCCTAGCAACAGTGATATATGCTCTGGTAACTTCCTGCTTGGGCTACTGCAACGTGGTCTACGTGGGGCTTCCCTTGAAAACGGTCTGGATACTGCAGCTGGTACAGAATAGAGCTGCCAGGCTGCTGACGGGGTCCGGCTGTTACTCTAACATAACGCCGGTCCTCTACCAGTTGAAGTCCGGACGCAATTCAAGGTGCTGGTTTTGACTTATAAAGCCCTAAACGGCTTGGGACCAGGATACCTGAAGGAACGTCTCCTTCTTTATATGCCCTCACGTGCCTTAAGATCTGTGGGAGGGGCCCTGCTCTGGGAACCCTCTCTAAGAGAGATAAAAAGGTCATCAACTCAGAGTAGGGCCTTCTCCGTCGTGGCACCCAGACCCTGGAATGTACAGTAGTCCCCTGAAATTTGTGGGGGTGACGTTCCTAAAGCACCCGCGAATTGTGAACAACTGCGAATTTGGTGCTGGCGATGGGTGCCGGCCACCAAGGCAGAGCGGGCGGGAGGCGGGCATGCACGCGTGGCGAGGCAGGCGCACACGCAGAGGTAATTTTCTCCAAGTGAGTCCAAATTTGGAGGGAACGATCTCCTTGCAAGTAAGCTGCCGCACAGCAAGGTACCGGCTTACTCACAAGGAGATCAATGTGGACTCACTCGGAGAAAAATCCCACAAAAGACTGAAGCCACTAACGCTGAACCGCGACTTCACAGGGGTCTACTGTACTTCTCAGAGAGGTACTCCTGGTGCCAAGCTTATGCATTTTTCGGCGCCAGGCCAAAACCTTTTTATTTAAACGGTATTTTAAAATTAACAATTTTTTACCTTAGTTGCTCTTGTTTGTTTTGTGATTTATTGTTTTGTTCTGTTTCAATGTATTTATTAGGAATTGTTGTTTTAACTGTTCTTTTAAATATTGTAAGCTCTCCTGAGATTTTAGTGTACAAAAAGCTTTAAATAAATAAATAAAGTTACTTATAACATCATGTTACACATGCTGACAATACTTACTGTTGGCCACTTTTTTTCTACCTAAAGAAAAATAAAACAAATATCATTAAAAATAACATTTCCAACCAAACTTAGATACACTGAGAATGTCAAATGAAACCCACATTTTAAACATCACTATTGTGTCTACATAAAATAATTTAATATTTTAAAAAATCAGAGAATGAGCTTCTAAAATATATCTTGCCCTGAGCAGATGGAAGAAACATATTAAACTTGAACTCAAAAGAGGAGTTGCAAAAGAAGAGTTCAGCAAAAATTATACAAGCTCAAGACAATGGATGCACTGCAAACCTGAACTCAATTGATATATTCGTCTCTATGCAAGTAATAGAATCATGCACCACCATTATGCTCTTGTAATTCTTTCCCCCACATCCTTGTGTCTCCTGTCTTTTTAGATTGTAAGCCTAAAGGCAGAGATTGTCTAATTCTCGTAAGCCACTCTTGGAACCTTAAGACTGAAGAACACAATACAAATGCTTTAAATTGAGCAGTTGGTCAATTAGGTCAGAGGTCATTAGGCCACTGAATGCAACTGTTTGCTCAGTGCAGGAATACAGTTTAAAGCATCACTGACAGATGGTTGTTATCACTGCCTGGATACCTGAAATCATTCTTAAAATAATGTAAGAATATTTTGTTTACTGATTTCAACATTTAAGAAAAGCCAGTTCACTGATTTCAGAAATTCTTAGATCAAGGATAGCTACACTCACTTGAAGAGGTATGAAATTTTTAAAATTGTATGTCTTTAGACAGCAGTATGCACAAATTGCTATGGCCTGTCTGGGGCTTTCTTCAGAGAATCTTACAGAGGTCAGGGCTGCAGAGCATTTAGGCAATTTACAGTAGAGATGACGGGAAAATACCGCAACAGAGATGTGCTAGCAGAAACAGATTAACACCCAGCTTTTTACACTGTAATGTAACAGAATGTCTGCATGACCTGAGACAAAGTCTCAGACAAAGATTGGGCAAAGTTTACTAGTAATGTACTATGGGCCAAATAGAATGGGCAATTTCATTGAAGTTGCTTTCATAGAACTGCATTGAGACATTTTCCCTTAATTCAAGTTTGGGAATAGCCTGTCTTAAGCTAAAGCTTGGGCTGGAGTTCCTTAGGATTCACCCACAACATTGCTAATTTTGCTTTTTAAAGTTGTAATTTATACAGTATGGTTTATATTGTATTAAAGCTTCAGTTTGTTAGCTTGTATTCAGGTAAATGAAAGCAGCTTCTAAATGAAAGTTTATCTATCTGTCCCAGAAATGTACTTTACTTTGTTTTGATTCAGTAGCTCAGTATGATTCTGCTTGATTTATATCCAAAACTAATTTTAGTTGATACCTATAATGAAAATTTTAGAAACTGAACACACAAAACTTACCTCCGTAAGATATTTTGTAATACACCACAGCGGTTAAGAAGACACCAATCCACATTTCTTGTAAAACTTGAGTATGGTAAATCTTCTGGAGTCGCCACGTATTTTTAAGGTAATTCAAAATCATCTGTAACAAAATTGTTGTATTTCTAAATTATATCATTCTTGTTTCAAAAAATTAAAGTCCAAGATCAGCAGTTACCATGCATAATTCTATTACAAAAGAGTGGTTAAGAGCAAGAGAATGTCTTAACACCCCAAATGGATTAATTGTCTAATTTTCAGTTTAAAAATCAAGTTGCTTTTGATATATGGTAAATCTAACAAGCCTTTGCTGAAAGATCTGTTGCTGTAATATTTATAGCTATGACAGAGTAAAGTATTGGACAGAACGGCCGTGGCCAGCAGCGAGTCATGGCTGGATGTTGTTATTACATGTACTGCACCCGAGCTGTTTCATGTTTCTATTAACAATCCTCAAGTGTGGCATTCAAGGGTTGTTTCTGTGCTATCCACACAGAAGGTACTTGGGAGTTGGTTGTACATTTAAAAAACCCAAGCCATAACTTGGGTGTTTTTAAACCAAGAACAACCCCAAGTTCCCCTGCTGGAAACCCACTATGGAAACAGGACTTAGTTCTGAAACAGCTTGCATCCCAAAATTTCCAGGTTAATTAATTCACAATTTGCTACTGGATGTCACCATTATGTTCAAACAAGGGAGACAATTTTAATCAAGATGTGGAAAGATAATCAAGAACAGGTTATTGCAGTGAAATGTTGGTTCAATTTTTGGCAGTGACTGATCATCCAGGAACTCTTGGAAGAGTTCAGCTTTTGGAACTGTTAAACATTCATATGAGAATGAAATGAAATGTTTTGTGGTGCCATCTTGTCACAGAGGAAACGTCAGGATTGTAGTTGCAGCTATAAAAAAGAGCAAACTGATCTTATATGTGGTTAATATATGAAGTTGGGAAATTGGGATTGGCTAGTGGGATCATATCACTGTTTCCAGGTCATCTTCATTACTTACCTGGCCATTTCCAAACAAAGTTCTAAGTGCTGATGTTTACTTTTAAACATTTCACAACCTGAATTCTGCATACCTGAATGAGTGTTTTCTTCTACATGAATTAGCTCATAAGTGAAGATAATTGCAAGAGACCTGTCTCTGGGTACCTCTGGTTTCAATGATAAACCTGGTAGCAACTGGGGGAAAAGGCTTCTTGGCCATAGTATTGCATCTCTTTGCCTTTAAAATGTCCTCCTGTTGTCTATGCTATCTTTTCACTACCATTTTGTTTTCTTGACCCTTTTAAGTTTTGGCTGAGCTATTAGGTTTTTAATCTGTTGTGATTTTATGGTTGTTACTGCAGTCCATTTTTATATCATTTTTGTTATGACCATAAGAACAATAAAGCAGAACTATAGTATTGCTTTAATTATATGGTTTATGATTGTATTAATGTTTATTAGTTGCCCTGGGACTAACAATACTAAAGGTGGCATATATAACAGATTAAAAGAGAAACTAATGATACAATCCTTAGATTGTTTAGAAGGAAGGAAATTAAACTTCATGGGATATGTTTCCGAAACAAACATACTGTTTGTTGCTCTGTTTGTTTTGTGATTTATTGTTTTGTTCTGTTTTATTATTTAATGAAATTGTTGTTTTAATTGTCTTTTTAAATACTGTAAGCCATCCTGAGATCTTGTATAATAGGACATCATACAAAAACTTTTAATACATACATACATACATACATAACGCAGGACTGTGCTGTAATTGTGTAGGCACTTTATCCTCCCCATGCCAAAAAGTAATACAATGTTTAAGCTGCTCTACCAGCTCTTTTTCTGAAGAACAGTTTTTAAAAAAAAAATCTTTAAATATAGCTTCAATAGATGCTTCTGTAGAATTAGTAAGTAAGAATTGCTTAATTGTATTGTTATTCTATTTTAACTGTTATTCTTTTATTGCCCCATTATTTTATTAAATTGTACCGTTTTATGGATGTTTTGCTGTTATCTATGTAAGCCACCCTGACAGCCTTCAGCTAAGAGGCATAGCATATACATGCAATAAATAAATATTTGGAGTAGCAGGAAAGATAAGGATATTCAGAGGACCTGGCATCTATTTGCTGAAGTAAAAGGTCACTAATATTGAACATTGCAATGTATGGCTGTGAAACCTGGACCATAAGGAAGGCTGAGCACCAAAGGATTGAGGCCTTTGAGTTGTGGTGCTGGAGGAGACTCCTGCGAGTCCCTTGGACCGCAAGGCGATCAACCCTGACTGCTCTTTAGAAGGCCAGATACTGAAGATGAAACTCAAATACTTTGGCCACCTAATGAGAAAGAAGGACTCCCTGGAGAAGAGTCTAATGCTGGGAACAATAGATGGCAAAAGAAGAAGGGGACAGCAGAGGATGAGGTGGCTAGATGGAGTCACTGAAGCAGTTGGTGTGAGCTTTAGTGTACTCTGGGAGATGGTGGAGGACAGGAAGGCCTGGAGGAATGTTGTCCATGGGGTCACGATGGGTCGGACACGACTTCATGACCAACAACAACAACAACAATATTGAACAATTAAACAGAATATGGAAGATTGGCACGTTCCAAAATTCCTAGAATTCTTTTGAGTTGAAAATGAAAGATCAGTGGAAGTGCATTTTGCCATCCCATTCTCTGATTTTTCAAAAGATGATAAGGGCATTTCAGCTTGTCTAGTACTTTGAGAGTACTAGAATACCCTGTATGAGTACTTTGAAGGGGAAGGAAACTGAGGAATGATAGAATAGTAGAGTTGGAAGGGGTCAAGAAGGTCATCAGGTCCAACCCCCTGCTTTTGCAGGACACCAATTTACACCAACCCACTCAGGTGACTGTCCAGACATGTTTTGAATGTCTCTAGTGAGGGTGAACCCACAACTTCCCCAGGTAATAGATTCCATTGTTGTACTGCTCTTCCCCTTTGAAGTACTTATAGAGGGATATCATGTCCCTCCCAGAATCTTCTCTTCTCAAGGCTGAACATACCCAGTTCTCTCAGGGTAAGTCATATCCTAGCCTCTCCACTGTCCTTCCCTTACCATCCACCAGAGCAGCCCTTGCTTCTGCTTTCTGTGATTGATTTTCCAAAGCTGGGAGAAAACTGGTATGGTTCTCTCTATGCCAGCTGCAACGGGGTGCAGAAGATTGACCCACCTAGGTCAGTATTGTCTATCTTGGCTGAAAACAGTCCTGCAAACTATGGCACCTATGCTACTTATACTTCTTTTACTGGAAATATCAGTGACTGAACTGTGACTTTTTATATGCAATTACCATAGAATTCCTGGACATATAGTTGTGCAATACAGCAAATAGGATGCTGGATGAGGTAGGCTTTACTTCTCATCCAGCATCTCTCTTATGTTCTTGAATTAATAGGTTTGTCTATTAGAGCTTCCATATTTAAAAACTGTAAACCTCTTATTTGCAGTAGCGAGTTCCAAATGCCATGCGAAGTCCACAAGAGAGCCAGTGTGGTGTAGTGGTTAAGAGCATGGGACTGGGACTCAGACGATCTGGGTTCGAGTCCCCGCTCAGCCATGGAGCCAACTGGGTGACTTTGGGCCAGTCACAGACTCTCAGCCCGACCTACCTCACAGGGTTGTTGTTGTGGGGATAAGATGGAGGAGGAGATGTAAGCTGCCTTGAGCTCTTTGTAGGAGAAAGGCAGGATATAAATCGAAAACTAACTAACTAACTAACAAATAGAACAGAAAACCAACAGTCAGCCCTTGCCATAGTCCCCAGCATGGAACTATAACATGGTAGTTTTCTCCAAACTGGTGCCCTTCAGATGTATTGTGCAAGGCACACAATCCCACAGCCAGCACTAGGTTGGGGAAAGCTATTGCACTGCACTGAATCTCGGAGCAGAATACATGAGCAAAGGAAACTCAGTTCAGTTCCCGAACCAACACACTATCCCACATTACTGATAATGCAGGAATGAACCATCTGTTGGTTTTCAAATGTTACTGGTCTGCAACGCCCATCCATACTCACAATGCAGTCTAGGGGTGATGGGATTTGCACTTTAGTAACATTTTGATGGCCCTAAGTTGCTCCTCCTTGCTACAGTAGCTTCACTAGATCGCTGGACTGTGATGTGGGAGATCCAGATTATAGTCCCCACTCAGGCATGATGCTCCAGTTGGCCATAGGCCAGTCACAGACTCTCAGCCTAACCTACTTCATAGGGTTGTTGTGGGAAGAAAATGGAACTGTATAAAATTCCTTGCAGGAAAAATGTGGGAGATGTATGTATGCATGTGTGTGTACAAACAAAAAGTTTTCTAAGGTAGTCAACATGATTTATTACAGTGGGAGTGAGTACCATATGCTCTGAAGCTACAATTCTACACTCATCTTACCAAAAGAATAGGTCCTAATAAGCTCAATAGGCCTTAGCTTTTGAGTAGATGTGATTAGAATTGTTATTTGTTATATTTGCATCTATGTCTACAAGGAGCCCACAGCAGGGTACATAATCCTGCTCTTCACCATTATACCCTCACATCAACCTTGTGAAGTAGCTTAGGAAAAGAGTAAGTGACTGGCCCAAAAATACCCAATGAATGTCATGTCCAAGTGGAGACTAAAACTCAGATCTCCAAAATCTAATACTCTAATCCCGACAATACATCCTCAAATTAGGTTCTAAAACTTTCCAGGGCTCAGACCCACAGGAAAAAAGCACAAATTGGTGCAAACTAATTTACACACACTGTGAACTCTGCGTGTGATGTTAAATAACCCTGACTCTTAAAGTCACCCCCGCTAGTTAAAAAAAAAAAGGAATGTATGGACCTAGAAGAGCAGAGCATTTGATTTCAGAAAATCTTTGAGCCAGAAAGATTCAAAGGCAGGGCAGCAAAAGGTTACGCACATTTGGGCAGGAACTCCAGTGTAAAGGAGAGATTTTAGCAAATAACCATGGACAGCATGGGGGGGGGGGGCAACGCAGGCGGGCCTTGCGGAGTTTAGGGGCTTCGGGAGCTCTAAGGGGTCACCTCCTAACACCACCTTTGCTCCCGCTCCTCTTTCTCAAACCTTCCCACCCTCTTAAGCTCCCCTCCCGCGGCTCTCACCTTTAGCCTGCCCCAAGGTCTCCCTCCCCGTCTCTGTAACCAGGACAACTCGCCCAACCGTCCGAGTTCTCTAGGCCTCGGGCCTTCCACAGGCCGCCCGGAAAACTCCTAAGAGGTGGGAACGAGGCCCGGCCACTGCCACGGCAGAAAGAGCCGGAAAAGATGACAGCGAACCTTCTCGGGGAAATCCCGTCGCTCCCGAAAGGAAGGACCGAACCCACCTTGATGCCCGAGAAGGAAGAGCCGGCAAAGGTCGCGAGGTTGCCGCCTCCGCCACAAAGCTTGCCGGGAAGCGATCGTTTGCCCAGAACGCCTCCCAGCAGCTTTCCCTGCTCGCAGCGCCCCCTAGCGTGGAGGATCTCATGCTGCAGCTGCTTCTTTATCGCCTGCACTAGAATGCAGAAGCGAGGAAGGAACGCGTAACGTACACGTTTGAGTTTTTCTCGGAACCTGCGTCCTTCCTCTGATTTCAGTGTGAATTCCTTCCAAATAAACGGTGCGATTTTATGCATGTTCACGTCCAAGTAAATCTCACTGCGTTCCGCGGAACTTGTGTCTCTATGGGAGGGGGCATAATTTCAGCGTGACTAAAGGGACAATCCTATGCATATCTAGACAGTCTACAACTCCCAGCATTCCCTAGGCAGCATGTCTGCGATCCTATACACTCGATCTGGGAGTATGTCCCATTTAACTCTATAGGGCTTTTTCTGATTAGATATGAATAGAATTGCACTCTAAATAAATGCAGCTATTTAGGTAAGTTTCAGCCTGGATTCCTAACATATGGTTACAGGAAAACAAGCCCTACCTACTTCAGTGGGTTTTACATCCACAAAAGGACGTTGTACACATTTGTGTGTGAATAAACCCAATGAATTCAGCTGCTCCTAGGACAGCGGCTTCTCATTGATTAAGAGAATAACATTACACCCAAGGAAGAATGCATGTAATGGCATCATGTTGTAGCTTGCGTTTCTGTAGTGCAAGTTTAGAGGTATGTAGTCCAAAGTAACCCCACTGAGATCAATAGGGCTTGCCTCCAGGTGAATGCACAGAAGATTGAGACTTGGGGCACAATGTTAGGCAAATTTAGACAGAAAAAAGGCCTACAACTCTCAGTATGGGAGTTGCATAGTATTTTGCCCTTTAGAGAGGCCAATCAGCAGAGTGTATGCTAGCACAGAATTGAAATAAGATTAGGCAAGCAGTAAGTCCCAGAAGGCAGTCAAGGCAGAGTGTGTTTGTTAACAAGTTGGAATCATAAACTATGGGTAGATCCTAGCACATGTGAATCAATCACAGTAAAAGCTGGCTAAAATTCTTCCAAGATGAGAGAATAGCGAACCAGATCTGGTAAGTTCCATGCAAAACTGAAATCCAGTCTCCCAACTGCCTGCCAAGTCAGAAGGCTTGACTTGTCTTTTCTGTTCATAGATGTGAAAGACTTCTGATGTAGGAATCATCAACATGTAGATCATGTGTGCCATCATGATCGCAGTTTTTGATTCTTGCAACTTTGCCTTATCAATGTAATGCATCCTTTACAATATCAGCACTCCTAAGCAACAAAATCAACTTTTTACCTGTCTCTTTCTCTGTGTTGGAGCAAGTCAGGAAGGTAACAAGTGTGGATGCTAGTAGTTCCAAAGTCACTGGGGCAGTGGTATCCTCTCTGAATTGCAGTCTGAATTCTTAAGGAGCTAACTGCAGTGATGAACCTATTTGAGAGAACAGTGCTGAGATATCACAGCATCGATAGCTCCTTTAAAATTCAGGCTACGCATGGATACACAGCCCCACTCATACTCGTGTAGTGGTTAAGAGTGTAGGAATGGGACTCAGGCAATCTAGGTTTTAGTCCCTGCTCAGCTATGGAGCCAACTGGGTGACTTTTCAGCCCAATCTACCTCACAAGTGGTTGTTGTAGGGATAAGACTGAGAGCAAGAGGAGAATGATGTAAGCCGCTTTGAGTTCCTTGTAAGAAAATCAGGCAGGGAAAAATAAAATAAAGTATTGGACTCACAAGCTCATTTCTTTCCCCACTGCTGTCTATTATTTATTTATTATTTAAAACATTTGTATCCCGTCCTTCACTAGAGCGTCTCTGGATGGCTTATAAGCTTAAAACCATCACAATAATAAAAACTGATAATTCAATAAACAATAAATAGTAATAATGCCAACTCTGCTTAGAGTTGGGATTGTGTCCCATGCCTACCTCTGAGTAATTAAAAACACACTACAGTACTGCATTTATACCCCACCTTTCTTACTCTTGCAAACAACCCAAGACAGCTTACAAGTTTTGCCTCCTCTCCACTGTATCCTCACAACAACCTTATGAGGTAGGCTAAGCTGAGTGTGACTGGCCCAACGTCACCCATTGAGCTTCACGACTGAGCAGGAACTGCAACCCAGATCTCCGAAGTCCCAGTCCAACATTCAGCCGCTTTGCCACACTGGCTCCCAACTTATCCTTAAGTGGGGGTGGGAAGCCTGTAGTTCTCCAAATGCTGGTCCTCAGCCAGAATACTCAGTAGTCGGGATGATGGGAGTTGTAGTTCAACACACTCTGGAAAGCACCCCCAAGCTAAGGTGTAGTTTGATCCTCTTGCTATATCATATCCATAGGGAGATTAAACAGTTAGAGGCACGTCCTCTAGATTTCTGAAGTTCGTTTGGTGACGCTTGTCTTTTAGCAACGGCAAAGCTGCCGCAGGTCGCAGGCTTTCTGTGGAGTACGGGTCAAAGATTTGCATGCCTTCAGAAAAAGCTCCGCTGCTCCATTTCTGTTAATCGTACAGCCGTTGAGCAACTCTTGCTGAAACGGTTTGAGAGTCCTGCCAAATCGAGATCAGTACCAAGGAGCAAAATCCTGTTACATACTCTACTGTAACACATCACACAGCACAGCCTAGGACAGCGATGAGTGTTAACTACAGTGCAAACTTATGCATATCTACTCACAAGCAAGCTTTGAGTTTAATAGATCTTATTATATACTATATATATAATAATAATAAAGATAATATATGCCATCATAATTGTAAAGTAGGGTGCCCCTTGCTTGCCTTTATAGACGGCTCCACAATAATGATTAATCTCGGCGGAAATGTTTTGTTAACTGGGTGCAGGCTTTCTCTACAGGACGGTAGATTGCATTTTAAAATCAGAATTGCAAAATGGGGAACAATGCCTTCCTATGCATTTTACTTCCGCGGAGCTTGTAAACTTGAGTAGGAGTCTACCGTTAAAGCTGGGGTGGGGAGAAGAACATTTTTTCAATAGCACAGCCGAAGTATTATTGCACAGTTTGGCCCAAGGAATTAAAGAAAAGCAGATAGCACAAATGCGGAGTTTCACCTGTATTTCTCAAACAAAGGGGAATAATTCTACAGTCTTTTCAGACTTACTTGGAAGTAAGCGCCACTGAATACTTAACGCCAATACCGCTATCCTAATTGCAGTTAGCAGCCAGTATATCCCATCCGTTGTACTGCTGCAGTCCTTTGCACAATACCTGGAAATAAGCCCCCTCGAACACAATTGGAATTAGTCGCAATACCAAACACTTCTGGGGACGAGCTAATCTCACTGAATTTTAACTTCTGATCCTATGGACCCTAAACTGCTAGTAAGACCCACCCTAAATAAAGGGGAATGACTTCCTAATAAACATCCACCAACCGCGCCTTCCCACGACTGTCTACTCATAAGTAAGTCTAATGATTTCGATGGAGCCTATTCCTGGTGCATACAATTAAAGCCTACTAATAAACCCATCTTCAGCTTTGGAGCCAAATAATATCACGAACTGTTGTGAACTGCCTAGAAAGCTTCGGCCATTGGGCGGAATAGAGAGGAAACGAAAAATGAAAATAACATACGAAGCCGCACAAGTTTGCACCCCCGCGCAAGAAATTACAGGCTCCCTCCCGCGCGGAGCACGTGCCCGCGGGCGCGAGGGCGGGGCCTGGCAATTAGTCCGGGGCTTGCAGGGCGGTTGAGTAGTTGCGGCCTAGAAGCCCATGGTTGGCTTGTGGGCAGTTTCTTCTTACGGTTCAGTCATGCTGCGGAAGCTCACCGTAGACCAGATCAATGACTGGTTCACAATCGGCAAGACAGTCAGTGGGGTCGAATTTCTGGGGGGTGCTCCCCAGTTTTCTGGGTCAAACCGCAGCGGTTTTGCAAAGGAGCCGCCGCCGGCTACCAGTAATGCGTAAGTAGCAAAGTGTAGGTGGGAGTCGGACTCTTTTTTGATACTGTTCCTTCACAAGACTTAGGTATTTGTAGTCTGCTGGGGAAGAGATCGAGCTGCATAATGCGCCCAGGTAGCCCCTCATATGCAATTTTATGTGTTGCTGCATTACTGGTAGTATATCTTGGTTTCTTTCCTCCTGTGAAAAATTGAGGACGGGTTACATAGTCCTTCTCTGCCTTGTGATGTAAGTTAGGCTAAGAGTAAGTGAAGACTACATGTACAGGCTCCTTGACGATTTATCTGTAAGGTTTCCCGTTGGGGAAAACATTTCAGGCATACTTCTGTTGAAGTAGACTGCCTGCACTCCCCTTGCATTATTGGAAGTTCCTTCTGCTAGGGATGCCTTGGATCCAAGCTGTTGTTATGAAAACCTGCACAGCCTAGGCATAAGCAGAACAAAAAAGCGAACCTGTGCACATGGAAACTTGAAGGTCCTTTGAAACTGCTTTCTTAAAAGCAGTTTTCTCTAGATTTATGATCTGATTCTGCTTGCACAGACGCAGGGAAAGTAATTTTCTAAATGCTTGAAACATTTATGAAATTTTTAGACAATTTTAGTAGAGGAAAGAGCAGAAGGGCTTATTGCTACCAGAGACTAAAGATATAGTAGGAATTGTATGTCTGAAATATCTTAGGCAGAATACATCTTTTGGCTATGTTAAAGATTCTCTTTCTTGCTTTTGTGTGGGTGCGATTGGCAATGTACTGAGAGACACTAGGAGTGCAATTCTGTGATCTCCTGTTGTCTGTTGCAACCCTGACCTGTTCACAGACCATATAGTTAAGCCATGGAAATTGCTGCCACAGCAAGTGGTGATGCCCCCCATTCTGGATGGCTTTAAAAAGGGACTAGTTAGATTCATGAGAAAGGAGGCTCTCAGTAGCCACTAGCCTTATTGGCTGTGTGCTCCCTGCTTCACCAGAGGTGGCCTACCTGACTACATCCATTGCCGAGAAGCTTGGGCAGGAGGAGATCTTGTACCCATCCTGTCTGAGGGTTCCTGTGGGCAGCCGGTTGGCACCATGGGTATAGAGTGCCAGACTAGATGGACCTTTGGTCTGATACAGCATAGTTTTTCTTATGTTCTTTCCCCAAGCTAGTCTTCTTCCTCTCCTTCCAAGCAGACCAGGGCAAAAGGCTTTTAGACACAATTCATTAAGTTACAGCTGACCAACTCCACTTGCTTTGAGACACAAAAGAATATTGCAGAAGACAGTCACAAATAGCATGCTAAACTATTAGGAAAATGTGGCTTGAAATTGTCAAGATGATTCTAGACACTGAAAAGAAGGATCCTGCTGCATAAAGGCCTGTTGTTTCGAGGGTGTGGTACTTCTCATTTGGTCTACCTTCTTAACCATCTTCTTGTTGTTGGGTTAAGGAAGTTGGGTTCCCCCACTCCATATCTTTCTACTCACTAAACACCCACAGAGCTTGAAACTATCTTTTATAGGGATAGTTGAAGAAAACTCATCAAATTCCCTGGTTTCGGCTTCCCAGATTTACTCCACTTTGCAGTGCAGAGTTCAGGTTCCCTGAGAGCACATGCAACATTCACAGGGCCCGAAATTGAGTCTTATGCACTGCAAAAACAGTGCCATTCTGCGCGGAGTGTGTAGGGAAGAAGGTTGGCCACTGGGAATGGTGTACAGCTCTCCTTGCTTCATGCAGCTGCTCCTGATGGGAAAGGTTGTTGGTTGCACAGCTGAGGGTCTGGGAGCATTCACAAACTTCCTCTTGGCTTGGCTTTGCAGATTGCCATCCCATCAAGTATAAGAGGAAGTCTGTGAATGCTGGAGGGATGGATTCCAGAAAGATTTGTCTGTTTACTATTGTATGTGTCTGTTATTGAAGAGTTCTCTGATTTGCATTGATTTTCTCTGTGCATTCTAGATTCCCCCTTCCTGTTCTGAGTTAGAATCCAATTCAAGAAGGGGCAAAGGGTTCAGCTTAGGAGTTGTGGGCCCAGTCCTTACATCACCATGCCAGAGTTGGAGGGGAAGAAAAGCTGGAGGCCATTGCCTTATTCCATATCCAAATGGCAGGCCAAGCCTCCTTCCCTCCCCAACTGTGGCATGCAGGGCACGAGGAATGCAGTGGCAAACTTTCATGCCATGCATTAATTCAGAGGTACATGTATTGATCACAGAAGGCATTGCTCATCGGTTTGCCAGACCCAAGGAAAAAAATAATAGTTTAGGGCTTCTGCATAATGAAATGATTCTGAACATTTGGAAGGTGTCCATTTACACTGGAAATATCTAGTTTTTCACAGGGTACTAAAAGCCAGTTCTTAAGCATTAAAATGTGCGCGCATAACCTAGCAAATACTCTACCGCCTCTGCCTGTTCAGTCTTCTTAAAAGTATTACCGATTCTCTTCTCTATGCTATCTGGTTATATAAACCCAGGATGAAAAGTGCTATAGGTTTTGCTCTGTAATGATGGGTGTTTGTAGGGAAAGTCAATTCTAGCAACTATTTTCATTGATTTTCTGCTCTACTTGTGTCAATTATGAACATAGTTCCCACATGTCAATTTGAAGCTATTAAAAAACCTTCAGTAAAACTCTCACAACAGATGCTTGAGGCAAAAACATATATTGAACCATGCTTGTGTGTGTGTGTGTGTGTGTGTGCTGGGGATGTCAGAGAAATCTGCAGTGGATTTAAATGAGTTTGGATTTGTATGAATCAACCTGCAAATCTCACAATGGACCAACTTCTAAGTGGTGTGGACTTGTGGAACATTCATTTATCTTGGGGATACAAGTGTGCACAAGGGCTGATGCACATGTGCACTTAAACACACAGGCCCATAGTTAAACTATGGAATTTATTTCCACAAGATTGAGCGAAGGCCATCCATTTGAATGACTTTTAAAGTGGGTCGGACACTTTAGTGATAATAAGGCTTTCAGTGGCTTCTAGCATGGTGGCTGAATGCTGCCTCCAGCATCAGAGACAGTATATGCAGAAAAGCACACGTGAGAAGGTACTGCTGTGCTCATGTGCTACTTAGGAGCAGCTGGTTGGCCCCTGCAAACAGCTTGACCCTTTGGCTGCTGAAATTCTGAATGGGCACTTGCCCATTTGCAAACAAGAACAAAGTCCTGGTACATTGCTAAAAAAAATCTGATTCTATCAGTGAGTGGACAGTGGGATGGAAGATGCCCAACAATCCATGGAATTGGCATATTTAACTGAGTATGTGCATCCCATGTGTGTATAAAATCACAATACTCAAGCCTGTTCTTTTTATATTGAACTACCAATGTGTGTGTACCCTTGTAGGGAATTTTTAAGGGTTCTCTAGAAAACATGATCCAATTGTTCCCAACCTATGGGCTACATGTGGACCTCAGTTGCTTAGTGTGATTTGCAGAACCTCGCCCACTGATCAGCTCTGTGTCGTGGGGAGAAGAAACAGTATTCAGGTGGCACTGGGAGACAGGACAGGAGAAGCTTTTTTCCCTCTGTGCTCCCCCATTCAAGCTTCCCATCACCAAGCAGTGAGGGTTGTATGCATGCATGCAAAAGACACCCCAGGTGATGCTTTTAGTTGAAAAGGTGCTGCTGCTGTAAGGTAATGCCAGTCTTTTTTGAACACAGCAAAAAAATACAAAATTTCCTAGCTTATAGCGAAACAAGTATTTGGACCAAAGATGAAGCAAGGGGGATCTGGTTTCTATAAAGCTGAAAGCAAAGGTGTAAAAAGTATCTGAAAATCTGAAGTGCCAGTATTAAATATGTTAGAACCTCAAAAGAGCAAGCTGGCATCCAGATTTGGGCTTTGCCTTCCTGAAAAACACCACCTACTTAAACTGGTTCACTGAAGCTTCTTAATAATAGCCCTTAAGGAGAATGATGGCACCAACCAGAGTAGCTTGTGTAATCCAGTGAGTGTTTCACTGCTTTAGCCTCACTTTTTTGCAGCGACCTACAAACAGTTCAGGCCACTTTTTGTGGCTTACCTTTCCCTTCCCTCCAAGTATACATAATTTTATTGCTTTCAGCTGAGAACTTTATTCAGCTGAGAATAATACAAAACCTACCTATAGGTAACATTATTTGTTCAGATTCTTTCCTGGTTAATCTTTCCCTTCTGTGAGCCTCCCTCTTCTTTGTCTTCTCTTTTACAGTGAGCTCCTTGGGGCAGGGACCTACCTTTTTCACAGTATCTTAAGATACTAACCCATTGGTTCTGGGTATCCCACATCTTCAGCTTACTCTTTCAAATGTCCATTTTGGCTACAGGGATGCATAATATATTAGTTACATCTTGTTTGTGCTTCTGGAATGGCCTCTGTGGGGCTATCTTTGAGCATTATGGAGAATGCTGCTTTTTGTTGGCTCGGAATGTTGTCGCTGGACCTTGGCATGTGATTCCTTCTTTGTGGCACCTTGCCCCAATCTGAAGGGCTTTGCACTTGGAGGAAGAGGTTGGAGGGTCAGGCCCCACAATGTGGTCACCCGAACCTCCATGGTTTAGATCTATCAGGCCTCCCACTGCCCCCATGAGCCAGAAGGGGGCTGATACATCCCAATGAACTACCTGTGTATAAGGGTATGTAGTTTCCAGTAGCCCTTGTAGGAGACAGCATGCCACAAATCTGAAATAAGAGCTGAGTGCGCTGTATGCTTGCATTCTGCCCATGCTCTTCTTGGGTGACCACAGGGCTCTCTCTCTCTCTCTCTCTCTCTCTCTCTCTCTCTCTCTCTCTTTGCAACTCTTTATTGCTTCTGTGAAGATCAGGAGCTATGTTACTGCAAGGAAGGGTTTTATTGAGACACTTGCCTCGAGTTTGGGAGGCCAGTCAGGACTCTTAGGTCACTGGCTACCAGCCTGCTCCAAGTGCGATTCAGAGTGTTGGTTTTAATTTATAAAGCCCCACATGATTTGGGTTTAGGTTGTCTGAAAGGTTGCATTCATCCCATGAGCCTGACTGATTTTTAAGATCTATCTTGGTGACTGCTCCCAAGGTTTTCCTCCCAGAGGGGGTCTGGCTAGTCCTGCCTCTGATGATGGTGTTGTTATTATATCACATTTCTATCCTGTCCTTTTTCCTCTTGTGCAGAACCCAAAGCAGCTTGCATAGCTGCATTTTTTCTTCACGGCTGCAACCCTGCGAGGAAGGTTAGGATGGGAGCAAGTGACTGGTCCAAAGTCACTCAGTGAGCTCTTTGTCTGAGTGAGGACTCGACCTGGCATCTTTCGAATCCCTAGTCCAACACTTTAACCATCACACTAGTCCTTTGACTTGTATCTCCAAATTTTTCTTAGGTCAGGCCATTTTCTTTATTGCATCTTTATTAGTGATAACCACCTTGAATTTCATTTGCCAGAAAGGCAAGATACACATTTAACAGACAAAACAAACCTTTTCTAATCTAGGCATCATTGTAACTCACAAACTGTGGCATAGGATGCACTTCAGATTATCCCCCCCCCCCCCCCCCCCGACTGTTTTTCTTCTTTAGTTTGATTTGAAGCAAAGGAGGAGAAAGGTTCTATATTTTTGTGTAGAATTTTAATTTTTGCAAGGGAGGCAACTGTGAAAGAACTCTGCACTTCTTTTTCCAGAGCTGTGTATAAATGTCCTCTTGAAATTCTTCTTTCTACATTGAAGAGAATTCTGAAGACAGTTTAACCAAATTTATCCAGAAAGAGGAGAATTTTCCGCATTCCCTGGGGTGAAGCTCATCATTTGTAGCAGCTGTAAGTCCCCCCCGCCATCAAGTAACAACAGCTGTGACCTTGTTGGCCACCATTCTGCATTCTCCACAGGGTTCTAGACCAACCAAAAACAATGAATAATATTCAAAGAAAATTCTGCAAAGCAGCGACATCTTTCTGGGAGGGTGAGAAAAATAAAAACATCCAAAAATAATTTTCAAAGAACTCTCAGGTCAGTTCTATGTTTTTTCTTGGCTTTTCTTTGTTTTAAAAAATGGAAAAAGGAGTAATGTCACTTTCACGATCTTCCTTAGGCCAGAGTGTAACCCATGCACAGTTCATCAGTTGAAGACTAGTAATACATATACATCAGAATAAATTTCTCCTCCTTTTACTGTTCAATATTAACTTCAGATTGTCTTTAGCATACTTTAGAAAAAAATTGCATATATGCAGACCATAGGAGAAAAATCTGCCATTGCTCTTCACAGTGATCATATTTTATAGTATTGCAAACTTCTTGTGTGGTTTTTTTTTTTACTGTGCATGCTTATAAGGACAATATAAACAGCCTACTTTAAACATCTCATTAAAAAGGTCTACTACATTACATGTTTGGTTAGAAGGCTCTTTTACGCAACATCATTAGCTAACGGAACAGAAAGAGGTTGTCATTCTAATAATCTAAGAAGTGTAAATTATATGCAAGCTGTAATCGGTTTAAAATGATGAATTTGCAGTAATGGGAGCAGGAGGGAAGAAGTAGTAATTTTCTGATTTTGCCGGAGCTTTGTATCTTTTTTGCTAGAGGGTGGGAGTTAAGGGATGCTGATTAGATCTCAGGGGAGGAGGGAAAAATTTAACTTGATGGATAATAATAAGGAAGATTCCAGATTCTGTGGGAGAATGTTGGAAAGATGCCCTGTGTGTTTTTGTCAACATAACTGGATACTGTTGGGATCTCCTCTTTGTCCATTTTGCTGGTGCTGTTGGAGGGTGCTGCAAAATGTAAGGAACAATTTGTATTCCAAACATCGGTCAGCTGATCCTGTTGAGCTTCTTTCTCAAGATTGGTTAGGAAATCTTTTAAAACTTGCTTGAATATGTAAACAATTTCCCAAGGTAAAACATCATTTTCTGCCAGGACTTCTCGAAATCTAGAAAGCAGCAAGAGACAGAAAAAACAATTATTAATGTGTATTCACTTTTTTTTTGAGGCACAGGATAATCTTTTTGAGGGAAGGATTCTGGCCTTTTGGCTTTGTTTTCTGAAAACAGAGCCAAGAAATTGGGGAGATTGTCCCTTGCAGTGAGCTTTCAGATGCTGCACAACAGTAGAATTTTTTTTATATATATATTAAGCTGTCTGAACAAGTTGATTCAAACTGACGTTGCCCTCGAGTCTTTTTCTGGGCTCAAAAAGAGAGCATAGGTTTGTTCTATTTTTCTTTTTCTGTTGCTGCCTACTGGGAGAAATTATTTATATATAGAATATTTTACAGCGGAACTTTAAAGAGTCTCCTTTTGTGAACAGAAAGTTATACTTACCATAATGAATATGAATCAGATCTGAGCTGTTAATTTCACAGTGGCAATTATACTAAGTAGTTTTTAAAGCTAATACAGAGTGGGTAAAAATATAATTCATTAGCATGCTAAGACATAAGTGTCTAGTAAAATGAATGGATGGATCTGATCTCTCAGAAATAAAGACCTTTTAATATGTAATAGGCACTTGATCTGAGTGTGCTGAATTATTTTGCAAAGCTAAAGATTTTATTTCCAGCAGAATTTGGAAACTTTATGAAGAGGGCTTTTTCTGTCATACTCTGGGAGCAGATAAACCTTGAAAAGCTTTATCAGTGCTCCGCCGTACAACTGGACAGATGCTATCCTACACAGGCTTAGTTGGGAACTCAGAGAACTTTTGAATAAGGTTGCATCCAACCAGATTTGCAAGCTTGTGTTACTCAGCCTACTTGACCAAAAGTATATCCAGGTAAACATACAATCGTGTTATTCTTTATGTACTTGCTTGCAGTTCATGGTGGGTTATACTTTCTAGTAAGCATACCTCTGATGAACCTGAAAAGGAGAGATTTAGTCAATTTTCCAGAAGCTTGTGTGATGCTGGATTGATAAATGAGGTTACCTGCTGAGGACAATTCCAGTTTGACAGGGCTGGATTTGGGAACACAGAACTTCAAGCTGCCTTTGTTCAGTAGCTGGGATAGTTATCTGAGGGCTTTGGTGGCTCTTCAGCCAGTTGTAATCCACGGAAGTCTTCTGAACTTTTTGATCATTTTCTATCTCTTGTATTAGTCGTTCTCGCTCTTTCAGGTGCCATTTCAGTTCTCCTAGTAGCGTCTTTGTTACGACCTCTGAGCCAGGGTATTGTCCAGTTTTATAGGAATAATTTTTCGGCCATTTCATCCAACCAAAGAATGGCATTTTGTCTATTAATTTAAAAAGTAAAGTAAATTAAAGCATTTCTTGCACTTGATGAATGCTGTAATTTCATCTATAATAAATCTAGCACATTTCGATTGCAGTCCTGTGCAAGCTTATCCTGGAGGAGGCCCATTGAACTCAATCGGTCTTTCTTTTGTGCAGATTTAATAGGTTTGTGCAGTTAGGTAACAATCTAACCAAAGTTTGAACACTTTTCCTCCTCCCTTCAAAATAGTGGGATTCAAACTTGCTTCCATTTGGCCATATTATACCCCTAATATTTTAAACTTTCTTCAGTGTACGAAAAAGAGATACATGAAAATCAAAGACACCAGCCATCAAACATTTAGTCTCTTAAAAACAAGTTTTTTTCTTTATAGTTTTAGTTGTGCATGTAAATGCTGCATTATATGCAGTTATTATAGATGTAAACAGTTCACTATTTTTTAAAAAATGGCAAAATCTTTCTGACACCATCCTTAATCAGTACATTTGTCACGCAAGACATCAGTTTTTGAAGTAGCTATTCATAGTTTTTTTAAATCTGTACATTTGCTATGTTTTTATTTCATAAATTATTTTGAGTAAAATAATTCACCCACTTACTGTACTTGTTGAAAGGCGTATCTGTCACTGGTAAGGCTGTAGATGAGGTTTGCCAGATGCGAAGGTTGCTTATTGCAGCTTGTTCGGTTTTACAGGCTGCCTCACATACTGTAAAAAAAAGAAGCAAGTATTCCTCATTCTACTCAGTCGAGAGAAGAGCGTACAATTTTGTTATCCTCTGCAGCTTCAAGGAATTCTTAATCTGTTTCTTCTAAGAGGATGGAGCCCATGCACTTAGATGTGGATTCTTCTGAAAAAAAGAAAAAATCCCACAAAGTTCCATTCAGGGTTTCCACCTTTTGCACAGAGTTTTGCCTTGAGCATGAAGTAACTCCGGTGTGTGAGGCTGTTGAGTTGCCATTAAAGGCAAAGATGGCAATTTCAGAAGCTTGCTATAGCTGTTAAAAGCATCCGAAGGTATTGTCAGTAGCTAGACAAATAAGGATAGTCTGAAGTCTCACCAGATGCGCTCCTAGCTAAAGTTAAGACTGTCGGTCGGATGATGCGAGGCTTGGATGTGCATAGCTGTAGGTCACAGTTTAGTGCTGTATTCTTATGCCTGTATGCTCTAAAAATAACCATGTTGCTTTTGTTATCGAACTAAACTTTCAGGCCATTTTGATGCTGGGTTTGTGAAGGGCTCCCCCCCCCTCCTGTTAGAGTTAGGGTGGGAGAGAGAGGAGAATGGATCATACTGATCTATTTACAAATATATTTCTGTAGCCTTCTATCTTTCTTTTATTCATCCTCCTTCAATCATTCTCTCTCTCTATCTTGAAAAAGCCTGATGAACTGGATTTATGCTGGTTGAAGGCTACTTTACAAGGCAGCACACAGAGAGATTTTTAGTCTATGCTTTCCCTGATTAAATTAATCTCTTCCTATTTACGCAGTTCTTATTTATAGTCCACAGCTGCTAGCAGGTTTGTAGGATTTTTTTTTTTAACTTGATGAAGGTATTTAAAGAAACGGCCTTCTACTCTAGCACCTTCAGTAAGCCATGACATTTTTATCGACTAAAAATCCTAGCTCATGGGTGAAATCAGAGAGAAAATGTATATAGAAGCTGCTTAAAACCAGCCCATCTCATTCATTATTGTCTGCTTGGATAAAAGGTGGCCTTTCAGGACTTCAGGCAGAGAGCCTTCCTTTCTCCTGCTTCTTGGTCATTTTAGGGCACAATCCTAAGCATTTTTAGACAGGAAAGGACCCTTAATGCTGGGAACTGCATGGCTTTTTTCTGCCTAAATCTTTATGGGTTTGCATCTTTAATGAGAGATGCTGGGCAACCTGGAACTTGCTGCATGCCAAGCTTAGGCTCTACCATTGGATTGTGGCCCTTCTACGTTACCTATTTTGCAGCTGTCTTGAGAAAGTGCATTCAGGTCTTAGACTTTCTTCTCCATCACCACCTCCTCCTCCTCTCTCCATGTGACTTCTTCCAGTGTTGGCCCTTAGCTGGATGATTGCGGAGTATCCACTTGAAGCTTTGTTATATGATGTTCGCACACATAGTCTTAAGCAGCCCTTTTGATATCCCTTTTATTGCAAGTTCTTGCTCTGAATGTGAAGTGCGAATGTGGAATATCAGCCTGTTCAGGTTTTCCTCCTACTGCAGTCATTTTCTATGTCAATATTCTCTTTTATAAGTGCATTTTCCACTTGGTCCCTTTCCCTCCCAACTGTGCTGTGTTTTACAGTTGTAGAAAACAGCCGTGTGGATCTGGTCTGAATGTCATGCAATATAAAGGGCAACGTGTGTGGCTGTTATTAAGGCTGATCTTACTTACATGTTGGAAAAATCCAGGCGTCAGTATTAATCACCCTCAGTTGGAAGGTTTTCACATTGCATTGTATATGGTGCTATAAAAATGGGGAGAGGAGGTAGACTTGTAATGACAGAACTGCCTTTGCAAATTTTCAGATGAAATTAAAATGTTCCCTGCCACCTCTTGTGCAGCAGAGTTGCCAGATCACTGCACTCTTTTGTTGTTTTAAAAAGAAAAAAAGTGTTTTATCTGTAAATAACAACAATTCCTTGGATAAAGGGACAGTTTGCTAAAGAACCCAGTAAAAAGAGCTAAGTATTCAGTGAGCAATCTGTTCAGAAATATTAGATCTGGTTAAAAAGCCTATGTTTTCTCAGCCCCACTAACACACCACCATGGGAGTAAGCAAAGGACATCGCTTTCTGTAAGGTATGGCCTTGCACAGTCCATTTTGGAGAAACTCTTGGGAATGCTGTCTAGTCATAGGCAAGGCCAAATAAAATACTTTAAAAAGCATGTTTTGGCTTAAAGGTCTTACCACTCATTAGCTAGAAAAGGTATTGCAAATATATACATGATGAAGGGGAAAATGTACACAAAAGCTGGAAAACCCACCAACTGGTTGCTAGTTAGAGGAAAGGGATGGGGCTTTCTTGGCATTCCTATAGAGCTGGGTTGGGCTTCTGGGCCTGAGGTTTTGCATCTGTGCTGTAACATCAGATCAGATATTCTTTTGGCAGAATTTCAGTGCTACCATAAGCATAACTTCTTCTTGGAAATACCAGTGTTTTTGTCTCTCCTTGTCCAGCTGTTTTAGCAGTGGGTATATTGTGATGTTAACCAAGCTCTCGCTGGTGGAAAAAATGTGTTTGTCATTACAGGCAGCTTTGGTCCAACTTCTGTTGGAAAAACTAATCTCACTTTTCCCAGTGTCTCCTGTTTGGAAGTAGCGCACCTGTATCATCATCAGTGATTTCTTGCAAGAAGATCAGGGAGGTGTACATGTTTCTCTCTCTCTATTTTATCCTCACAACAACCCTGTTGTGTAGGTTAGTCCGAGAGATGAATGGCTGGCCCGTGGTCACTGAGTGAATTTGTGACTACATGAGGATCTGAACTTGAGTTTCCTTGGCTTTTGTTGGGCATTCTAGCCTGTAAGCTATGTTGTGACTTTGTGTCTTTGCTGTTATGTGGACCAGAGGTTGATCTCAGAATTACATTTTGCCATGTGGGTCTGTCATGTTACTTTGCATTCTTTACAAATACAATTTCTCCATTCTGCTAAGAGGCTTCAGAAGCCCATGCATTTGGCTGCTATTAAAGTATGTAACAGTGTTCTGTGCACTTTGGTGTTTAGTCATGCCGGCCACATGACCACGGAGGCTGTCTGCAGACAACGCTGGCTCCCTCGGCCAGGAAACAGAGAGGAGCACTGCCCCCTAGAGTCAGGCATGACTGGACTTAATGTCAAGGGGAAACCTTTACCTTTACCTTTTTAAAGTATGTGATAGTCGAGGGATCGGTGAAGGTGAAATTTTCCAACGTTCCAGGACAGACACTGGTGATTTTTCCTGGTTTCAGAAAAAATGGTTACTCTCAGTGGTCCATTGTGAAGAAAATCACTTTACTTGATCTCAGCTGGCAAATGACTCATGGCCTGAAGAATTAAGTTAGATTTTTATTTTATCTGGAGCAGTAAGTAGAGCTGGCCTCATTACTTACATAAGCCTGAATCACTGTAGTTTTTGCAGTTGGATGCTTATCTGTATCTTTGTTGCTTTTAAAAGATGTATAAATTCACTTATACTATGTAGATGGAAGCTACTAATTAGCATTCATGGTGGTGGTTCATTCCATCTAGTAAAAAGTGGGACTGCTGGGAGGAGCAAATGAGTTTGGGAAGGGGACCTATAGGGGACCTATAGCTCCTTGGAATAGCGTACACTTTGCATGCCAAAGTCCTCCAGTTCAAGCTATGCTGCTTCAGTTGCCGGTGATACAGGGATCTACCCAGACAAGATGGACAAATCTGACCTGGTATAAGACAGCTTCTTATGTTGTAAGATTCTATATTTTATGATCCAATTACACATAAGTCAGCGGTCACCACTGCGGGTTCCCTCAGGTGTCATGGTACCCTGCAGAGACCTCCAGAGGTACTCATAAAACTTTGCAATCCCTGTCCCTTTCAAAAATATATATTTTAATTTTAAAAAACTTTGAAAAATATTAAGGTCCCTCATTTCTCTCTTCTGCCTCTTTACTTCATTATTTCTTCCCCACTTCTAGCCTCTGTAAGGTAAATAATTTGGTTTTGGAGTTTGGACTCTTCCTCTAATTGCACTTGGTTTCTTGGGTGAATGACTTGTCTTTTGACTAGCCAGGCCAATATGTAACTAGCCATCTCCTCTGTGGAAGCCATTTTATGTAGGTGCTCACAGTGGTGTCTCAAATTTCTAAATGTGCCCATAATTGCAAAAAGGTTGGGGACCTCTAAAGTAAGTTCTGTTTAGAAGTTCTGTAAGAACTAAATTCTTCAGCCTGGTGTCATCAAGATGTTTTGGGCCACAGCTGCTAGTATTCAATCCAAAAGGATCTGGACAGACTATGGAAGTGGGCCGGGGACAACAGGACAACATTCAATTTGGATAAGTACAAGGTCTTGCACTTGGGGCATAGGAATATGTGTCATAAGTACAGGTTAGGGGACAAGTGGCTGGAGAGCAGCACTTGTGAAAGGGACCTCAGGGTGCTGGTTGACTGCAGCCTAAACATGAGTCAGCAGTGTGATGCGGTGGTCAAGAGGGCGAACGCCACTCTTGGTTGCATAGCCAGAAGTGTGGCTTCTAGATTGAGAGAGGTATTACTACCACTCTATACAACTCTGGTGCACCTGCAACTGGAGTATTGTGTTCAGTTCTGGGTCCCTCATTTCAGGAAGGAAATAGCCAGGTTAGAGTCAGTGCAGCATAGGGCCGCAAGGATGGTGGCCGGATTGCAGGGAAAGCTGTATGAGGCGAGACTGAGGGAACTGGGTCTTTTCATCCTGGAGAAGCAGAGACTCAGAGGGGATCTGTTGGCAACATATAGGTATGTGAGGGGATGTTACTTGGAGATGGGTAGAGACCTGTTCTCCCCTGCAGAGGAGGGCAGGATGCGCTCCAGTGGAGCCAAACTCAGGGAACCAAGGTTCAGTTTGGATGCCAGGAAGTACTTCCTGACAGTTAGGACCCTGAGGGTATGGAATGGGCTTCTACAGGAGATGGTTGAGGCCTCATTGGTGAGGGTGTTCAAGGATAGGCTAGACATGCACATGGCGGGCATGTCATGAGCGGAGCTGGCTGGAACCGGGGGTCAGATTAGATGGCCTGGGAGGCTCCTTCTGACTTGCTCTGTTTCTATGCATTCCTGACTATTGGCCATACTTCCTAGGGTTGTTGGGAATTGAAGTAGAAAATAGCTGGAGGACATTAGGTTGGGGAAGTCTTTGCTAGAGCATGGTGGCCACATGCAGGAGCTGAGTATAAGTTCGGACCTACCAGAAGAGCATCACATTCTCAATTGAGAGCAAATGTGCTATAGTGATTCAAGTATTAGACTGAGATTCAGAAGACCTCAGTTTTAGTCTCCCCCTGGCCATGAAGCTCATTGGGTGAGTGTGGGTTAATTACTAATGCTTAGCATAGCTTGTCCCACAGGATTGTTGTGATATTGTTAAGAATCATTAAAAAATGCAGTTCGATTAGAAATATTTTGAACAGGGTTTAAAATTTTAAATTTGCTTAAAAATCTGTAATAGGAAGCATGAGGGTGAGGTTTCAAACTTGAATGTTACGGAATAGTATCCTACAGGCATCTTCATTTAAGAGAACTATGGCTGAAAAGGCTTGGAATGTGTTTTTTACTAAATATATGGGGGGTGCAAAAGTAGGTGTACAGTTGTAAGAGTTATACTGAGTTCCTCACCTTGTGCCAAAGTGTGCTTGAGTGTAGAAACTAGACTCACATGGTTTCAGATCCATGACTTAAAATGCACAATTCAGAGAAAATAGGACCACTGCAGGAAGCAACTGCTTGACAAGGTAGGGTAGTGTGTTCTGTATTGGTATTTGGAATAGGAAGTAGAGGTAGCGGCACTTGGATTTCAGTGCCTTGATTCTCACATAATGATAGTTCAGAATATGGGTTGTCATTGAATTGTGGGTTGGTGTTGAATCCTTGGTTGTTGTTACATATGGACCCAGCACTATGGGATCACCACAGGCCAATCATGAAGAGTGCAGGAAGAGAACTCAAGGTTTGTTGTTAGGTTGTAATTCTGGGTTGTTCATACTTAACAAAGCATAGTCCAAAGTTCACATGTAATGATAACCCATGATTTAACAAGAGCTCATGAATCAGCAACAGCTAGTATTCAGCCCATTCTTTAGATTTCAAAGCTTTGCATCCTGAGGGATGGTCTTGTGCAGGTGACCTGAGCTAAACAATTTATGGATGAAATGTCCTGGAATGTGTTGTTCCTATATATGTATGGACTTCATTCACCCTTCTAGGAGGAGCCCTTCTGCTCTGAAAAGATCTGTTGTGTGTGTAATGTAATATTTTGCATTAAGATGGGCCTATGCATGAACAGAAATGGAGCACTGTCCAAACTTTGCCTGTCAGGTCCCTGTACTTTGGGAAATTCCCATTTTTGGAGCAGGGGAGATGATTTTATGAGCGCGTCCCCTCCCTTCAGTTCCAAAACTCAGGGCAATCCTTTGAATTGCCATTCTTTTATTGAAACTCCTCAGTTGACAGAACAGTTTAGCCTTTTACTGAAACCTGAAACAGAAGCGTCTGCTTATGTAAAAAGTTGAATCCACTCTGGAAATTTCCCCATAGTCTTTCCTTTTCAGTAAGATTACTGGCTGTACCCTTGTGGGGCTTTTGCTGTTGGAGAGCAAAACTGGGAGAATAAACAGGGAAAATGTCAGGGCCCCTCTGGCTAAGCAGCCCTTCTCTCCTGGTACCTCCTTATGGGGTTCAAGGAATAGATCTTGCATCTGCTCCCCTTCCCCCCTGAAAACCCTCCTATCTCTTCCATGGCAGATTGAACCTTCTCAGTGTAAGAAACTTCACTCAACAACCTTGCAGGAGCCTCGGAGAGGTTAGCCCCCCACCCGCTCCTACTCTCTCCACCAAAACCCAATGATAACGCCCACTGCACAGCTTGCAGTGAGCAAGAGACTGGCCTACTCTCTATGTAAGACACAACTTAGCCTATTTATTTATTTGCAGTATTTCTTTACCATGCCACATCCAGACAGATTCCAGAGTAGCGAAACAGTATAATCTTAACTTAAAACAAGTAAAAGAACCAAAACACTACATTAAAAGGATTTAAAAGCAAGGACTTTAGGATCATGGCTGGCCAGCAAGGAAAGGCTTTCAAAATAAGGTCATCTTTAGCAGGCAACGAGAACTGCTCAGTGCCACTACCTGCCTGACCTCCAGGCAGCCAAGGTGCT
The DNA here is from genome assembly GCF_004798865.1 of Varanus komodoensis. Taxonomy (NCBI): domain Eukaryota; kingdom Metazoa; phylum Chordata; class Lepidosauria; order Squamata; family Varanidae; genus Varanus; species Varanus komodoensis. The sequence continues at coordinate 54,653,118 of NW_025335761.1, forward strand.
GCATTCTGCACTAATTTCACTCTCTGGGGCAACCTGAGGGCAGCCCCACATGGAGCGCATTGCAGCAATCCAGTCTTGACAACAGTGCCCCGTATGCCCTTGAGCTGTCAATCTCTGTACAAAGTAGGGGTTCGGAGCTTGTGTCTTCCTCTAGGCAGTTTAGCACATTATCCTTTGAAACCATTGGGACAAAATAGGTTAAAGTACTCAGTTTAAAAGCAAGGGACTGCTGAATTTATGTATGTAGTATTTTATCAATTCTTATAATGTACAAAATTGTTACTGAAAGTCATTGTTCTGAGGAGACCCACAGCATCATCTTATGACTGCAATGAAAGAGATGGTTTGACAGGCAACCTTATTAAGGCTGAGAAACTAAACATACTGAGAAACTAAACATATTTACTAGCGAGCACAATCCTCTAAACAGAGTGGGACTTCTTTTTGAGAGAACATTGCCTTGTGTGAGAACTTACTTTACATCTAGCTGCATCCCCTCCATCCTAAGGGCACAGTACAACTGTGGGAGAGTGGGGGAAAAGAGCTGAAATTCAGTTTTGGAATTGCTTGCATTTATTCTTGGAAAAGCCTTCCAGCACTTTCTTCTTTGGTCTGTCTTGCCAAGTGCTGTCCAGATTCTTGGTGGTCCATGGATTAAGAGCTTAAGATTCAGTGGACTAATTATTTCAGGGGACATTGCAACTCTTCAGTGAATTTATATGCCAAGATGACCCTGAATAGCTGTAGTTTGGGATTGCAGTTGGCCTGACTTGGCCATGTGCTGTAGCTCCTCCAGGCATCCAGCTGAAAGCCTGGACTTGACAGCTGACTGACAAGGTTAAGTTGATGGCCATCTCATTTTTGGGGGTCTGCAGGCTTTTTTAAAGGTACAAATCCACATCTGTCCCTTGAGAGCTCTCTGTTCTTCCAAAGGCTAGTGTTTTATTTTTCACATTCAAAAGCATACAATAGGGAAGGGAGGGAGAGACAGCTTTACTTTAAAACAAACCTCCTCTAACAAAATACATCTCAGTCAGAGCACATTCACAATTAACTGGCTTAAAAGGATGGACTCCCTGTAATTCACAATCTGTTGCTTTGGCCCATGACAGCTTGTTAGAACCCAGTGCCTTACTCAGGTCAAACACTTTTCAGTGGGGAGGGCTGGAACTTCTAATTGCACAAGTTGTGCTGTGTGTATTCCTGACACTTAGGGCTGCTGTGTGTGTGTGTGTTTTCAATAAGTTTTATTCTTAATATATACCTAACAAAAAAAAACCTAAAAAGCATCAGTCATCGAAAACATCAGACCTACTGGGTCAGCCCACCACATTTTTTCTTTTTATGTTAAACTGTAAACATATACAAGTCTATGCGTAGTCCCATTTCTCTAGCCAATGATAAAAATAGTCTCAGGTTTGATTGAAGTCTGTATCTTCTTTCTCCTTCAGAGACAAAGTCAATCCATCCATTTCCACACAGTCCAAGATTTTTTTAGAATCAGTTCATCGGTAGGTAGCTCTTCACTCTTCCAGTGTTGGGCAAATTCAATCCTCGCCACAGTAGTTACATGTAGAGTCAAATACATTTTTTGTTTACTAAGATCATCAGGTATAATGCCTAATAAAACAACTTCAGGTTTAAATGTTAGAGGTTTTTGTAACATTTCCTTAAGCCATTTGTGTATTTTAATCCAATTTTTTTTGCCTTATCACATGTCCACCACATATGATTAAAAAGTACCCAATTTGTGCTTACATTTCCAACTTCCATTTGACATATTTGGAAACAGCTAACCTATTTGGCGACAGATACCGTCTATAAAACATTTTATAGAGGTTTTCTTTATATGAAGTTGCTAATGTTACTTTAATATTTCTTTCCCACAGCTTTTGCCATTTCTCTAACTCAATATTATATCCAAAGTTTTGCGCCCATGTTATCATAGTTTCCTTAACCTGTTCATCTTCCATTCTCCTATCTAGTAGGAAGTTATACAGTCTTTTAATCATTTTCTCATCTGATTTAAGAATCACATGATCAAATGCTCTTGGCTCCTTATAAAAGCCCCACATTCTATAGTCTTTAGGGCTGCTGTGTGTTTATATATTTGTGTGTGTGTCTGGCTTACTGGCATTGCTGGTCTGTCTCTCAATTTGTAGTAGACCATCTGGAAACTGTAGTCAGACGGTATATAAAAGCTTTAAATAAATAATAAATTTGCTCTATCATCTTCCTCTTTCCCTCCTACAGTTGCACACACAAGCAGTTATGTTAGTGGAGAGGTGCCCTAAAGGTATTTTTTAAAAAATGCTCCTGCAGACCTCAGCATCTCTCTGAGTATTACACATGCCTTTCTCTTGCTTCTCAGGACCTCAGTTTCGAGTACAAACCTATCGGTGAAGAGCCACCAAAGTTCAGCATTAGAGGGAATGAGTGCTTCAGCAGGGGAGGTTTCATGACTGAGAAGGGGATATTGCAGTGGTTTCTAAGCATTCATCTCCTTGGCAAGACATTCTGTCTGTTGACATCAGTCAAACTAGGGATTCTGTTTGCTTCTCCCTAACAGTCTCCCTGAGTTAGTGGGGATTGCTCTGGGTTTGCTGATGAGAAACCTTCAGATGTTGGTTTCAAACAGAGTAATTTTGGTTGCTCTGATAGTTGTTTTCTCCTAGGCAAAGAACAGCTCTGCTAATTCTCTGGGACTTCTTTGTGGCTTTTAATGCCATTGATTATGGTATCATTTTGGATTGTCTGGTGATCTTTTTTTTTTTTTTTTTTTGGTCTTTGTTACTTGGAGTTCAGGAGCAGTTCTTCTGTGGTCTCATTATAGATCTACAGGATGGTTGATGGGCTGACAGTGGGTCGGTATCTAAACTAATTTTATTTATTTATTATATTATTATATTGCTATGTATGTGAAGCTCTCTGGAAACATAATAGCAATTGTATAGCATGGATGTACTTGACGGCCCTGAGCAGGTTATGTCTCAGGTCTGAAATTCCTGTCCGATGAAGGGGAAGCACAAACTGAAAGAACAGGATGGCAGCCTGAGATTGCCAGGCAAATGATCAAGGATCATATAATTGGGTTGAATGAATTCTAATCTCCAGGACTGGATGAACTCCATCCTAGAATCGTAAAGGAACTGGCGGAATTCAGAACCACTGTCTATTATCTTTGAGAAATCATGGAGGAGGGAGGAAGTGCCAGATGCACAGAGAAGGGCTAAATTTGTTCCTATATTCAAGAAGGGGAGAAAAGAGAACCATTCAGTCTGACATGAATCTCTGGGAAAACTCTGGAGTAGATCATGAAGCAGTTAGACTGAAAATACCTTGAAAACAACGTAGTGATTATTACAAGCCAACATGGATTTCTCAAGAACAAATCTTGCCAGACTAATCTGACTGTATTTTTTGATTGGGCAACCTCCCTGATGGACTGTGGGAGTGCTGTGGGCATATAATCTATTTTGACTTCAGCAAAGCTTTTGACAAAGTGCCCCGTGTTATCCTGATTAATCAACTAGCTAAATGTGGGCTAGATGGAACAACTAAGGTGGGTCCACAGTTGGGTAGATAATTGGACTCAGACAGTACTCATCAATGGCGCCTTTTCCACCTGAGGAAGGTAACAGGTGGGATACGGCAGGGTTTAGTCCTGGGCCCAGTGCTCTTCAACATTTTTATTAATGATTTGGATGGGAAAGTACAGGGAGCAGTTATCTGCAGGTGACAAAAAACTGGGAGGGATAGCTAATACCTTGGAAGACAGAAATAAGATTCAAAGTGATCTTGATAGTTTGGCATGCTAAAACAACAAAATGAAATTCAGTAGGCACAAATGCCAAGTTCTGCTCCTAGGAAAAAGAAACCGAATGCATTGTTATAAGACGAATACATGGCTCAAGATTAATGTAAGGGAGAAGGATTGTGGAATGTTTGTAGATCACTAACTGAATGAGTCAACGATATGATGTGGCTGCAAAAGGGGCAAATGCTGTTTTAAGCTGCATTAATAGAAGTATCACTTCCAAATTCTGTGAAGTACCAATTCCCCTTTACTCAAAAATGACTAGGCCTTGTCTGGAGTCCTGTGCCCATTTCAGTTTAATAAGGATGCAAACTAACTAGAAAAGGTTCAAATGAGGGCTATAAGGATGATCCAGGGACTGGAAACAAAGCCCTTTGAGGAGAGATTGAGGGGAGATAAGATAGCATCCTGCAAGTACTTCAATGGATGTCACAAAGTGGAAGGCCATGATCTCTTCTTGACCACCCCAGAGTACAGGACATGGAATAACGGTTTAAGTTGGAGGAAGCCAGATTCTGGCTAGATATCAGGAAAAAAATTTCTCACTGTTACAGCAGCACAACAGTGGAACCAATTACTGTGGGAGGTGGTGGTCTCTCCCACCCTAGAGGCATTCAGGATGCCACCCGACAGCTATCTGTGAGGGATGGTTTAACTTAGAGTCCTACACTGCACAGGGGGTTGGACCCAATGGCCTATGTCCCCTTCCAACTCTACTATTCTATGATTCTATGAAATGCATATATAATATATCAGTCACTGGAAAATAGAACCATTAAGTAGTGACAGCAAAACAGAAGATGTTTCAGCAACCTCACTGGGAGAGAGTTGAACTCTGTTGAAATAATAAATAAGTGCTTGTCATGATATCATGCACTGTTCTTTGGGTTGCTAAAATTAATGAGTGTTTCAACACTTTTCAGTACCTTTGTTTTTTTCTTAAAATGAAGCAGTGAAAGAGAAGCGCCTGCCATTGTCCTTAGGTTTTTATAAATTTTCCAATACAGTGCTCTGCATAAATTTAAATCACATTAAGTGTTCCTTAATTCCTTCCTCCAAACATTCCAGGTCAAATGATTGTGGGCTTGTGGCATATTTGGCCGGAATATTAACATGGGGAACTTTTTTTTTAAAGCCTTGTTTACTAAATACAAGTAAAATAACTATGCTAAATTAGGTCTCTCTAAGGCATCAGAAAGATTTCCAATGCTAACTTGAACCTTTTCCAATGCAAATTAACCCAATTTGCATTGGAACATTTTCCAAATCAGAATTTTTCTGGTGAACTGCCTGGAGTCTCTTCTGCCATCTCAGGGGCTCTATGTTGATGAAACATTCCTGATTCTATCAGTGTGCGTAAGGTGGGGGACACTAATTAGCTTGTGCCTCAGTGTTACATCTGTGGACTGGCTTCTCTGCAGGGAGAAAGCCTTTGCAGTATAAATCAAGGTCCCTAAGGCTTCTGCTTGATCTGGAGTCCCTTATTAGCAGGACAGAATACATGACTTTTGCATCTCCATTTGGCAGAGGTGGGCCCTGTCAAGAGAGCCAGGGGCTGTCTTTGTTCTCACAAACCCCTGTGGGCTTTAATCTCCCCCAAAATTAATGAAAAAGGGGATTGGAGCACCAAAAAGGGCAAATCTAGTTGCTTGTAAGATAAATGTGACCCTGTCCATAGTGCTCTGGATGCCACATCTTTGAAGAAAAGTAAAACTATTTAAAGATGCAGTGGAAGTGGGAGGCCATATGTTGATTGAGCATTGGAGATGCAACTGCCACATGCCATGGCAGAAATTGAAACTTTTTCTTGTCGGGTTGGGGGAAGGAATGCAGTTTGAGTGCATTCCCAAATTGAGGTACCCAAATTCAGAAGAAGAAATGGCAGGTGTAGGACAAGAAGCAAGCGGTTCTTTAAGAGTCCCTTGTAGCCCAGTTGCACTGAATGCAAAGATTCAGATTCACAGTCTGAAACTCTAAGGGTCAAGCTACAATTACATTAGTAGCCACTGATCACCGTATCCTCCATAAATTTAACCATCCAAGTTAGTGGCCATTATTGCACTCTATGTAGCAAATTCTATAGTTTAACTATGTGCTGTGTGGAAAAGTACTTTCTTTTATCTCTCCTGAATTTTCCACCATTCAACTTCACTGGATGTCCCCAGGTTGTTCTTCAATTCACTCTTTCTATCCTATCTTTACTTACCGAGTGTGTTCCTTTATGAATTCTACTGCAGTCTGAAGATTTGCACAAACATAGTATCAGAAGTAGAATATAGGTGCCTGTCAGAAATCCAAGCAAGGTTTTGAAAGTGGGTGTAGACATTTTGTTCCATAACTTCCAGTATTCCTGTTGGCCCTGTTGGCTGGGGGTGATGGGAGTTAACACCCTCCATTTGTTTTAGACTTTAAGGAAGGCTACTTTGGGTATTTTCCTGGCTTAGTGGCCATGTTGATCCCACAAAAACACAGACAAAGACATAACAATGGTGAAAGTGAGCTTGGATATGAGTTGCTATGAAATAGCTGCAAAATAGTGGACTGACATTCACCAGTAAGTTTAGAGTAGAAGTATAGCGCAGTGGAATGTCCAAGTGTGGTGTGGGGAAAGAAATATAATACATTTTTCCCATTAATACTCATGACTGCTTAGCAGGTCATTAATCACCGGATGAAGGCTTTGCTCTCATTCCTGTTTTTATTTATGTATGTGCATGCATAGGCATATCTCCACCCCTGCTGCTTGCATTGGAATGTCATCTGTCATTGGGCATGCATGGTTTATGATTGTATGGCCCTGTCTTTTCCACATTCCCCGTGTCACATTCCACTGAACTCAGGACTGCTGCTGAAAATGGCAGCCCTGTGTTGAGTGCATCTCCGTAATGCTTAGGCTTCTGTGTTGCAGTGTCATCACAGTTCCCATCTTACTGTTGGCAGTCACTGATTCGGCTGATGACATGAGCAAGTGCTGAAAAGTTCTGGGACAGGACTTAATACTGAGCTGCCACCTTCAGTTGAAGCTTCATGCTGTGTAGTTTGAAACAATGAGGAATGAGGGAAAGGGAAGTTATTACTCTGTGTGTGTGTGTGTGTGTGTGTGTGTGTGTGTGTGTCCATCCGCGTGCGAGCATCTGCACAGATGAGAGCACACCCTCTGGGTTGACTGAGGTTGGCATTAGATTTAAATGAAAACCCAATCCCGTGCTTACCAAAAATTGATGTAAGAATGGAGAATTGGGTATTAAAGTGGAAAAATAAGGGCTGCAGAAATAGTCAGTCTTGAAAATGAGGGATGCTGTCACAAATGCTTGTGTTCAAAGTGCGATTTCCAGTGGCTTTGGTGCACTTTATTTTTTTCCACTTAAATACCCATACCCCACTTGCCTTTCTTAACACCCTGTCACTTTATGTTACAGAGAGCATTTTAGGTCAAGACCAGTATTTTGCATGTTGAAATGATTAGACCCATGTCAGTTGTTTTCTTTTACTTCAGAGCTCTGAATCTTACCAGATTTAATATAGGCCTTCATTCAGTGTTTGTTTCTGAGGGGAGAAAAACAAACTCTTCAAAAATGTTTACCATATAAACTAGTTGTATTCATTGTGAAACTTAAATCTGCCTTCCTGCTTTTCTACCCCAGGAACCAGCCTGATCTTGTAAATGCATGATGCAGAATTGATAAAATATCTGGTAAAAAAAAACTACGCCTCAGTCTAGCAAGAGAAGTTATTGTAAGCGTGTAGCTCTCTGCTAGTACACATTAGCAAATGCCAAATGAAAACTGAACATGCTGAGTGACTACAGAATACTGACTGGTCCTTGGGGTGGAGACAAGAAAACAACAAGAAAGAGCTTGGAGCGGCAGGAACTGTGAATAGCAGCATTTCATGCTGCAACATTTTGTTGCTGGCCCCATCTGTACTTTAAAAATGGGCAATTTAGCATGTTACAGGAAATGAGCATTCTAATCCTCTCCTCCTCTTTGAAGTATCTGCATATGCATGTTATGCATTTCTCATTGTTATGAATTGATCCCTTCTCTGTGTTAGAATTGGCTCTCATTTCATAGAGAGCCAGTTGGATCGTTTCATAGCATCAAGTCCAGAAGGACAGGCCTTGCTTCACCTCTGAATTAATTTAACATGCATCGTTGTCATGAGAATGTTTCATATAAATGGGCCAATTTCTTCTAGTGTTGAATGGTGTTTTCCTTGCAGACTGTCCCCTGAAGGAGCAGGGTGGGCTTTCCCTTCATTAATTTGATTTTGCGCTTACGATCTGTGTTAGTACAAATATTTTAGCAGGTATAGCAAATTGAAAGAGCAAATTGAAATGTCCCTAATAACATTTTGAAAAATGATTACTGAAGAGCACTTAAAAAAGAAGCCTAGTTCTTTAGCAAAACTTATCAGGTTCAGTGAATTTTAAGTCCAGGAGCCAAATGTGTAACCTCTTGAGTTTTCCTGATGGTTGCAGCCCTTTCCTTAAATGCTTTGGTTGTTCACTGGCTTTTTGTGTAGTAGTTAAGAGTGCTGGACCAGGACTCGGGAGATCTGGGTTCTAGTCTACACTCTGCCATGAAGCTTGCTGGGTTATTTTGGGCCAGTCACAAATCCCCAGTCTAACCTACCTCACAGGATTGTTGTGAGGATAAAATGGAAAGGAGGAGGATTATTTACTCCTTGCCAAAACAGTGGGATATAAATATAATAAATAATTATTAAAATGCTGCTCTTAAGCCTTAGTTACTGAGAATAATAGTTCTCAGCTGTAATTTGCTTGGATCTCTGTTCCTGATCCTGCCACTTCTGCTTGCCTTCTCCCTCCCTTGTGCTTGTAGACATGAGAATTGCAAATGTAATTCAAAAATGCCTTCACAAGGCTGGCCCAAGACATTTTGCTCTTGAAGCAGAGCAGCAAATCCTGCTGCCCCCATTCAAGATGCATCATACCCAAGCTAGCCAAATTCCACTAATTTGGATTCCTTTCTCTGGCAGCAGCAGTATTAATAATAGTTTAATTATACATTTGCTGCCCTTTTGTGTCATCAAAAATCAGCACTCAGGGGCAGTCATTTGACTGCCTAATGATAAGAGTTGGCCCGTATTCTTCCATGAGTAGCCCAGGACTGCCTCAGGTGCAATGAACGTCTCCATTCTCGACCTTCCATCCCACGTTCCTTTGCCCTCTCTTTTCAGCACATCTTTTCTCTTCACTTATGTCAGCAGCATACCCTTGTAAGTCCAAGCTGCCCTCTTTCCTTCAGTGAACATGTTTGAACATTAAAACATGGTGGTATGCTGAATGATGCCTCTATCGTAATTTTAAATGCTACAATTTTGTTGTTGTTAGTCACGAAGTCGTGTCCGACTCATCGCGACCCCATGGACAACATTCCTCCAGGCCTTCCTGTCCTCCACCATCTCCCGGAGTCCACTTCAGCTCACACCAACTGCTTCAGTGACTCCATCCAGCCACCTCATTCTCTGCCATCCCCTTCTTCTTTTGCCATCTGTTGTTCCCAGCATTAGGGACTTCTCCAGGGAGTCCTTCCTTCTCATTAGGTGGCCAAAGTATTTGAGTTTCATCTTCAGTATCTGGCCTTCTAAAGAGCAGTCAGGGTTGATCTCCTCTAGGACTGACCGGTTTGATCGCCTTGCGGTCCAAGGGACTCGCAGGAGTCTCCTCCAGCACCACAATTGAAAGGCCTCAATTCTTCGGCGCTCAGCCTTCCTTATGGTCCAGCTTTCACAGCCATACATTGCAACTGGGAAAACCATAGCCTTGACCATACACACTTTTGTTGGCAGGGTGATGTCTCTGCTTTTTAGTATGCTGTCTAGATTTGCCATAGCTTTCCTCCCCAGGAGCAAGTGTCCTTTAATTTCTTGGCTGCAGTCCCCATCTGCAGTGATCTTGGAGCCCAGGAAAATAAAATCTGTCACTACCTCCATTTCATCCCCATCTATTTGCCAGGAAGTGAGAGAACCGGATGCCATGATCTTAGTTTTCTTAATGTTGAGTTTCAAGCCAACTTTTGCGCTCTCCTCCTTCACCCGCATCAAGAGGCTCTTTAGTTCCTCTTCACTTTCTGCCATGAGAGTGGTATCATCTGCATATCTGAGGTTGTTGATATTTCTCCCAGCAATCTTAATTCCAACTGGTGATTCATCTAGCGCTGCCTTTCTCATGATGTGCTCTGCATATAAGTTAAATAGGCAGGGCGACAGTATGCAGCCTTGCCGAACTCCTTTCTCAATTTTGAACCAATCAGTGGTTCTGTGTCCAGTTCTCACTGTTGCTTCTTGACCTGCATATAGGTTTCTCAAGAGACAAATAAGATGGTCTGGTACTCCCATCTCTTTAAGAACTTGCCACAGTTTGTTGTGATCCACACAATCAAAGGCTTTAGCATAGTCAATGAAGCAGAAGTAGATGTTTTTCTGGAACTCCCTAGCTTTCTCCATGATCCAGCGTATGTTGGCAATTTGATCTCTAGTTTCTCTCCCTCTTCGAAATCCTGCCTGTACTTCTGGTAGTTCTTGGTCCAAATACTGCTGGAGCCTAGCTTGTAGGATTTTGAGCATAACTTTGCTAGCATGTGAAATGAGTGCAATAGTGCAGTAGTTTGAACATTCTTTGGCATTGCCCTTCTTTGGGATCGGAATGTAAACTGACCTTTTCCAATCCTGTGGCCACTGCTGAATTTTCCAAATTTGCTGGCATATTGAGTGTAGCACTTTTACTGCATCGTCTTTTAAGATTTTGCATAGCTCAGCTGGATACTGTCACCTCCACTAGCTTTGTTGTTGCTCAGACTTCCTAAGGCCCATTTGACTTCACATTCCAGGATGTCTGGCTCGAGGTCAGTGACCACCCTATCTTGGTTATCAGGGACGTTAAGCTCTTTCTTGTATAGTTCTTCTGTGTAATCTTGCCACCTCTTCGTAATCTCTTCTGCCTCTGTTAGGTCCCTGCCATTTATTCATTTATTTATGCATACATACATACATACCATTTCTATGCCGCCCCATTTGCAAAAAGCCTCGGGGTGGCTTACAACATTAATAAATGAACATAAATAAACAGTTACATAATTAGACTTAAAAAAATTTTTTTTGGTTCTTTGTAATTTTTTTTTTTTTTTGGTTCTTTGCAATCTTATTTTTTGGTTCTTTGTAATCTTGCCACCTCTTCTTAATATCTTCTGCCTCTGTTAGGTCCCTGCCATTTTGGTCCTTTATCATGCCCATCTTTGCATGAAACGTTCCCTTCACATCTCCAATTTTCTTGAAGAGATCTCTGATCCTCCCTATTCTATTGTTTTCTTCTATTTCTTTGCACTATTCATTTAAGAAGGCATTCTTATCTCTTCTAGCTATTCTCTGGAATTCTGTATTCAATTGGGTGTATCTTTCTCTTCTCCCTTGCCTTTCGCTTCCCTTCTTTCCTCAGTTATTTGTAAAGCTTCCTCAGACCGCCATTTTGCTTTCTTGCATTTCTTTTTCTTCGGGATGGTTTTAGTTGCTGCCTCTTGTACAATGTTGCGAACCTCCATCCATAGTTCTTCAGGCGCTCTGTCTGTCAGATCTAATTCCTTAAATCTATTTGTCACCTGTACTGCATATTCATCAGGGATATGATTTAGGTCATACCTGAGTGGCCTAGTGCTTTTTCCTACTTTCTTCAATTTAAGCCTAAATTTTGCAACAAGAAGCTCATGATCTGAGCCACAGTCAGCTCCTAGTCTAGTTTTTACTGACTGTATAGAGCTTCTCCATCTTTGGCTGCAGAGCACATAGTCAGTCTGATTTCTGTGTTGATCGTCTGGTGATGTCCATGTGTAGAGTCGTCTCTTGGGTTGTTGGAAAAGAGTGTTATGACCATCATATTCTCTTGACATAATTCTACCAGCCTGTGCCCTGCTTGATTTTGTACTCCAAGGCCAAACTTGCCTGTTATTCCAGTTATCTTTTGGCTTCCTACTTTAGCATTCCAATCCCCCATGATGATAAGGACATCATTTTTGAATGTTAATTCTAGAAGGTGTTGTAGGCCTTCATAGAACCGGTCAACTTCAGCCTCTTCAGCACCAGTGGTTGGGGCATAGACTTGGACTATTGTGATGCCTTGGATTCGAACTGAGATCATTCTGTCATTTTGGAGATTGTATCCCAATATTGCTTTTCCTACTCTTTCATTGACTATGAAGGCTTCTCCATTTCTTCTGAGGGATTCTTGCACGCAGTAGTATACCTGATGGTCATCTGAATTAAACTCACCCATTCCTATCCTTTTTAGTTCACTGATTCCTAAGATGTCGATGTTCAGTCTTGTCATCTCTTGTTTGACCACATCCAGCTTGCCTTGATTCATGGATCTTACGTTCCAGGTTCCTATAGATCTTTGCAGCATCGGACTTTGCTTTCACCACCAGATACATCTGCAACTGATTGTCCTTTCGGCTTTGACCCTGTCGCTTCATTCTTTCTGGTGCCACTAGTACTAGCCCTCTGCTCTTCCCCAGTAGCATATTGGACACCTTCCGACCTGAGGGGCTCATCTTCCAGTGTCTTATCTTTTTGCCTTTTGGTACTGTCCATGGGGTTTTCATGGCAAAGATATTGGAGTGGGTTGCCATTTCCTTCTCCAGTGGATCACGTTTTGTCAGAGCTCTCTGCTATGACCTGTCCATCTTGGATGGCCCTGCACGGCATAGCTCATAGCTTCATTGAGCTGCACAAGCCTGTTGGCCACAACAAGACAGTGATCCATGAAGGAAAAAGGTTTCCTCTTGACATTAAGTCCAGTCATGTCTGACTCTAGGGGGCGGTGCTCATCTCCGTTTCCTAGCCGAGGGAGCCAGTGTTTGTCCGCAGACAGTCTCTGTGGTCATGTGGCTGGCATGACTAAACACCAAAGTGCACGGAACGTTGTTACCTGCCCACCAAAGTGGTACCTTTTTATTTGCATGCTTTTGAACTGCAAGGTTGGCAGGAGCTGGGACAGAGCGATGGGAACTCACCCCGTTGTGTAGATTTGAACCGGCGACCTTTCGAACAACCAGCCCAGAAGCACAGTGGTTTAAACCACTGCGCCCCCTGCAGTCCCTGCTACAATTTTAGGACTGGATAATTTTTGGGCTGTTCGTAGTCTTGTTCTGTTGGTTCTTAAACTGGGAATTGCCTTGAGTGCTGTAAAGAGTTTAAGTAAATACATAATTTGCAGCTTGGTCTAGGAAATGTGGTGCCCTGCAGTCCAGTTGAATAGTACCACTGTAGCGATTTCTGATTGGAGGTGAAAGTGTAGACAGGTAATTGCACACATCTGTGGAAGCATCACAGTGAAGGCAAGACTGAAGCTATTTAATCTGGTATGCACAGGTCTTGCTGAGAGATTTCTGATAACTGTTAATGTTCTGAGTACAGTGTGTTCTTCTTAAGTAACTCTTATGTACTTTCTTACCACTTCGAGATGCTTGACTTGACCTGAATGAAATATAACAATTCTGTTGGTTTTAGGCGGTTTTGTTTCTGTTTTTTTTCTGTGTGTTTGGAGTCTAGAGCATCTCATCATTCAGGAAACAACATTTTCAGGGTGGGATGGCAGCAGCAGAATAAAGTACAACATGCATGTCTTTTGTAGGATTATTTATTAGTACTTGATGATTGGTGGGGTTTCTTTTTTAGTTCCTAAAATAAGAGTTCCATTTTGTCTCACCTTTTTATCCCTAGAATGCACACTCAACTGAGTTCTGGAGTTGAATATGTTGAAAGATACAGACAACTGGAGGGAGAAGAGCTGGATGCCTCTGACAGCAATTGGCCTCCCAGTGAACCAGGTAAAAAAATGCCGCCTTTTCTACTTTTTTAACTGTAAAAAGACTTACGCAATTGTGGATAACTTGTAAGGATAGAGTCTGAAATGTTGCATTTGGTAAAGGTTGGATTACCATCCTGCATATGAGGGAATGGTTAGCCTTATGTGTGTGCACTCCCCCCCCCCCAGATCGAACAAGAGGAGTGGAGTATACATTTCATATACTGAAAGAACCTTAGTGGGAGAGAATAATCCTATGGCCCCTAGGCAGCATCTGAGGGACTGTAGGATTTTTTGGATTCCCAGATCCAAGGCTGGAACTTGTAGCTGAGAATTGGAGCTCTGACCTCCTTTCCCTCTTGCAGCTGGCATGGAAAGGACTGCTCTGGCTGTTCCCTGAAGCTGGGAAAACAACTATGGAGAGGGGTCAAAGGGAGCATTTCGGGGGGAGGACAGGCTGGGGAAGCCAGATATGCTGTATCCTGAAGCCACTGCAGCCTCCTTCCTTCCCCCTCCGAGTTGCTCCAGCTGGATAGGCAAAAAGCCTGTCTGACAGAAATGCAGAGTAGCAGAACAGGGACACAAGGATTGCCTCCATCACACCTTCTGTCTTGTATTGGATTCCTGTAAGCCCAGAACTTGGGTGTCTTATGAGCATCCTGATAAAATTGCACCCAGTTGTTCTCAGTAGTACCAGGCATTTGTTCAGGCAAAGCGGTGCACTGGTTTCAGTCCTCCATACTTTCCCATCTCACAGACAAACATTCTTATATTCCCTCGGAAGACTGCATTAGCAAAAAGGTGCTTGTTTTCTGATCCACCCTTAATCTACACAGAGTTCAATCATGGTGCTTTCTCTGGGCTGAGATACAGAATACAGCAATGAGGGGATAAAGGGAGGAACGCATCTTTCCTCAGCCTTTGTCCATTGGGGCCCTAATGATTTCACCCCAACTTGATCTCAGCAACTTGGGCAGAGAGTAAGAGATTATGGGTTTACTGGGAGATGCAGAATCATGAGAATACAATAGAGGTGCATGGAAGCATGTCAGCAGTGAACAAGATGGACAGGGAGTTCTCTTTTTCAAATTTAAAAGTGTTATTGTTTTCACTAAACAAATAATTATTCTGAAGACATTAGACATACTGTGTACAAAGTCTTATTTCTCTCTACAAAATGCTATGTGTTTAGCCTATATTAGAGTTCCGATTCTGTAGCCATTGGTAGAAAATGGCTATCTCTTTCTCACTTGCTTGTAGTACTAGAACATGGGGTGATCCAGTGAACCTGACAGGCGGCAGGTAATTCAAGACCGATAATAGAAGTACATCCCTGCCCTTGGTTATACTAGAAAGGCACTGCTGCAAAATGTAATAATGACTGCCATCTTTTAATGGGACCTGACAAAATGAATGGAGGAGAATCCTATCAGTGGTGACTAGTCTTGATGAGTGCATATTATGCTAATTATCAGATACTCTACATGCCAGTTACTGAGGATACTAGCAGGGGAGGTATACTGTTAGCCTGCTTGTGGTCGTCTGAAAAGCATCTTGGTTCATCAGTGTGGGAGCAGTGCTGGATGGTCTGATCCAGCATAGCTGCTCTTGTGTTTCTAAAGGTGGACAGTGACTTGGTGGCTCTCTGTGGATGAGGGAATTCCAAACAGTAGGGTACCAGTGAAATGGGAAGTTCATTCTGACAATAGAAGTGCTTGCAGGTTATGTTGTCCACCTTGCTGTGTTTTCTTTAAGAAGAGGGTCAGATTTGAACTTTATTTGAATGAAATGTATGGCATGCGATGCAGAAAGATTTTTGTGCACAAAGGGGTTTCATGGAACAATTTATGGAGATGGTGCGGGGAAAATTGTATTGACTTCCCACTTTGGTTTTAACTGGATGACAGGTTGAAAACAATACTTTCAGTTCTTGGATGTCACATGAAGCCTGTAAGAACCAAAGTCAAAATTTTACTATCAGTCCTACATGGTAGGTTGCTATCAATTCCTACTTGGAGTTGGGCTAAAAAGAAAACAAACTGGTTTCCTGGATGTCACCAACATACTTCTAGGCACCTGTTAATGAAGCTTCTGGGGTTTTTCCAGCACTGCCAGAAACATTTTCTCTTAGCAGTTTGAAATCTCTTCTAACATTGGTCAAATCATGCAGAGCTGTTGATATTTCCATACTGACATATTTGAATTTGCCAGAGGGTGGATAGCTGGGTAGCCAGCCAGCATTGTAGTGTAATGACAGAAGGCTGCGGTGTGCATGAACTTTCCTGAGGATTATATTTAGAAAAAATCTAGCCAGAGAGTCTTATTAAAGAGAGTTGGAGGGAGCAGTTTTAATACTCATTAGGGGCACAAGCAGGCCAAAGTTAAATGTCTTTCAGTTCAGTTGATAATGCTGACAACCACTCGTCTGTTATTTCAGCAGAGTTAAGCTTGTTTTCACTGATGTTGGGGCATCTTCTGCTATTTGTGCTTATTAGTTCTATTTCTCACTGAGACTGAGATATATAGTTCAGTTGCATGTATGTATTCTCTTACATACTTTGCTAGAGCCGCTCACCTTAAACAGTAATTGCAACGTTGAAACTGACAAGCTTGCTTCTCTCTATATTTGCATTCAGCATCTAATTGTTACCAATGAACTTAGGAAATAGTTTTCTCACCCCCCCGCCCTGCAAAGTTAAGCAGTGGAAAATTTGCCACCCCATATTGGTGTGGTGGACACCGACTTAGCATGTTTAACCGTCCTGAGACTCTTAAACGCGGACAGTATAGAAAAGTTTTAAATAAATAAATTTATGCATCACACTCGACTGTTTGAACAAAACAGAACAAACCAAAAAAAGAGGCAAGAACTGTGGATGGGAAGAGCATGATTTTAGTCCCTGCATGTGAAGAAAGGGATTGATTCTTTGACAAAATGATCTAGACAAAATCTGTTTCCTGGAAGTCAGGGTTAGTCCTAGAAGGGAAGCTGCATGGTGTCGGTAGCCGCATCTGGGTGGCAGGCAGCTTTGTCAGGATCATGGCACCCAGGAAAAAGTTCAAGCCTTGTTCCCATAAAACATTGTCCTTATCTCTTCCCTAGCAGCTGCTTATCCTTGTCCTTATAGGTTGTCTGTATCTCTTCCCCAGTTTAAAACAAACAACCCAGATGCATAAAATGTGCATTCAGTACAACACGGAGTTGGCTCGGAGGTGTGCTTTGGTTTGGGAATTTTCCAGCTCCCATTCCATGAACCCTTCTGCTGTAGTGCAGGGCATGCTAATTAATTGTTCAGTGGCTTTGCCAGTACATTACATCTGCTCAGACTTAATTAATGTAACTGATTTGCATTGCAATCCTGTGCATGTCTACACAGACAGAAGCCCCATTGAGCTCAATGGGACCTACTCCCAGGTTAGTCTGTGTCGGATTGCCACAATCAGCTGGGGCACTTGAGGTAGGTGCAAGGGATGTTCCTGGTGGTTTTGCAAGGACCGATGACTTGATTGGAGCCCTCCCAGAGCAGAGCTTTTCGTGTGGTAGCCCCCTTACTGTGGCAATCAAGATCAGGCACGCACCAGCAGTGTGATATTTCAGCACATGTTTATTACAAAAAACTGGCCCACTACAGTTTTGTTGATGCTCTGTTTCTTTAAATGTTTAATACATTGTTTTATTCTTTTTAAGTTCCAATATAGTGGCTTTCTTCTTTGTATCTTTTATTAGTCACTACTCTGAAATAGCATACAAATGTTGCAAATAACTTAAACCTTGAAACCTGTACCCAACCCAAACTTACATGGTGTTTTTTTTCTTTTTTACTGTACCCCTTCCAGTCTCTCCTGATTTTCTTATATGGGATAGTTCCTTAATCCAAAGGGTCAGAATGCGTTCCAGCAATTATCTTTAGTGAAGGGGGTCTTTTTGTCCCCTGTCTTAATTTAGGGAAATAAATTGGTGAGAGGTGCTGCAAATTTAAATGGCTAGATTGCTTGCTGCTGCTTCAGGTATCATATGCTATTTGTATGCTGCAGGAATCGAAACCCTGTATCAGCAAGGGCAATGGGCTTTTGTGTGCATGCACAAGCTGGCTTGCTTGCAAAAAAAACCCCCTAGATTTTGCCACCCGAGAAACACTCTTTCATGAATAATGCAAGTTCAGCAAATAAGTGGTGATCCAATTAAAGATTGATTCAAAGTATGGGTAGTATAGAATAATATTATGTGCATCTATGTGGGATAAGGTATGCTCAATAGTAGTGGATCCAAATTATTTAAAGCATGCCTTAAACAGGAGTGAGCACAATGGTTCGCAAAGATGGGGAGAAAAAGACATTGTTTTCATGGCGGAGAAATACCGGTCAGCCTAGCTCAACCTAGCTCATTCCATGCTGTGGCTTTTCTCCAACCTTGTGCTCTTCAGGTATGCTCCTGTAGATCAGTAATGCCCATGGTGGCTGGGAATTACAGAACTTGCATTTCTGGAGGGTACCATGTTGCGTATGTGGTCATGGGTAGAGGATGTTGTTACTGCTATCCAGGTATGGAACCCAGGAAAGTTAGTTATAAAAAACCCTGTCACCTGTGTACACCTGAACAGAAAACGTAGTTTTGCTCTGTTGGCTAACTGAAATGGACAATTCCTAGTACTTTAGAGAGCTCAGATGCCTAGATAACTGCTGTGCTCCATTGGCCATGCTGGGACTGATGGAAATTGTAGTCCAAAATCTCTGGGGAGTACAGGGTTGGGGAAGACTATCACAGAACGTGAATCAGCTGACCTTGCTTTGGATTGTTGACTTCAGTGCATCCCATAGTGCTCAGGTGCTTTAATTTACGTCAGCATTTCTTAAACTGCTAGGTTCCATTCAGTCTAGTCTTCCTTTAGCCCGTGAATGTAAACCCCCTGCTTCTTCCCCAAACCACCTTCCATCCGTCCGTCCGTCCGTCCGTCCTCTCTCTCTCCATCCCTCTAGTCTCTCCCCTCAACCCTCTTGCCTTGCTTGTCAGCATTCTACTTGCTTGGCACACTTATCCCATGCAACAAGCTGTTATTCTTCTAACTGCTTTGTACAGGGGGAAAAAGAGTCTGAAAATGGGAAAAAAATACTGTGAGCAAACAAAGTGCTCAGATATTCAAACTGTTCTGGAACCTAAGTCCTGGTGTCTTCTCTTGAGTGTCTCCTCAGACTTCTCTAGTGCAATCTCGACCATACATCTTTTAGTATCTGGTATAGGTTTTGTACCTTTTCTATTTTCCCTGAAAATCAGATAAAAGGTTTCCTAACTCCCCAGAAGAAAAGGGAAACTGAGTAGCCCAAGCATACTATGGTGGTATAGGAAGGGCTGGAAAATTCTGCCAATGGGGAGCTGCTTATCCCCATGCTCTGACTGTGCTCTTTTTGATCCTGTTTATGATGCAAAAATGAATTAATTGTAAGCTGCTTTATTTGAATATGGGGGTATGGCTGCTCCCATAGCTGGGGTCATATGATTGTTTAATTCTTGAGTGAAGAATTAAATGATACAGATAGGCACCCGTACCTGAAAGATGCAAACAAGCTGGGAAGGGTTCAGAGGAGGGCAACAAGGATGATCCAGGGGCTGGAAGCAAAGCCCTATGAACAGAGAATGAAGAAACTAGGCATGTTCAGCATGAAGAAGAGGAGAGATAGGATAGTACTCTACAAGTACTTTAAAAGTTCTCACAAAGAGGAAGGACAGGATCTCTTCCCTACCAACCCAGAGTGTAGGACATGGAATAACAGGCTCAAGCTAACCGGAAGCCAGATTCCAGCTCAACATCAGGAAGAACTTTCTGACTGTTAGAGAAATATGACAGTGGAACCAATAACCCAAGGAGGTGGTGGAGCATTTAAGATGCAACCGGGGAGCAGTCTGAGAGGGATGTTTTAACTTGGTGTCCTGCACTGAGCGCAGGGTTGGACCCAATGGCCTCTGGCCCCTTCCAACTCAAATACCCTGTGACTCTGTATCAACAAAGCTTAATTCAATTTTTTTAAAAGTAATAACGATTTTAAAAGTTCTCTCCTGAGTTTTATAATGGCATCACTCCTCTTGCCTCTTACTGTCACCCCTGAAGTCCCACTGTTGTATGCGCAGCCAGCATCTTGCTTTCTCTGCTGCCGCTGCTCAGATGTCTTCAGTGCCGCTGGCTCCTCATCCTGGTCCTCTGCTTGGGTGCTCATTAAAAACCCACTCCCCCCCAGGCCTCCCCCTCCCTCTCCCTTCCCTTCTTCTCTAATCTAGGTTGTCAGCATTCTCCTTACTAGGGTTGCTCATTCAATATGTCAAGACTTTCAGATAAGGGAAAGTCTAATAGCACTTCATAGCACTTCAACCAGGGATTTCTAATAGCACCACCAAAAAATTCCTCTATGGTTTTCCCCTGCCTCCTGGTTTGCTTTGTTTCAGCTGCCCAATTGGTCGCTTTCTTAAACAAGAGTCAGAACTCTTTGATGATATAGTGCATCTTTGGGCTTTGTTGCCTTTGATAGCGACACTGCATTTTCTGATCTTCTTGTCTGTGTCTTCAGGACCTCAGCGCTCTCATTATGAATCCAGTCCTGGGGCTGTCGGCAATTACAAATACCCTGATTTACCCATATCAAAATACAAGGAAGAGGTAAAAATTGACTTACTGAAACTACATTGTGATGTCTTTCTCCATCCCGGTCTTTTGCTTGATGGAGTTTTGTTTGGAGTGGGAATTGTCGTTAACAGCCTTTGAAAAGGGGTTTTGTTTTGCAAGTTGCAAATAACCTTCTGCCTCACATTTTTGGTGTGCTGTGTGTTCTCTCTCTTAGGCTTTTTGCGTGTACATACTTCTGGACCCACAGAGTTAATGTTTGCCTTGTTCTTCGTCATGGCCTCTGTGCATCACACATATGGGTGCTGCACCTGTGCAGTGCCTAGGCCGGAAGATTAGAAAACTAACGGTTTTTGGCGGGAAAAAGCTCTGCTCGCTCCCCCCACAGTATAAATAGAGCAGAGCGTCCGCCATTTTACTCAGAATTCTTTGCGACCGCCATTTGCTGTGCCTCGTGCCTGTCGGTCTCTCGCTTAGATTTTCGCCTTGTGCTTCTAACGGTTATACCTTATTCTACTTACCTCATTCCATGTTATATTCCCAGTTCTTTCTTCTCTTCCTTGTTGTAGTTTTTTCTTCTATCTCTCTAAAAAAAACAAAAAACCAAAAATATTATTCTTACCCTCTGTACTATCATCTCTTCCTTCTTTTTTGCGATGGCACAGCGGGAGGCATTCCGCAAGTGTAGTGAGTGCGGCTCCAAAATGTCTCCCGTGGACCCGTAGGACTTATGCCTCCTCTGCCTCGGCGAGGGGCATAGGACCGACAAGTGCGGGCATTGCCTGGCCTTTACTAAACAGGCCAGGAAGAATAGGGAGAATCGTCTCTGTACGCTGCTTTGGGATCAGGCCTTGCTCCAATCAGACCAGTTCGTCCCAAGGCCTACCCCTTCCTCGGCTGTACCACCGCAGCGCTCCGCCTCTGCTTCAGCCGCGCCCTGTAAGTGCCCCGCCTCAACATCGGCCGTGCCACCGCAGCGTCCTTCGGACAAAGGCGCTGCTTCAACGGTGGCGCAACAGCTACCTTCTCCTCCAGCTAAGCAAAAGGAGAAGCGTAAACATTCAGAACCGGACAAATCCTCTGTGCACAAAAAGCCGAGGAAAGATAAGGCGGCTAAGGCAGCCCATAAGGGCAAGAAACTCGACCGCCCAAACACTGGGGCTCGGGTTCGTCGGGGTTCTCTGTACCGACTGCCGCTACGGTACCAACTCCCTTGGGACCGGCCCTGCAATTGGCGATGCAGGTGACTCCTCCGGGATCCCCCAGGCCTGTGGTGAGACCATGTCTCCCCCAGGTCTCTGATTAGAGATTCCCCACCGAGGCAGCGTTCTCTGACTCCGATGCCTACTGCTGGGCCACCTGAAGGAACACAGTCGCTGCCTAGGGGTAGGAGCCGCTCATCGGAACGCCAGGGGGATGACTGGCTTATGCCGGGTTATGGCGGCTTCCCAGGCTGGAGTGGATATCCACCTTATTACCCTCGGGACCGTCGTTCACCATTGATCCTGAGAGAGGCACCGTCCATGTCTGGCCACACGGAATGGAGACCTCCACCTTCTCCTGAGACCTCCTCATCTAGCGAACACTACCGCTACCACCAGGATTCGGACGAGTCGGAAGTAGACTCCACGTCCCCAGATGTGGCCATAACTTCCCAAGACCCTGGATCC
The DNA here is from genome assembly GCF_004798865.1 of Varanus komodoensis. Classification (NCBI taxonomy): domain Eukaryota; kingdom Metazoa; phylum Chordata; class Lepidosauria; order Squamata; family Varanidae; genus Varanus; species Varanus komodoensis. Next base: position 54,675,039 of record NW_025335761.1, read on the forward strand.
CTGGACGAGCCTCATGTTTCCTTCTCAGAACTAGTTTCTCATCTGGTTCGGTCGCTGGAAATAGAGGCCTACCATCGTCCCGGCCCCAGCACCGACCGATTTTACAATATCGTCGGGGAGGGCAGTCCGCAACCATTGCCTTGCCTCTTATTACCGCGCTCCGCCACACAATGGTCCAGCCCTGGGACCAACTGGCACAACTGCAAGCAACCTCTCGTCGGTACGAGACTATGTACTGGGTCAGAGAGGAAGATATCCGTTCTTGCTGTGCCACCCTAAGCCCAACTCTGTGGTGGTCGAGTCGTCCCAGGGCAGGGAGGCTCGGGGCCATACAACACCCCAAGGTAAAGAAGGGAGGAAAGTTGATATGATTGCACGTCGGGTCTATGCGGCTGCAGGACTCGGCGTGCACATATCAAATTATGAGGCTACTCTGGCACGTTACCAGTACTTAATAATGCAGAAGCTGGATAACGTTGCCTCCTCCCTTCCAGACCAACAGGCAGACCTAGCCAGGGTCTTTATAAAAGAGGCAATGCAGGTGGCCATACAGCAGTTATCCACAGCAAGACATCACGTGGACACTGACTCTCGGGCCATGGTCAGTGCTAATTCCTTACGACAACATGCGTGGCTCAGGAATTGTAATTTTCCTGAAGAAATGAAGAGGAGGATAGAGGAGATGCCATTCGATGGCACTGGCCTCTTCCATGCGAAGACCGATTGAAAACTCAAAGCCATCCACGAATCCCACATGACAGCGCATCGCATGGAGCTCCCACTAACTAAACGTAAGTGGCCATGGTCCAGGCCTTATGGACGCCAGCAGTACCAACCTCACGAACACTACCAGCAGAGGCAGCAGCATAGAAGGCAACAGCCCCAACAGCGCTTCTCCCAGGGCCGTTGGCACTTCGACTCCGAGAAATGCCCTCATTGACGGTCCCAGCGAACCAATTCATCTTTCCACCCCCCACCTTCCCCTTTCCCTTTTGGGAGCCGGCTCCAAAGCTGACTCCCCATTTGGGAGTCCATTACATCTGATAGGTGGGTGTTGTCCATCATTCAGCTCGGATATAGAATAGAATTCGACACCATTCCATCGTCGAGCCCTATCCAATTTACGCCACCATCTTTGGTTTTGTGCGATGAAGTCTACCAGCTTCTTCGTAAAGGTGTGATTCGGCAACTCTCTCGCACCGATGGGCTTCACGGATTCTATTCTCGATGTTTTACGGTCCCCAAACGGGACGGTGGTCTTCGACCTATTCTGGATCTGAGGAATGTCAATAAATACATTAAACCAAAGAAGTTCCGGATGACCACCTTACAGAATATCCTTCCATTGCTGAAAAAAGGGGATTGGTTCGCCTCATTGGACTTGAAGGATGCTTATTTTCATTTCTCTATCCATCCTTCCCATAGACACTTCCTGCGTTTTACTGTTGGGTCCGATATTTTCGAATTCAATGTACTCCTGTTCGTTCTAGCTACACACTGAGAGTTTTTACAAAATGCATGGCCCCAGTATGCGCTCACCTACGGCTTCGGGGTATACAAGTCTACCCCTATTTAGATGATTGGCTCACTGTGTCACAGACTAAGGACAACCTCCTTGCGGCCGTCCATACGACTTGTACTTTGCTTGATGACCTTGGACTATGCATTAATTTTAAGAAATCGTCACTTATCCCGACACAGGTCATCGATTTCATCGGGACACGTATCGACTCCATTCTGCAAAGAGCGTTTCTTCCTCCATCCCGTGGAGCCACGCTGTGTGCCCACTTCCATCGGATCCGACGACTAGGGACAGTGCAAGCCGTCACCATACAAAGACTACTGGGGCACATGGCAGCCTCAGTGGCCATTGTGCCTTACGCAAGACTCAGACTTCAGCCGCTTCAATTGTTCTTCAACAAATTGTTTCACTCGCAACGGGATTTACAAACCAAGCTTCTTCGGATCCCATCCTCGGTCCTTCACTCCTTGACATGGTGGACTGTTGCACGCAACCTATCTACAGGCATTCCGTTCCGTCAGCCCCAACCAACTGTGACATTGTACACCGATGCGTCCCTCATTGGATGGGGTGCGGCATGTGCAGGACTTCGGGTCCAAGGGGCTTGGAATCGACAAGAAACGGGGAGACACATCAATTTCCTTGAGCTTCTAGTGATTTTCAACGCTCTCAAATCTCTTGAAACCGTTATACATAGCCAAGTTGTGCAGATTGCGTCCGACAACGTGGCTGCTGTCTTCTGCGTCAACAAACAAGGCAGAACGAGGTCTCCGCTCTTGGCCCGATTGTCAATGCAGATCTGGGATTGGTGCATCCCAAGGGACATAATGCTACTGGCGGTGCACCTTGCACGGATCAACAACGTAGAAACGGATACACTGAGCAGGCAGATGTCAACGACCCACGAGTGGGAGTTGGACCGGATGATTTGCAACAAACTATTCCAGTTGTGGGGATACCCGGACATAGACTTGTTCGCTACCCGAACGGACGGGGTATGCGAATGGTTTTGCTCCAGAGCTGATATCGGACAGGACTCGAGGGGAGATGCCCTCATGGTCGATTGGAGCAACCTGTTTTTCTACATGTTTCCTCCGATTCCCCTTCTGATGAAGGCGGTATCGAAGATTGTCCAGGACAATGCTACAGGGATTTTGATAGCCCCATGGTGGTCGAGGCAACCCTGGTTCACTGCTCTCCTCCTTCAGTCCAAAGGTGTTTTCTGTCGACTTCCACCGGTTCCTCACTTGTTGATGCAGTGCAACGGAGCAATCCGACACCCGGACCTAGCTTCGCTCAAACTGACAGCATGGAGCATTTGCTAGATTCGGTCTCTCTATCGGTTCCGTTACCATATCGATCCATGAAATCCTCTCCTCAACTGCATACGCAACCGACTCCTCCTTCGGCGCCAACAGAAGCAGTCTCGGGACCAACGTTTTTACGTCTTGTTATCCAGGCGATTCTTGAATCTGCAGTAAGACCTTCCACACGCCGGTCTTACTCAGCAAAATGGAAAAGATTTTCCTCCTTTGCCAACCGTCATTCTTTTTCTCCAGAATCGGCATCCGTTGAGAACATTCTACAATTTCTGTTCGAACTTCACCATTTGGGACTTAAGCCTTCGTCTATAAAGGTTTACACGGCTGCTATCTCACGTTTCTGTGGTACCATACAAGGCTCATCGGTTTTTTTGCAACCTCTGATTCATCATTTTCTTAAAGGACTACTAAATTTACACTCGTCAATTCGCCTGGTCATGCCGACTTGGAGCCTTTCTGTTGTACTCCAAGCGCTAACAAAGCCACCCTTTGAACCTCTGGCGACGGTGGATCTGCGTCTTGTATCATGGAAAACTGCCTTCCTTGTTGCGTTTACTTCAGCCAGAAGGGCCAGTGAACTTTGTGCTCTATGCATAGACCCATCATTTTTGAATTTCCACAAAGAAAAGGTGGTTCTTCGAATGGACTCAGCGTTTCTTCCTAAGGTAGCAACATTGTTTCATTTGAATCAGGATATCGTCTTGCCCGCATTCTTTCCATCTCCATCGACTCCGATTGAACGCTCTCTCCATACACTTGATGTTCAGCGCTGCCTTGCTTTTTACAGATCTTGCACAGAATCCTTTCGGAATTCTAACAGACTTTTCATTAAATATACTGATAATGACAAAGGTTCTCTAGTCTCCTCTCAGCGATTATCTAAATGGATTGTACAGACCATAGTGTTGGCCTACCAGTTGGCAAGAATGGACTTACCTACACTCCCGAGGGGCCATTCTACGCGAGCAATAGCGACTTCGTTGGCTTTTGCTGCAGGTGTCCCAATTCAAGATATTTGCAGGGCCGCGACCTGGGCTGCTCCGTGTACTTTCGCCAAGCATTATCAGCTTGATGTGCGCGCCAGACAGGACTGTTGTTTTGGCAGAGCAATGCTCTCTGCCATTCTTCAGTGACAACATCTCCCTCCTCCGAGTCTGGTAAGCTTGCTAATCACCCATATGTGTGATGCACAGAGGCCACGACGAAGAAAAGCAGGTTGCTTATCTGTAACTGATGTTCTTCGAGTGGCCATCTGTGCATTCACACAACCCACCCGCCGGCCCCACATGGTGTTGGTGAGTGGGCTTGTTCTTTTATATCGGTCCTGTACTAATTTTACGGTACTGATGTTGCTTGTTGTAGTACTGTCATTGCCTACTAGGGGGCGAATGTCGGTCTTCAAGACTGAGTAAAATGGCGGATGCTCCACTCTGTGGGGTAAGGGAGCGGAGCTTTTTCCTGCCAAAAACCGTTAGCTTTCTAATCTTCCAGCCTAGGCACTGCGCAGGCACAGCACCCATATGTGTGAATGCACAGATGGCCACTCGAAGAACATCAGTTACAGGTAAGCAACCTGCTTTTCTGGATAGTGCCTGCATTCCTCTTATTCAGGGGTGCACGGCCTTTCACCTCCAGAGGCGGCATTTGATGCTGACTTAAGGAGTTGGGTGCTACCAGTGCATGCATTCCCCTCCCAGTGATCCTGGTAAACATTGCTCTTCCCCCCTAGTAGCAGCAGTGGTGAAAGAACAGTCTGTATGAGGATTGCTGTCTGTCCTCTCATCCCCCCAGCAATCCTTATACAGCTTGCTCTTTCAAAGAGAAAAGAGAGGAATGAATTCAGTGGTGTGGAGCAGGGACTAAAGAATCCTTGGGGGCTGTAGCTAAGACCTTAGGGGCAGTTGCAGCCCCCTCCCCAGGCCATGGCTTGTGTTCCTTTCCTTTTAAGGAACAGGTTCACCCTTTGGTTGCTGCTAAAACTGACCCTTACTCAAGATGCTCAGGTGATGGGAAGGGGCACAAGGTCCTTTTCTTCAACTCTGCTTGGTGTGCCAGCTGCACTCCTATCATGGGAAACTGTGTTGCCACAATTATTTATACTTTGGTAGTTTCCAGGTTGAGTTCTTCCAAAGAGTTAGGCTGCCTGCTTAATTGGAGCATTATTTAGGATGTGGCAGCCAGACTGATGACTTGGCCTCTCAGCATAACTCTCCAGTGTACTATCATTTAATAGCACTTTCCACTAATGGATGGTAAAACCAACAAAACCCACAGGGTCCCAAGCTCCCCACTGCAGATATAGATTTCCGGAAAGCGGTTCTATTCATGTGGGGCATATAAGCAGACTGGGTAGGGTCATGAAGAGGACAGGAAACTTGGGGCAACTGAAGATGTTGGAGTTGAATGAGTGAATGTTACAGACAGGGGAATAATGAGAACTGATAAGATAAGAGAAGGCCATATGGAAAACCGAAAGCTGGGGTGGGGAATCTCTTTCCACCACAAGACCATGCTTAGTTCTCAGGGGCTGCATTGCACGGATTAGTGGGGGCAGGCATGCTAACCTATTTTAGCTTGAAACACGCACTTGCTTGTAACTAAGCCTGAAAGTAGCCCTTTCAACCTTTTAGAATTGGTACTGCACAAAGGTCAGGAACCCATCCATTGTGGTTGAGGTCAGGCGTTGGGGGAACAGAGGCGGCTTTCTGGGATTCCCAAAGGGTTGAGAATAATATAGGATGGGGGACAGAAGACAAACTTGCTTTAACCCATGCTCTGACTCAGTCTCTGGGTGAGCAAAGAGAACCAACTGAAAGTAGTCAAATAGGACAAAAGTAGAGAAATTAAAATGGTGGTCCATCATCCTTCTGATATGATGCAGTTCTAATTTTCTTCCTGAATTCTTTTACATGCAGTTAATTTCCTTGATAGAAAGGAACTCGGTGATCATTGTACATGGATCTACTGGGAGCGGCAAAAGCACTCAGGTTCCCCAGTATGTCCTGGATCACTGTATGCAGCACTCCATCTACTGCAACATCGTTGTTACTCAGCCGAGGAAGATCGGGGCCAGTAGCATTGCAAGGTGGATCAGCAAGGAGCGGTCCTGGCCTCTGGGCGAACTGGTGGGCTACCAGGTATGGTAGTCTCTTCCACAGGGTTTGAGTAGAGGATGCTGTTGAAGTGTCACCTGTGCTGTTTCTTGGCTAATTTCCAGAGTCCTCAGAAAGAATCCTAATTTGATTTCTTGTTGCCTGCTCTTCTGAACACATTTCTGTTCCAGGGCAGGTTCTTGTTGGTGATGGTCAGTTGAGGGCCAAGCAGCTGCTCAGAGCCAGGAGCTTAATGGGTGTGCTTCTTTACAGATCAACCTTTCGGCTAAATTTGGGTTTTTAAAAATTTAATCATTAATCATATTCTTAATAGTAAACCCTTAGTGTTCAGGTGGCACCCCATTTATGCAATCAGTTCCCCAAGGATGTATTCCTGGCACCTGTACTCTTTTTCTTTTTGATGCCAGATGAAACCCTTTTTTTTTTAAATTCCCCAGGTATTTTAACAGACAAATTCTAGTTTTAATGCTGTCTTTTATATTACTGCTTCACCTGTGCTCCAATTTGGTTATGGTGGCAGTGGGGATGCTGTTTTACTGGCTGTTTTAGTGGGTTTTTGTTGGTTTATTGCCTTATTGGGATATGTTGTTTGTTTTTATGTTTTTTTTACTTTGTTACCTGCCTAGAGAGCCTTCAGGCTATTGGGCAGTATAAAAATGACATAAATGAAATAAATAAAATTCGCCAGCCAGTGGGCCATAGTGGCACGTAGTGGTTAGTATGTTTGACTGTGACTTGGATGACCTGGGTTTTAATCCCCATTCAGCCATGAAGCTCACTGGGTGACTTTGGGTCAGTTGCTGACTCCGAGCCTAGCCTACCTCACTGTTGTCGTGAGGATAGAATGGAATAGAAGAGAAAGGACTGTGGAAGCTGCCTTGGGCTTCTTGCAAGAAGAAGAAAAGGTGGTGGTGGTGATACTTGAATATATCGCAGCATTTCACAGTATTCATAACGTTGTGTAAATACCGTTGAAGTAAATGCGACTGCTTTATCCTGAGATGTGTGTGATGTTTTTCAGGTTGGCTTAGAAAAGATTGCAACCAAAGACACAAAACTCATTTATGTGACAACTGGCGTTCTCCTTCAGAAAATAGTTGGAGCCAAAAGCCTCTCAGAGTTCACCCACATCTTCATAGATGAAGTAAGCCTGGGGGTGATGAAAGAGCACACTGCAGTCGCGTGTCAACTAACCTAGAGGTTTTAATATATAAGGTTTTACACAGTTTAGGACCACGGCACCTATTGGAGCACCTCTTCCAACCTCTTTCTTCCACCTTGGTGAAGAGATCCAGAATTCCCTCCTGTTTCCCTCTTTATTGAGCATGAATGTTCCCTGAGCTTTTCGGAAGCGGTAGCACAGCATTAAATGGCCCAGATGGGACAACTTACCATGGTTACTTTTAAATCAGGAGTTGCAAACTAGCCTCTAACCTCATCTAACCTTATCTGCAGACTGCCTTGAGTTCTGCTAATGTTAATTCTTCACCCTGGTTAGCAGCAAGGAAGAAAGGACAGTTGGGAAATTTGGAAGTGTGGAAATCTACAGCACACGCCCAAACTCCTCTCTAAATATGGTGAAGAGATCAAAAATGTTAATCTCAGAGCCCAAATAGACATCTGTAAAATAAGCTTATTTTTTGTGCGGTCCTGACATCTGATTATTTTTAGGTGCATGAACGTACTGAAGAGATGGATTTCTTGCTTTTGGTGGTCCGGAAACTGTTGCGCACCAATTCACGATTTGTGAAGGTAAATTAGAACTGGCAGTTGAGATGTTTGCTAAATAAATAAATAAATAAAATGACTTGCTATCATTCATTGGTGGGAGACTAATCCCCAGTATTTTGCAGATAGCAACTGTCATGGCTTTCCAAACAGCCTTTCAGCCTCACAACAGGGCCAGAATAGAACTTGGCAGTGAGCATACAGAAACAAAGGACCCATGCTGAAAGAGCTGTGGCAAAAAATTTTGTGCACCAAGGATCCTCGGAGAAAGCTGCAGTATGTAGATTAGGGGTGAGGAACTTCAAGCCTGCAAAACAGTTCCCACCCATTGTGGTTCCTGATCCAACCCATGGAGGAACTTCTGTGGAACCAGCCCCTGGTTTTTCAGTTTTTGTTCTAAATTTGGGGCAGAGCATTCCTGTGGCCCATTGGCAACATCTAGAAGGCCATAGGAGTCTTTGGATTCTGACCTTGCAGAGATTCTGACCTTGCAGCTGGATGTCTGCACTAAGATCCCCCTTCGTGCCTTACAGCTGATGAGGAAAGGACCATCCTGGCTGCTTCTCTGAGATCATGAGGTAGAGTTTGGAGAAGAGGTGGACAGAGTGTTCCAGGAGAGGGGAGTGGAGGCGACTGGATCCGCCAGGGTACGATGTCTCCTGGTGGTGCTCCAGCTACCTTTCCTCTCTGTCTGAAGTGCCACACTTAGGTGAATAAAATTATTCACCTAAATATTTTGTTTATTTTTTGCCAGGGTGGAAGAGCCCAAAGGCAATGGTGGCCTTCCATAAGATGCCCATGGGCATTCCGTGTCTGTACTGTATTCTAAAACTTTGCATTGCAACTAGGTGCTATTCATTTTGATTTTGCACCATGGTTTTAAACTTTTATATTGCACTTTATCGTTTCATGTTTTTAAATGTTATGAACTGCTTAGAGACCTTTGGCTTTTGGGCAGTACAAATAATTTCATGCACATGATACAGAAAGAGGCTTGGAGAACTGTGGAGAAGCACAGATAATAGTGAAGTGGGTGGGGTCATTAATACATGGGGAACTGCTTTGGCAGTATGTTTCTGCTTTCCTGCTAAAGAAACTGGACCTGGTCTGAAAAAGCCCCCCCCCCCCCCCAGCATGTGAAAGCCAAGGCAAACAAGGTAAGCAACTTAAAGCCCTTGCAATCAACAAGAAACAGTGGGTTCAGAAGACTTAATGTTCCCCACTCAAGGGTGGACCATGGGGGAGTGTGAATCAACATGTGGATTATCATGTTGTCTGAACTTGCGTGCTTCCTGGGGAATGCTGGAACTTGTAGAACTCTTTTTTGTCAAACAAGCTCAGGATTGTGCTGTTAACTAACTCTGGTCCCTCTCACTCTTTCAGTTCTTTTTCTGTCTTCTCTCCCTGTCCTTCCAACTGATCATTTCACGCTGACTTGAGCCTGTCCATTAATCTGGCCATGGATATAAATCATTCTACTTTTGTGTTTTACTTGCATGGTAATAAGTCACGTTCAGTGGCTTCTAAAATTGTTTGTATGCTGTTCCTTTCAATAGGTAATTCTGATGTCTGCAACAATCAGCTGCCAAGAATTTGCCCACTATTTTGCAGTTCCCATTCGCAACAGACTTTATCCAGTGTATGTGTTTGAAGTGGAAGGCAAACCCCATACTATTGAAGAATATTACCTGGATGAGCTGAAGTCTATTATCAGTCATATTAGGGTATGGAAAACAAGTCAACATTTTTGTTAAAATGGGCATCTAAAATACTTAGGGTGGCATTGAAAATAAGCAAACTGTCTTAAAATTCTTAAATTTTCCTTCTGTCCTGCATCTAGCAAAAGCGTAAAAACTTCAGCAGGTATGAAGGCTGGAGTACATCACTTAGTCATCTGTTTTCTCCTTTTGTGATATTACACCCATGTACACATTTTTGGACCCTGCTGGCTGCTTCATTTCTGCCGTTCTTCTCAACCCTGTTGCTGTCCCATTCTGTGCTCCCTTGATGCTTACAGAGCTCCAAGGGGTTCTACTGAGTGGACAATGGGAAGGTGTTGCTTAAGCAGGAAGCCAAGGCCTAGGCTGTCAAGAATTTGCAATATGGTCAGCTCCATTTCCTTTGGAGGAGCTGACTGAACTGGGGAAGTTCTGCTGGAGACTTTTCCAGATTATTATAAAACTGTGTCTTCTGGCCAGGAGAATCCTCAATAAGAGACCAGTTGACCAACCCCGCAGAAGTAGCCTGTGTGTCATTTTCATCTAACTCTTCTGCCACATACTGGAACGCCTGAGGACTGGGGCTCAACAGAGATATATTTCAGATGCAATCCAAAGGGCATAGATAAAGGATTGCAGCCACAAAAAGCAGAGTCTTTGCAGGGAGAAAAGACCTTGAGATCATGGGTGCGGGGGGGGGGGGGACCTGTTTTACCTGTAACACAAATGCCATAGGTGTGAACAGACTGTTAACATCGTCACAGAGTACAGAGTATCTCTGTTTGGAATGGCCATCATGTCATGGCCTCACTCTTGAGATAATGCAAGCACTTTCTGTCATCCCATGGAGAATCAGTCAAGCCTTGCACTTTTGAAAACATCCTTATTTTAAAGCTGGTTAAAGGTCTGCACTGTCAGTGTAACATGTACTAATGGCTGAATCTTACTGAAGAACAGATTAATAGTTTTGGACATAATTTTTTGGAGTGGGGAGAGGGCAGTAGGAGATGAGATGAGTAATTGGCTCTACACATGCTAGGCAGATCTGACAATGAGCAAAGGGAAGCGAATGGGCTCCTTCAGTCACTGAGGTCTTGCTATGCTAAGGAACAAAAATATCTCTCCTGTAATAACAATGGCCTGTCAGCATTCATAGATGTGTCCGTGATGTGTCAGCACTCACAGACAGCTCAGATGGAAGATTATGTAATAGCTGATGCGTGTGAGGGAGGCCACTTAGAAAGCCAGGAAGTTGCTAGGCAGTCCCTCCCTACCAGGCCAGATTTGCTGGATGCACAATCATTACATTCCTGTGCCTGGTGTTCTAATGGACTACAACACCCAATGCATGTGCTGGCTGGGGATGATGGGGGCTGTAGTCTAGCACATCTGAAAGGCTTCCTCTTAGTATTCACTAATGATTACAGTTACATCCTACCTTTTCCCCCCGCTAGCAGGAAAGGTGGTCTTTTTCTCCATTTTATACTCAAAACAAGCCTGTGAGGTAGGTCATGCTGAGAGTCGTGCATTTGGCCCAATGTCACCTAGTGAGTTTTGGGGACTAGAACCTGGATTTCTTGAGTCCCAGTCCAGCACCCAAAACACTACAACGCACTGCTTAGCCTGTCGCCCCTTTCAACCTTGACGGCTTTATGAATAGAAGAGGGGTTGCTCTAGATTCTTGACTTTTTCTGCTTCTTTAAGACTACAAAGCTATAAGCCTCAACATTTTTGTTTACAGCTTGCTACTGTATTTCCCCCTTCCTCCTCCTCTCCCTGCCTGGCTGCACTCTTCTCTTTGTTTAGTAGGGAGGAAAAAATGCAGTGGTACAGGCAATCGTGTGTTGTATCTTAAGGGCAACTCCAGAACAAAAAAAACCCAACTTGTGGATATAATCGAGGGAGAGAAGGCACAAAGCTGTGTTTTCTGACTGGATGATGATGGTTTTGCCGTTTTAAAATACAAATGTTGCAGTAACCCTGTGACAGAGAGTGTGCTCTATTTCATCTAGGGAAGCTAATGCTACTAACCATTTTTAGTACTAACTACTAACTTTCCATACACTAAGTACACAATGGCTTGAAGCCTGATGCTATACAGAGGCAGTGGTGCATCTCCAGAATCCGGTGCTGAGAAACGGGAACTGGGGAGCTGGCTGTGGAGTGCTTTTCAGTTGTCGCTCTTGCATGCAGGACCACAGAGAGGGCCGGCATTCACGCAGGTGTATGTTGTGGCAATGAAAGGAAATCCAAGTTAGAAGTCGGCAACTCTGCTTGGGGCAACTGCTCATAACTTGGAGCCCTGCGATAGGAAGGTCTGTGTAACCGGCCCAAAGGTCTCACGACCTCACAGTGCTTCTTAGCTGGTTGACAAAATCAAAAAGCCAAGTCACTGTTCTGTTTACTGCCTTCTTTTTGTATGGAAGACCTCAAAACTTGTTTCTGAAGCTTGGCAACTTCTGCTTCCCCTGTTTTCATCTCAACCCTAATTTCAATTGAATTTTCTGGTTTCCATCAGTTCAGAAGCTGTGAATCTCCCCCCTGCTTCCCCCTTAAGATTAAATTTCAAAATGAACAAATCTTGGAATAAAAAATGCGAGAATCTGTCTGAAAGTAATTTCACAACTGGTAGCTTCATGAAAAAGCTGTGCAAGTCCTCTGAATATCATGCATCTGAAATTAGCAAGGGCCAATCTAGTTGACAATATTTTCCTGAACTGATTGCAGCAGCTCTCAGATCTCTTTCGGATAGGGTGGCGATGGTGGTCTTTTGCCAGCGTCGTGGCCTCCCTGCTTCAGTCTGGTCCTTTCCAGATCGATGGTTTTATGATTTCACATCAAAATAGATCATGGTCTGTCTTGGTTCAAATCGCTTTGCACCCAAGAAGGATTACTAAGTAGGTCAGAAGCCACTCAAGGAAAACCTGCCGTCTCCAATTACTGAGCAGTGTTCCAGCAAAGGAAATTTCTCCATAAATCCTACTTCTGCTTCTGCCTTGAAGCATCACTTTTTGATATCTGAATCTTGAGTAAATGTTATCTTTTCTAAAAAAAATTTAGGAGTCCATGAAGCATCCCCTTACGAGTTTCACCTCTTCCTAAGCTGCAGGCTTCCGTGATGCTTTGAGCATCAGCTGCTGAGATGTCTCAGGAGCTGGCCTGGAGGCAACTTGTAGAGAGCTATGGCTGCAGGTCCAGCTTATTAAGTCAGCATAGTTGGTGAGGAGGGGGATGGGATGATGTTGAAGAGGGCAGAAGAGGTTCAGAGAGGGGAGATAGCGAGCCAGACCTCTTGCTCCATTGGCTGTGGTTGTGATGTGCCTTCAAGTCATCTCCGAATTAGAGCAAACTGTTCGATTGCTTGGTAGTTGTTATTACAGATATAGCCTGTCTTTTTCCCCCTGCAGGAAATCCAACCTGGCTTGTAAGGTCCTTCTCCTATTCTCAATTTTATTCTCATGACATGAAGTAGAAGAGGCTGAGTTTCTCTGAGTGGCCCAAAGTTATGGCTAAGTGGGGATCGAGTCCTAGTCCAGGGCTCTAACCACTATAATATACTGACTCTAACACGTCAGTGAGTTTCAGTTTGTTACGAGTGGGCTAGTATGGCTGTATTCCCAAATGCTACTTTGAGCATCTCCTTTATGAAGGTGAGACAGTCCCGTTAGAGAAATATGGGAGGAATTTATGTTATAAAATGTCTGGATTGCTTTTCATAAAAAAGTACCTAAAATTATTCACGTGGTCAAATCAGAATTAATATACAATGCTCTCACTCTAACTTACTTCGCAGGGTTATTAAGAGGATTAAATGGAGGGGTCTGGGACCAAGTAAACCGTTTTGTATTCCTTGCAAGAGGAAAAAAGTGAGCCAGAAACGCCATCATGCAGTTTGCCCACTTAGGCTAAACATTCTTCTTTATATTCTCTTGTTACGAGAGAGCTTTGACATGTCTTTTAAAAATGTATTTGCTTTGCTTTGTATAGACGGCTGTTGATCTTCTCAGAGGCAATTTAGTAGTTGCCTTTGTTAGAGGAGAGAGATACTTTGGAGTATTTTAAGGCAAGAACATGGTTAAAATATACTTGCTACTTCTTCAAGTAGGCTCCTAAGAAATCTGTATTATTGGCCAAAGTTGTCTTTGTTAGAAATGATCTTGATTTGAATGGGTCACTTCTGACAAGCTACATTAACCTGTGTGGACTCATGTCTTGGTCAAATTGCAGCCTTTCCTGATAAAACCCCATGGCAGCTCTGTCAGTTTCAGGGATAGCAAAGAGAGGCTTCAACAAGGTGAAAAGATGTGCACTGAAAGCTACTGAAGCAGAGAATCACAAACTGATAGCTCTACAATCCGACATAGAGGAATGGAAAAATCCTTGGCGGAGACAAGCACTTTGCAGCCCTTCTTAAAAACATGAAAAGAAAACTCTACAACCCATCCAAACTTTCCACAATCACTGCCTCAGGATTAACATTACTTACCGAAAATGTATACACTTGCACAAGCCTTGCCTTAATGGTGACTTAGTACAAGGGTTTTGTGTTTGCCTGGAAGATAACCTATTTTATGTATAAACCTCTGTTTAGGACATCTTGCATAGCACTTGTGCAGGTTTGTTTCTGTTTACACTAGAGGAGGCCAACTTGTGGCCTTCCAGATGCTTTGTCCTTCATCTCCCATCAGCTGTAGTTAGTATAGCTCTGTTGCCCACCCCAATTTTCACCATTTGTTTAAGCTGACCATAAACATGCAAATATGTTTGCAGAGTTTGTTTTTTATATCATAAGACCAATACATAATATGAAACAAACACTTTGAAGTGTACTTTATTTAAACAGGGAAAATTAATTTGAACCATCTGCAACTTGCGTGCTCTTAATTCGGTCTTTAACCAAGGGTGACAACACTCTCTTTGCAGAAATTGCAAGTTCTGTCTTTATCACTGAGGCTTCTGACATGGTGTCCATAGACACCACTCTGCCTGCATGCAGCTTTCTTGGTGTCCACATGTACCATATCCTGATTTTTTAAAATATTAGGTTTGTTCGTTTGTGTTCTAAACTTGGAGGTTGACCTGCTGGAAAACAACATGTCAGCCACCAGTGCTATCTTTATTTCCAGAAATTCCTCTAAGTATGCCCCAAAGGCATTCTTAGAAAATAAAAATGGCAGATGTCTGCAAGTCAAAACTCTGTCTTGAAGTTTGATCAGCTATCTAGGGAAAGGAAGTAGGCAGGGTGATGGTGGGGATGCCTGTGTTGTCACCGCTGCCAACATTTTTGGGCCAGAGGGGACATTTGGAATTATTGGAGAGAGTTGTGGGCACTCTCACAAAATGGCTGTTCTGGAGGAGGAAGGGCCAATGTGGCTACCATGGTGGACATGTCCAGTCACAAAACATTGCTCAGAAGACAACTGTAAGGGTAAAAGAAAATGAACTTGACCCATGAACAAATGCAAGGCATCATTGTATTCTGAGAGCCAAACATCAAGTCGCATATTTACCCCACAAATCACAATGAAAATACCCATTGCACAGGAGAACTATGGGGGCTGAGAGAGATGCAAAGGCGAAATACCTGTGCGCAGCTTGGAGGTTTATTGAGATGCATAGACAGTCCAGAGTCACTCAAACACAAGGAACCGGAAACCCTCCTTTTCACCCCATACTGCTACCCTCTCCCCCATCCTTCCTCATCTCTGACCTTTCCCTTTACGGG
The DNA here is from genome assembly GCF_004798865.1 of Varanus komodoensis. NCBI lineage: Eukaryota > Metazoa > Chordata > Lepidosauria > Squamata > Varanidae > Varanus > Varanus komodoensis. Next base: position 54,690,167 of record NW_025335761.1, read on the forward strand.
GGATCCAGGTCACTTCTGAGTCCATTCAGTCCAGCCCTTCCTGCCAGCTGTGACATTCTGTAAAGAGCTAGGATGTTCATCACGGATTTATTTTTCACTCTCCTCTCTCTAGATTCCTGCACAAGTTTTTGAGGAACCAGTAATCCATCCAGAAATGTACAAAACTGCAGTTGCTCTGATCCGGTGGTTTGACAAGCTAGAGTTGAAGGAGAGTGGGTAAGATGCTGTTCGTCTTCATTGCCTGAGGATTTGCACTTCTGAAGAACGAGCGGAAGAAGAATGGCTTGTCTGAATTGTTTGTGTGCCGAAACACAGGTTCAGGGTGGAAGGAAGCAGGCACTTGAGGTTTATCCCATACTACATGATTATTTTGGATTTGCCATCATATTTTCCCTAATGTTTTCCATGGCGCATCTTGATAATGTCCTCATCAGATTGCTGTTCTACTCTTTTTCTCCCCATGGTTCTTCTATCTCTCTGGAAAACTACTCCCTGCGCAACCTCTTTAAAATTATGAGCCATTTCTGTAGTTGATCCCTTTAGCCTTTTTACTCCAGCTTTTTGCAGAGGGATCATTTTGATGACTATGGTGATATTCCAGGTAAACAAGGCAGGCACAATAATTCTAGAACCCATTCACTATTTCTTTTGCTGTGAGTGCCATTGTAGCAACATACATTTTTTTTTTTAAATGCTCCAAAACTTTTTTGCTATGTTTTTATTTTCCAAGCCCATCCAGTGATGCATAAATGAAAAGTACTGCTAGTGTAAATGTAAAAACTATTTTACAAAGGTACGCTTCTTGAATGGCAGGAGTAGCGGCACTGTTGTTTCTCCACGCACCCAAAACTCAGAAACAGAAAGAGTCAGAAGGGATCTCCCAGGCCATCCAGTCTGACCCCCGGCTCCAGCCGGCTCCGCTCACGACATGCCCACCATGTGCAAGTCCAGCCTATCTTTGAACACCCACACCGCTGGGGCCTCAACGACCTCTCGTGGAAGCCCATTCCACACCCTCGGGCTCCTAACTGTCAGGAAGTACTTCCTGGCATCTAAATGGAACTTGTCACACTCCCTGAAATGTGAAAAGTAATTTGCAATGTCTCATGTCTGGAAACATCTACATTGATTTGTTCCAGAGTTTCAGCGGTAGCCAACAGGCCTTTCCTAGCTTTCTGTTTATTGCTTGCCCACATCTGCTCCAGAGGGTTCCCTAGCCTGAATTAATTGGCTTTCTCCAGCCTGGGCAGCTTGATCCATCAGCTTTGACAGTGTTTCAGTAGATGATGGAGGCAGTTCTATCAGGTTTGCACCATTTGGAGATTTTCTGCTTGTTTTTCCCCTCCCTTCTCAGGCTGCACGGATAAAGAATACGGCAGCCATTTCATTCGCATAGCAATAATATCTCTTCATCCTCTCCACCATCCTTCAGCATAATGGTATATGCCTGCTCTGTCCAAATCTAAATCAGGGTGTAAAATACTAATTAGGAGATGCAAACTCAGTCTACCTTTTCCCATTCCAAGAGATGTCTCAGCACTTTGTGTCCTTTTCTTGTCTATTATGCAGAGCTTCTCCAAATTCTGCTGAGATTAATCTGTGCTTGGGCTTTGCAGATTTTCTTTCAAGAAGTATTGTATTTAAAATATTCACAAGGACAACTGTATATGAGTGACTTGCCAAGCGATATCAAATGAAAATTTTGCTTTCTTAGCTGCAGGCAAGATTGTATCTGTGTGTGTCACGGCAAGGGGAGCATTGTGAATGAAATAATCATTAAAAAATAGAAAGTTTGAAGAAAAAATGCATTGTACATAAATAGGCAAAACCCAGTACATTCTTTTTCATCTTATCTGGCTTTGATACTTAATGTCCGTGTTAGTTCAGAGTGCAGAACAGATTAAAGCAATTTAATTTGTCGTGCTCCTGCAGCTTTTGGTAGCTTGGCGTTCAGTGACTGCAAAAATGCAGAAGCCTAATATGAAAAGAATTTTAATCATGACTGCTCCTAACTAGAAATTGCATTCTCTTGAGATTTTTGTATTGCCTTTTTAATGAATGATGTGTGTTAGATGATAAGTTGTTAAAATAAGTCGTCCTGTTTTTCTTTTTTTAAAGGACAATTATAGTTAATCTATTTGGGATGGTCTTGTCTTTTGCTAGACCTTTATGTTGGTCCTGCATATAACAGGACACTTCAGAAACAGGAGAATAAATGGAGTGTAAAAATAAAAAGCATGCACGCAAACAGGGACTCTGGTTCATGGAATCATACGTCAGCCTTCCCCTGCCTGGTAACCGAGACCCCTTTTGTCTGATTCGAATTCCAACTTTCTCTCAAAGAGGTCAGGCCAGCATGAAAGCAATTACTTCGATTTCGCCTTATATTGACCCTGTGAAGAGGAACAGACCAGAAGTGCTGATATTAGTGAATTTCATGGCTTAAGTGGGCTTTTGAATCCAGTTTCTTTCTCTTGCTTCAGCATTTATGACCTAGGGACAGGTGTGCATTCAGAGCCCAAGCTTGTCGAAATTCTGGATCCATCCCATGGCCATATCAGATGGGGATCTTGCTCTGTTTTTCTTGTGGCATGAATGTTTGTGTGTATGGTCTCATGTTTTTGAAATGTAACATTCTTCTCCCACGGATGAGGGAATTTTGTGCTCATTTGTGCTCATTTTTCCAAGTGTGCATTTTTAATTGTTTACAGATGTAACTGCAGTTTAAGTCTGTGTTTACTTCAGGAGAGGTGAACTGGAAAAATCTGATGCACTGTTAACTGGAGCAAATTTCTCGTACATCCCCACTGTGGATACTGTCATTTCCAGGCTGCACCACCTCAATTGCACGTTCCTGATTTAAATGTCTCCGCCTCAACACTTGTCTTTTTCTGCCCTATTTCTTTAAAGGGTTATTTACAGGAAATAAAATACCCAACCACCTGGCATCCTAGCAAGCTGCTGCCCCTGCTACAGGAAATATGAATGCATTTTGTGTATTTAAAAAGTCTCCTTGGGTACCCTAAGAGGGACTGGATACGAGCAGCATTTCACATCATGGTCTGTTCATCCTATAAAAGTGTGTTCAAGTGGTTTAGTTTGTACTACCGTATAGATAAAGAGGCTAACAACATTTCTGGGGCCTTCCTCTGAGTACCAATCCTGAGAGAGGCTCAGAAGGGTGGCAACAAGGGGGATGTGCGCCCCCCCATCTTTGGAACAGCCTCCCTACCACAAGTTGCCTGGCTCCAGACTTGCTGTCTTTTTGGTCCCGGATTGTAAACTGCCTAGAGAGCTTCAGCTATGGGGTGATTTGGATTTAAGGTAATAGGAACAACAAAGCTCACAGGAGGGCTGAGAGCCTGTGTGGGTTGGTGGTTAAGAACGCAGGACTGGGGTCTGGGAGATCTGGGGTGGGGGGTGACCTTGGGCCAGTCGCAGACTCTCAACCCAACCTGTCTCGCAGGGTTGTTGTGAGAATAAGATTGAGAAAAGGGGGAGAATTATGTAAGCTGCCTTGAGGTCCTTTTGAGGTGGGATATAAATACCCTAACCAACTCAGGCATTTGTAGGATGGCCTCTTTTGTCCTATTAAAAGTTGACTGAAGCTGTATGGTACTTATCTATTTGCTTGCCTGTCCGGTGACTTGCAGTGGTTTGCCCCCAAATCCTACCCCCTGTGTGCAAGTGAAACAAAACTGTAACAAGCATTCAAATGCAAAGTTCACAGAAGTACAAGGAAATTAAATTTGGCAGTGTTTTCTCAACTTCTTTTGGAAGAGGCTCCCCAGCCAACTTCAGGGAAAGGGCTGTAATCAAAGGTAGAGAACCTAGCTCGCATGCAGCAAGTTCTGGCTTTGACCCTGAGACATCTACTGTTAGAGGAATCAGGTTGTGGTTTACTCCCCCAGAGAAGCATCGCTGCTCGCAGTAACCGAGACTGACCAAGGTGAACATACAGTCAGACCTGGGATAATGCCATTTCCTGTGTCATCAGGCCTGTTGTAGACACCAAACTTTCAACTCCCTAACTGTGGTTAGGAATGCATGGCATGGATTTGCTCCCTTCTCTGGTTTGCTTTAATTGTACTCCCATTGAAATAAGTGAGGATTAAGTTAGACGTGGTTTGCTAAACTACTGCAGATTTTAGTGGATCTGCTCTGAAGTATGACAAATGCTGGATCCTGCATTGCTCCATAGAGCAGCAGCTTCTAATCTGGTGCTTGCCAAACATTTTGGAGTACCATCCCCTGTTTTACTGACCATTGGCCATGCTAGCCGGACCTGATGGGAGCTGACATTGAAAATACCTGGAGGCCATCAGACAGCTCAGACCGTGCTATACTTGATAAAACATGGGGCTAGAACTGGTCCAAACCATGGGTGCTATTCTGCATTATCTCATTGCCAGCTTTTGTGAGTGTTTTCCAGCTACAGAGGCATTGGGAGAGAGTGCCATGCTTGTAAAAGCTTGTTATGCAACTCCAGTTTGTTGGAAATAAGATGGGAAATAAAGCTGTTTCTCTCTCTCTTGCTCCAGGGGACTTGCAGCTTTTAGCTTCTCCATGTACGCGTGCTATGTAAAATATACCTAAAGCTAAAATGTAGCTTTAGGTAGCATTTTGTAAACACATCTGTTCAATTAACCACAAAATATTAAAGGGGGGGTTGCTAGTTGGTTTTGTAAGCGAATGCATTCCTTAGGCCTTTCAGAAAAATAGAGGTTAGTGCTTTTAAAAGGAAAATAATACAAACTATATCTTTCACATACCAGGGCAGAAAACCAGAGTCTGGACTTCATGTCAGAACGTGGTAGTGTATTGGTATTTCTACCAGGTGAGGTTAATTTTAATTTTATTTTTGTCCAGAAGAGAATTATTTAATGATTGGTTAACTTGTGTGAAAAGCCCACTTTGGCCATTGCAGTTTTTTGTATGCTGAGTGTTATGATGACGACTTAGACCAGGCCAGGTTACTTCTCTGTCCAGTTTGGTTGTCTGTTCTGACAGTAAACAGCTTTCCATATTGCTTGCTGATTTTCTTAAAACTGCAGATGCTTGGCATCAAGTGTGGACTTTTCTCTGTGCATAGCATGGGGCTTCCCTGTGAGTTCTGCCCACTGCACTAGGGGGCTCCAAGATTTGAATGGGTGCTTGGAAACCCAGTCTGATGATCTACTCCAGATTGTGTGCGTTTGTTCTTGGCAACCACTGCAAGTGCAGAGGGGGGAAAGTGCATCAATACTGCCCCCTGCTATTCGATGGCATCATTAAGATTCTGGTTTGGACAGGTCTGGTTCATGTACCTGCATTTAGCCATTGCCTGGTCAGGGGAGACCGTCTGTCTGCTGCTGCTCAGGATCTGACAAGTGATCTTGAGGATCTGAGCTGAAGAACATATCCTCCAGAGGAATATGGTCACCCAACAGCCCAGCCTCTCAGTGTAGGTTATAAAATAAAATAAAACTTAGCAATATGAATCCTGAAGGTCACTTGGATGCAGAGAACACAGTATAATAGTAATGGTGTGAAATATGAATCTAAGCCACAATCTGAGCTGATACTCTTGGCTGGAGTTGTCAAAGTGTGGCTGCTAATAGATCAGGGAAGGAAGCACAGGCAGTTGAATAATCATCTAGGTGACTGTAATGTTATTAGATTTTTTATTTATTTCTTTAGCTTAGAGTAACCATGCAGTGTGCATTTATCAGTTTTGTTTCCACCCTCTAGGTCTGGCAGAAATAAATTGCATGCACGAGCTTCTCTCAGTCATGGCTCAGGAAAGGTGAGTTGCAATCAGTTCACTGTGCTGGGCTCTCTACAAGGCCCCGAGAGCCATATTGCTGGCCCTGCGGAAAAGCGACCTTCTCAGCTGCTGTTACCCTTTTCTGTGCAAGTGCACGAAGCAACATGGATAAGGCGAAACTGAAGCAGTTGGAGAAGATGGGGTTTGGTGGAATAACACAGAGCACCCAGGTCTGTGGAGGGACTTGTGGCCCAACAGCGTCTTTGTAACACATTCTTATCCTACTCTCCTCTTACATTAAATGGAGCTAACTCTAAAGAACCCTAAAGCTCTTGTTCAACCAGAGAGAGCCATGGGATGCAAGAAATGGGTGCAAATACTAAACGACATGAATGCTTTGTCCTCTGCCTTGGACTGAAGTCAGGGGTCGATAACCTTTTTTGGCTGAAGGCCATACATTATCTGCCTAAACTGGGCAGAGCGTGTTACACTGCAGGACTTCACAGCCCTTTCCCTCTCCTTTCCTCTGCCTCTCCATCTCTCTTTACTTCCCCTCCATCTCATCCATTTTAGCTTTCCATCCCCAGGTCATTGCAGATTTGTTTGCTTGGTTTTCTCTCTCCCTTTTGCATTGCACCATGCATTCCAGCTCTACTATTTCCAGGTCTTTGCTCTTCCCACCTTCCTGTCCTCCACCCTTCATTCCATGGCTCACAGCAAGGCTTTTCCTCCACTGTGTAGTATGAGGATGAGCAGAGGTCAGAGGATTTTGTTCCTTTTTCCTAGCAACGTGAGATCCACCAACAACAACCTGTTTCAAACAACATACTTTGAATTAACAAAATCTGAGTCCAGAAATTTGTTGTTGGAACCAGAACTGAATGGGGCCTCAGGCTAGCTCTTTAGAAAAACCCGCTCTCCATTAACCGAAGCATTCTTTATTTCAGCAGTCTAGTTTAGGACACCAAGATAGATTTTGTGTCAGCTATTGTTAAACAATTGGGAATTGGAAGCCTTTGTTGATCTACTTATTGTAAATCAGAACTACCTTCAGCTTACCTCATATTAAAGACATCTTCTCCAATCCCCCTCTCTTTCCTACAGATTGTAAGCCATCCTGAGACGTTCTGTAGGGGATGGGATAGAAAAGCTCCCCCTTCACACACACACACCCCATTGAGAACAGGAGGTGCTTTCCAATGTGGTGATCCCAATTGCTAGATCTGATCCAGAGTTTTGAGAGATCCACAAGGACTTAGGCCTGGCGGCTGCAGGTTCTTTACTACTGCTTTGAGAGATGGAAGGAATCTTGATTGTTCTCTGTCCCTTTTAGACAGCAGAATAGTGCATTCTTTGTGCTTTGGAGATGCTTCTTTTAAGGGGATAGAAAAAGAGTTCCTGGGCTTGAAGGGGTCGCACCCAGAGTGCCCAGCTGGGTAGCCATTCAAGAAAAATCAGCCATGCAACATGCAGAGACAGTGCTGGATTTTCACTTGGTCACAACTTACTGGTCACTGTGTGACATGGCCTGTAGAAAAATCCCTTAATTGGACAGCTTGCCTGTTGTCCATTCGGGACCCCAGCCTGTGTGCTGATTTAGCAAGGGGAGTTTTGCAGGAGATCCTGCCATGGTGTGTACAATTTGCATAGTTTCCGACCCCCTGGGAAAGTTGCTGACATACAGCCTCACCCCCTGGGAGCAATCCTCATCCTTACTAGGGAAGGGGGCATGTACCCCTTTAATCTGGATCCAATCCAGGACCATCCACCTAAAAAGTTGTGACAGTTCTGCCTGACGGTTGACTTCTTACCAGTTTGCATTGCTGCAGGAAAGGGGAAAAGACCTAACCAGGCAGCCTCACTAGGGAATCCCAGCCCAGCCCTTTCAGCAGACAGCTGACTGATGTCCGCAGCAATGAATCCATGTTTAAAGGGTGGACGGATTGGGCATATCCGAGACAGCCTGTGCAGGGAGAGAGGCCAAGCCAAAAGTGTGGCTCCCTTTAAGTAGCTGTATCATGGGCTGGAAGGAAGGCTGAGAAGCCAGCTGAGAGAAGTGCATGGTTGGGAAACTGAGCAAGAGTAGGAGATGAACGGGGAGACCAAATATAAGATGGACTGAATCCATAAGGGAAGTCACAGCCTTGAATTTGGAAGAGCTGAATGGGGCTGTCAAGGGCTGGGCATTTTGGAGGACTTCAGTTCATAGGGTCACCCTAGTTGGAAGATGACCTGATGGCACATAACAACAATAGCCAGGACTGACTCCCCTTTCTCATCATGTCCACCTTTGAGCAGCACAAACCAGAACCCCTGGGCAGCCATGGACTCAAGTGTGTGAAAGTCACCCCACTAGGAAGCAACACAGTGTGGTTTACATATGTCCTGTTTTCATCATATGTTGGTCAAACATGCCATTTTCAAATTCCCTGTTATGGAATGTAAGAGAATATAACTCTTTATGTTCTCTCTTATAGGTGTGGTCATTTGTTCTATCCCTGAATTTATCATTTTTTTCCTTAGGTTGCAAGTATATCCACTCCATTCCACTGTCTCGTTGGAAGACCAAAATAATGTTTTCATGTCTCCAGTCCCTGGTTACCGCAAAGTGAGTCTTTCTTAAATATTGCAGCACTGCGATTCATGATCTTGGTGGGGAAAAGAGGACAACCAGCACCTTTATGCTGCTTGGTGGATATCAGATGCCTGAAGGAAGCAGGAAGGAACTTGGGCTTTGGTAGTCACGTTTTGGGAACAAAGGAACACCTCCTGTAACAGGTGGGGTGTGTTAACACAGCCTACCGGTGTTAAGTTGCGAGCTGCCCAGAGAGGCTTTTGACTAATGGTGTGGCATACAAGTTAAATAAATAAATATTACCTGCACAGGTAATATATGCCATTTCAATAGGTCATTGCTTTATGTCCTGTTTTTTTCTGCTTTATCCCCTGTTTCCTCCTACTGCAAAGGGGCAATAGTTTTCAGATACTAAATGGTCACCTTGAGCCAGTGTTTGGATTTCTCATTGCCGCTGATGTTTGAGTTGACTTATGTAATGATAGTCTTTTAATGTATAGTAAATAGGGTAGATCTTAATAGATAATGTTTGGCGTGTTTTTGCTGTTTGGAATCCTGCACATTACAATTTTGTTGTAAGTCACCTTGATTAATCTTTTTTAGAAAGGCATCTAATAAATTATTTGTTTCAAGCTTGTATAGACCATCACAATAGCCACATGGCTTCCCGATGGCTTACAGCGATTAAAATACAATAAAACAAAGCATAAAAATCCTAAACACCATAAGCAAATTCAATAAATAAAACCATCACATGTAATAATAAGAACAGAAAGTAACACTAGGTTTTATTATTTAATCATGATTGTGAACCACTTTGGAGGCTCATGTATGGGCTCAAAATCCAATATTTAACCAAATAAACATAGCAGTACATGTTTGAATGGCTCCTTCTTAAATGCAGTCCATAGTAATATTTGTTTCCCTGTTCCTTTTTCTCGAAAATCTTTCTTGTAGATACTTCTGTCTACAAATATAGCAGAGAGCTCTGTTACAGTTCCAGATGTTAAATACGGTGAGCATATTTTGACGTATGATGGCTAGTGAGAAAAATAAGTATTTGTCCCTTCATTTTTTCAGAGTAATGTTCCTGAAAATGAAAGCCGAAACTGCTGTGGCCTAATCTCCCCCTCACCCCCCTCTCAACTCTCACAAAGGCACTTCTAAAGCTAGGACAGAGTGTACTGTGTGCCAAAAATTAAATTCCGCCCCAAGGAAGTTCATATTTTTGTGCAGAGTGAAAAGTGGGGGAGAGATATTTATGGCTTTTGGCAAAAACTACTCAGATTAAATTAGGTGTAGCATTTACTTTGCTGTGATTCATTCAATTTGCATAATATCAAATGCAGTGCTTGCGGATCTCTTTTGGCAAACACCAAAGAGTAAAGGATTGAAATTGTAGGGCGGAGAAGCCTGGCCGGAGAAGGCTCTCACCAAAGGGTTAGAATGCATAGAAGCTGCACAGAATCAGTGCTGCATTGTAGACCTATAGCAGCTTTCCTCACCCTCCAAATGTGTTGGACCAGAACTCCCATCTTCCCCATGTACATGCTTGCCGAGGATGATGAAAGGTATAGTCTTGATATATCTGGGGGTTGAGGTTGGGAAGGCTGGTGTGAAGAAAACTTTATGCAAAACTCAGTTTGGCCTTTTGAGTCTTCCACAAGCAAGCAGCTAGCACATTTTTCCTGTTCACCAGAGCTAGAAACGTGGACTTCTTAAAACTGAATGGGCAGAGCATGGGAAACCTTGATGGTGGTTGGGACACCAAGCTTTATTCAGCAAGTATGAGAATTGGGAGAACTCGATCATGTCCAGCTTCCCCTAGATTGCACTCAAAAAACCTAAGCTAGAGAAAGCTTAAAATATTGTGTCCCTTTCAGTCAGTGGCATAGCTGGTTGGTTAATTTGATTTCTGTGAGATTTAAGCATATATTAGCTTTGGTTGTTTCCATAATAGTGTTTAGACTGGTACCGCCATCCATTCGTCTCTCTCTCTGTCGTGAGACCGGAGCACTCTTTCTAATTACTCACACAGGTACAGGCAATAAAGGTTTAAAGCCTTTTATTCTAAACACTTAAAAGATAAGCAGGCAATGGATAATACAAGAGCAGTTAATGGTAGTTCTAAGCAACACAGTTGACCTCTCTCAGATTTATGACGTACTCTTAACCTGATGGGAATGTACCTCCCCCCAAGGGCTAGATAAACTCCTCTCCCTCCTTTGACTTTGTCTCTCTTCTAATTGGCCCAAGCGCGAAGTCTTCTCCTCAGCTGGGCATTCTCCATGGCAATGGTCATTTCCATGGCCGGCTCATGAACGTTACCAGGAACTTGTATAAAAACTTCATCAGAGTCAGGTGGCGGGTGGGGGGGGGCGATGTTTGTGCCATGGGCACCAAGTAGAAATCTTCTTGCTCTAAAGCCTGACTCTCGCTGGGAGCTTCTTGCTCTCTTACACGTGCTAACAACTCCTCTGAGTCATTAGGCATGACACTTTCGTTCTCCCTCTTTTTGATGTGGAATCTAAACCACCTTCCCAGGCAATCATGTTCTTGTGGGGGTGAGGTAGTTTTATTGCTGCCTCCCTTTATGATCCACATGGTGCTAGTATCACTCACTTTAAAAGGCATTGTAATGTTAGGTTGTAGAATGACAACTAGAAAAGTGTTATAGAAGAATGTCAGGGCCACTGTGTCTTTAATTACAAGGTTCCTTCTTACAGCTTTCCTGCCATTGCTTTCTGTCCAGTGGCTTCTGTTTTCTGTGTGCCTGTACTTTAATTATTGGTTTCCTCCCATTCTTTTTCTTTAAAAAAATTGCCAGGAATGCTCATTCTTGCACAATGATTTCTGCAAAAGAACAGGCTAGTTAGAGAGGAGTTTGGTATTGTCATACTGCCAAACAGAAAGTGATTAGAGGAAGAAGCCATAAGGAGGAAGCTTCTAATGCAAACTGCAGAGCTCTTTTTGCCAATCAAGAGGTACTTCTGAGTCATAATGGTGGGATGCTGTCGCAATATACCAGTGTATTAAGTACCTTATTAAACCACTGTTTTAATTAATTGCAGAAAAGCAGTGTCACTTAAGCTTTAAACAGTAGAAGGAACCTTTGTGTCCAACATGTGAAACCTTGGTCAAGAGCCATATTTATCACCTTTCTGCCACGCGACAGCTGAAGGACTCCCACCAGTTCAGAACAGCTAAAACCATAAAATAGAGCTGCATGACAGAGCACAATATTAAACTATTAAAGGTGTAAAACTGCTGTATGAAACTAAAGTAAAACTCAGCAATGATGGAAAAAAATAAAAATACAATGACAGATTTAAAATAATAAAGATTGATGTACTAACATGCTTGGAAAACTAGAAAAGGGTTTCACCTGACTCCAAAAATATATGCATCAGACAAGTCTTTCTGGAGAAGGCATTCCACAATCTGGGTGTGAAAACAGAGAAGACTCTCCCATCCCTTAAGAAGTAGACTTAAACCTGTTGATAGTTAGGCCCTGTTTTTGGAAACACAATCCCCCCGGGGTGGGGGGGGATTATAGCAGTCCAAAACATCTGGAGAATACCAATTTGGCCAGGGCTTGCTCATAGCTTCTGAAAAATGAAGTCATCTTTTGTATACTGCAGCAGTGCTCTGCCTTGTTTCCTTAAAACTACCTCTTGCAGTTCCTATCCCTTGAGCCTCTCTGTGTTGACCAAGAGGAAACGTAGTTTGAGTCTGTGTAGTGTGCCTATTAGAGACATCTGAAGCATCTAAACAGTTATGCAAAGAGACACAAATGCAAGATGAAGACCTTTGCGTTGATGCTAGCAGCTACTCAGCAGAGGGAGTTCCCTGTCCCCTCTGGAAGAGAAGGAGTCTTGTTTTCACATCTCAGCTTTCTCACTCACAGGCGTTTCCTTGAGATTGCCTCTTGCTATTTCAGTGTCACTGCTTAACCTTTGCACCGGCAGCTGCCCCCAGGTGGAGTTTACCATATCCTCGTGACCTCCAGTAGTAGCAGCCATGCAGTATGTTGTTATATGTTGTAAACCGTTCAGAAAGTTCATGAGCTGTGAATGGTATATAAAACTTGTTAAATAAATAAAAATAAGAAGGAACATGTGCAGCCATTCACAGTTGCCTGACTTAGAGCAAGGCAGTCTTTTAAGTCAATGGGTAGAAACCTTTTCATCCTGAAAAGGTTCAGTTTTGAGAAAACAGCTCCTGCCATTAAAGCTAGCAAGGAATTTAGTGCCCATAAAGCATTTGGCTTCCAGCAAGTGGCCAGCTTTTTTTTTTAAAGAGCAAGCTGACATACAAACCATTTTTTTGATAAAGTTGTAGGGGATTCTGTTTCTACTTATTCACGTGCAGTTTTATTTTGGTTTCCAGAGGGACAGCTGGGTAGTTCCTTGTTTCAGCAACAAAGAGCCCTGTGGCATCCGAAAGACTAACCATTTTGTTACGTCTTCAAGGAGCCATAAGACTTGCAGCTGTTTTTATCTCCATTTTTGAAAATAGTTCCCCTAATTCAGGATGCATTTTTGTAAATTTAGAGGCATTCTCTTGTTGCTGCACCCGTTGTGCCTTCCCTTCTGTTCTTCTCTGACGTAGTTAAGATACCAACATTCTCTCCTAGAACTGGATCTGGGAAGCACTGGGCACAACCGTCATGCTTGCATACCCTCCTCAGGCCCACACACCCCTTCGTGGAGAAAAGTGAATCTCAAGGGAAGTGTCCTATGGAAGGATTTGTTTTGACCTCCACAGGTGTCACCCCATGGGAGGTACCCTTGCAGACCCCCTTCTGCCCTGCCAATTCTGCTGTGCGAACAGGACCCACCAAGGCAGAATTAACACTGCTAGCAGAAGCCCTGAATCTAGCAGAACCGCTTGCTTCTAGAGGGAAGCAGGGTGGAAGGGTTCCTCTGTGAAAATGTGGCTCATTTCAGGCCACCCCCAGAAGTGTTAAACCAGGGGTCTCAAACTCGCGGCCCGCGGGCCAGTTGCCGGGGCACAGGGGAGGGGCCCTGCTGCCTTCAAAGCGCCGGCCGCGGGATGAGCGGCCACCACCACCGCGGTGGTGGAATACTGGATGCGGCCCAGCCTCACCCAGACTCTACTTCCAGCGGCCCCCAGGTCAGTTGAGTTTGAGACCCCCGTGTTAAACCATTGCTGCATGCAGGAGGTATAAGCACCATGTGGCATACAGGCCAGCATTTTTTTCTCTGTTTGGGGAGCACATGTCAGAATATTGACTACCTTTTGGTGAGTTCTTGCCATTTTGTTTTAGTTCCATCTCAGCAGCTATTCATCAAAAGCTTGTGCATCATTAAGTGTGTGTGTGTGTAGTACAGATTACTCAGGATGGTAAAAGTGAACATGGGTATTCCATCATTGAAACTCAGTGACTAGTTATTCACACCACCTGGATAATACCTGTCTCTGCCAAACAGCCCCCCGGGATAAGCTATGGTTGTGCAGGAAATTGCAGGGTTAAAGCATTTCGACTCAACTCAACATACAATCACTGCTAAAATTGGCATTCCTTTGTTGACTTCTTAGCCCATAATCAGTGTGATGGCATCACTGTTGTGAAGTGAGATGGTGGAGGAAATACTATGTTGTAGCAGCACCATTAAGATGATAACTTTTCAGTCCTTTTAAGCAGAATTGAACACATTTTAAAGAAGCTATGTGTTTTCAGCCACTTTTCCATCTTGTTCACTCTCTTGTTTTCTCTTATTTTTATTTGATTCAGCTGAAAACAATGAGCATTTTTGTTGCCTTGCAGAAACACTCTCTATTTCCTATGCTTGTTTCTCTTTCCTTTAATTTGCAGTCATCGATTTCTGTTTGACCAGAACACTGGTTTGTGATGAAGATACCAACTACCAAAGCTTGAGGCTGTGCTGGGCCTCTAAAAATAGCTGTAACCAGAGGAGAGGTAAAGTTGGTGTGTCCCTGATTCTCATGGCGCAGAGATCGGCCATCCAAGAAGCTCCTTTACTTGTGCATGAGCAAGAGAGCTGTTTAATTGAACAGCAACTGTTCGTTATGCTCAAGATGGACCTCTAATATGTACACCCCTTCAGAAGGTCGTTCTAGTACCTGTGTAGGAATAGTACTAGGAAAATTAAAGCTTGTAATCTAAGGAACTTGGGAATACCTTACAACATAAAAACATAAGGAAGTCCATTCTAGACTAGATCAGAGGTCCATCTAGACCAGCATTCTATTCTCTCAGTGGCTAAGACCTGTGCTTAGGAGACGCACTAGCAGGATGTGAGTACAACAGCACCCCTCCAGCCCATATTCCCACGCAACTGCTGTACATAAGCATTCTGTCTCTCTGATACTGTGGGAAGCATAAAACCACCAGGATGAATAGCCATTGGCAGCCTTCTCTCCATCAATGTGTCCCATCCCCTTTGAAAGCCACCTCAATGGGTAGCCGTCTCTACATCTTGTGAAAGTGCATACCGTACTTTCACTATGCAGTGGGTGGAGAAGTCCTTCCTCCTATCGGTCCTGAATCTCCCACTAATCAGCTTCACGGGATGAACCCATGTTGTAGTGCTGTGGGTAAGGGAGAGAAATGTCTCCCTATCTACTTTTCCCACACCACTCATTCAGACGGCATGTTGTATTTCTTCATTTGGAAGTACACAACTTTTTAGCATCTCTCTGCTTCCCCCACCCCATCCATCTCATGCTTTACAATCCCTTCTGTGCTCCTGTCATACCATCATGAGCAAGGGATGCTGGTCCTGCTAAAAACCGAAATAGTTTGCATGCACAAGGTTTTGTATTTTAAATCAAAGCACTATCATTTGTTTGCTTAATTTCTTTACAGCATTTCCCCCTGCTCCCCAGTTTATGAAAATAAATAATTAGGCTCTGTACAACTTCAGGGGCAAATTCTGCCCTCAGTCTAGTTTCATGCTAGGAAACAACACGGGGTCTTCTCGTGTCACCATTTCCAAACCAGAATGAAATGCTTGCCCTATAAGGGCTGCTTAGTGCAAAAGCTGCAAATTCAGGAAAGGTTCCAAGAGAGTTAAAGGCTTCCGAAACCATCGACAGAGACTTCTCCAAGATCCACAGCCCACCTTTAATCATAAGGGTTTAATTGCAAATGGAGACAAATAGACAGGCTGTGTTGATCATGAGGAGCTCACTTTTTGGTACTCTGTCCTACTACAGCCATTTTTATTATTTTTATTGGGAATGTCAACAAAACAAAAGCCAAAGAAAGAAAATAAAACAAAAGAGAACCAGGGTTTCAGTTTTTTTACAGAATATTTAATATTGTAAGCCACCTAGGAAGGCCTCTGCAATTATAGGTGACCTATAAATTTATGTAAATAAATAATTGAATAGCTCAGTTATAATAGATGCAAGTAATATGCATACATGCATATATTCTGAGATGTAGAAAAATATACTGCTGTCAATGACAACAATGACGATGTTATATAAGCTTCAACAAATGTCCATGTTTCTATCTCTTCATAGGCAGTATCTAAATAACACCTGTTCAAACGTTGAAAGCATTGTTAAAGTCTCAATCCATTGCATTATTGGAGGTAGAATCTTATCCTTCTAGCCTTTCCACTGTCAAAAGGGCATGGAAAACCATTTTACGTTGTCATTGTATTAAGTTCCAAGAAACAGGTAGATTGTTGAGGAGAACTTGTTTATTAAGAAAAATTAAAGTTTTCCAACATAAAGTTTATCTGTATTATAGCCTCCTTCCAAAAAGAGGCAGTTATTAAGCATTGGCAAAACACATGAGTGTCGTAGGATCAGCTTTGTTACACTTCCAACAATTAGCAAACTTAAGTAAACCCTTATGAAGAGGCCATTTTTTCATCTAGTATACACCAAACAAAAGTACCACAACCATTTTTAAGAAAGTAAATATGGCAGTTGATGTGGTAAAGCAGCTTTTAGACTTTGTGTTCTCAAGACTCCACCTCCTTTTATGTGAAGGTCGGGCTGGCCGCATTTCCAAAGGCTACTGCTACAGACTAGTATGCAAGGACTTTTGGGCAAACTGTATTCCTGAGAGCAGCGTACCTGAGATGACGGTAAGAATTACTGGCCTTGTGTCTGTTACCTTCATGCTGAAAACGTGACAGTGGCTCCAGAACACCATTGTGAATAGTGGACATACTTGTGGGTTATTTTATCCTAGTGTTGTTGTTGGTTGTGCAGCGTTTGTAGGTTTTTGTAATAGAAGACTATGAATGCAGTCAAAGGGAGGATCAAATCTAGCCTGTTCCCTTATATATTTATTTATCCTACTCAGGCGCAGAATAGCTAAATGGAGTAAGCGGACAGGAAGCACTGAAAAAAGACCAGTATACTGCAGCATTAGCATTGTTCCATTTATTTTTTTTCTTAGCGATGCCCTTTGGAAAATACTGTGTTAAAGGTGAAGATGCTTGACATGGGAGAACCAGTAGCTTTACTAGCAACAGCTCTGTCTCCTCCAAGCATAAGTGATATTGAACGCACCATTCTGCATCTTAAGGAAGTAAGTACTTTTGTTTGATAAGCTTATCAGTCATAGTGAGAGCCATTTAAGTATACAAGACTCAAATACTTTTGTTTTTATTTGAGGATTTGCAAAAGTAGACATAACCACACGCTTAGTAGGAAGATCAAAAAGTAAACATTTGCAAGTGACAGTAGCTCGAGAGAATAATTAACTGAGTGTGTCTCCAACGTACATAATTGTAAATGGATGAAGCATGAAATACGCATTGAGGCTGCTAGAGAACGAGTCCATAATGCCCAGGGAGAGGTGTCATTCCACTTGGATTCACCTTCTGATTATATGTTGTTTTTCCTTGGCACATTTACAAATTCTGCAGGCCTGACACTAATGGATTTTGAATATAACTTTAGCAGATGAATTATTTTGCCTTGCACTTTTTGATCGTTGACAGATCTTTTTTCTGTTGATGTGATTTTTGCCTTTGTTTTGGTATAGATAGGAGCACTTTCTATTGGGGTCCATTCTGAAGGAAAGACTCCTTATGATGGTGAGCTGACCTTCTTAGGAAAGGTGTTGGCGCAGTTACCTGTGGATCAGCGCCTTGGCAAGCTAATAGTTTTTGGTCATGTCTTTGGGTGTCTGGAAGAATGTCTGATAATAGGTGAGTGCAACAATTGAATAAAAACAGTTCACTTTGGGTGCCTTATAAAACAAGCAAAACACAAAACAAGACATATTCTTACCTGTCAGAACTTAGTGTTTACAGCAGGTATGTTAAACCGCTTTCTGCAGCACTTGGGGGCGGCATTCCAGAGATGGGAGGGTCTAGCAGCAAAAAGGCTAAAATATCAACATGTCTATCTTTAAGTTCTTACTTCCAATAACGTAATAGGAGAAGCATGTCGCTTTGTCAAGTGTGGGGCAAGGATTCAAAACCTGGGAAACCAGCCTATTCTCTCGATGGATGCAGGAAAAAGTCATGACCATCCACACAACCCTGCCAGGCCCTATTGAAATGCCAGATGGACCAGAAGTTCAGCATCTCTGATCTAAAGTTTGGCCGTGGGGAGTGCAAGTCATTGTGGAGGAAGGGGAGAGACAGCAGGTGATTAATCACTCTGTCACTCCAAACAAACATAATAGTTTGTCCCCCACTTGTCATAGCTAAAGCTGTGCGACCTCTGGACATCAAGATACAATCTGAGTTCTGGAATCCTTTGCAAAGGAAAAGCGAGGTGCTTCTTTCAGCCACAAATGTTGTGCTTTTTCTTTGTGTTACAGCTGCAGCTCTCTCTTTGAACAACTTCTTTGTAATACCTTTCAGACAACACCTTGATGGATACAGGTATTTTTGCTAGGGCAGTCATCTGATTTTCAAAGAATGCATACAGTCACACATGGAGTGGATTGAGGAACATGGCAGGTTTCCTTTGCTTTCGGGTGCTGCACGACAGTATCAGATCTTACACGTGCTTTAGGCTGCATCCGCCTGCTTTTCCTCCTAGCCCAAGGTTGTGTATGCAGGCCTTAAGGCTAACTAACCTGGCTTGGTATCTTGGTCTTGCTATCAAGTTCCTTTTAACTCAGGCGTGAAGAATGTATGGCCCTCCAGATGTTGTAGGACTGCAATCCCCATTAGCCTTTTCATCATAGTTGAGGGATGCTGCAAGTTGCAAGACACCAGAATTCGGAGAGGTATGAGTTCCCCATCCTTGGAGAAAATGGAGGCTCTGGGACTGAAAGTAAATGTAAAGCCATGTGTTTCCCCTTAAGGGCCCAGGCACTGTTTCTCTGGTCCCATTATGGAAGATTTCCTCAACCTGGTGCCTTCCAGATGGTTTGAATTGCAACTCCAGGATTCCTGACCCTTGATCATGTGGACTAATGGGATTTGCAGTGCAAAACATCTGTAAGTTGGGAAAGGTTGCAGGATGGACTCATAAAATGGGTGCACCATCTCATCACATGCATACAATAACAAAACTTGTAGAAAAAAGGATACCTCACCTATTTTAGCCTGACTTCGCTGCTGCCTTTTGCTGTGGAAATAGGGAGATGACATGCTGTTGCCTGGTCACCACCTTGCTAAATTCCTAGCCTTGCCCTTTCTAAGGTTGGCTCATGCTTAAAAGGGAAAAATGACTGGAAGAAACCAGGAGTCTTCAGGGACCTGGTTTGCACGTAACGCTAGCGCATCATTAGTTGATCCATAGCTAAACCATGGTTTCTTTCCTTACCTATGTTTATCTGGCAGATGATCAAACAAACCACAGTTTATCTTTTTAAGCCCTGTGTTGTTTGTGTCACCTTTCCATGCCTGCTCCCTCCTTGTATCCCAAATGCCTTGCAGTGCTGTAATATTGGCATGTAGAGTGAGTGCTCCCCCCCCTTTTTTTACAGTTCTTGCCTGCTTCCCTGTAGCCTGGCAAAACAACTCAGGAACAACATATGGCTCTGGGTTCACATGTAACAACAATCCATGGTTTGTTAAATAACCTAGAATTCATAATGCAACAACAGGCAGTAGATTCTCTTTTTGTGTTGTTTGTAGTTAACAAACTATTGTCTTGTTAGTGTGGCTAGTTGCATGCATTATAGCAGCCCAGAACTCAACAACCCCTGACTTAATCCATGGTTACCAAGCCAGGCTAGTTAGCCTTTAAGTCCACGAGCCTTGCAGGCCAAGCTTGGCCCTTGGAATCCCTGAGCCCTAATAAACATCTCTCATTGTTTTCCACCTAGCCCATCTCCACCGAGCTACGATTCTGTGGTTCTTGTTCTCTTGCTGTTTTGTGAAGACTTGTATTATATTAAAATAAATAGAAATGTGTATATTTTTAAAAATGCTGCTTGATTAATTAAGAGGGCTCTTTTAATTGGCCTAGAGTTTCGGATTTAGATTAAATAATCTAAGTAAAGAATGTCCTTTGTTGGACTGCAGTTGTGAGCAGTCCCAGCCAGCTTGGCCAGTGGTTGTTCCTGGTTGGACTCTTTTGGTTCAAGAAAAATATTTAAAATACTGAGAACCCAACAGTTCGTTTCATTTATAAAAGGCTATCATTTTGGAAACTTTGCTTTGATATTCAGAAACAGTCGAATAAATGTGTAGCAAAATTTTACTAACTTTTTCCTTACCAACCCTTCTGGTCATTGAGGACATCATAGGCCTCCCATGGACCTATGGCCAGACTGGAGTCTACCAGAAGAGCCTTCTAAGTGGTGGCCCCATTTCTGTGAAATTTACTGTCTCTGGAGGTGAGACAGACACCTACATTGTATGCCGTTTTTGATACCCTACTGAAAACAGTTTTGTTCTGCAAAGCTGCTTCTGCTAGCCAGCAACAGTTCAAAGTATTTCTTGTTTTTTATGTATCAGTTATACTATTTCAGGTTTGTACTGTTCACTGCTCTTGAATCTATTTCAGTGTGTAGTGTAGATTCTGTAAATTAAATAAATAACTAAAACCCAAGACAGCAATAGTATTGTAGAAACCTGTAAAGCATGACACATTTTTTAAGCCATTTGTGACAGACTGTTGTTTTTCTACAGGAATAAACTACATTTTTCTGGAAACAGCAGGAGTGATTGCATTGCTATTGTTAATGCATTTAAGGTAACCATCTTCTCCCCGCTTCCCGCCTCCAGATATATGTTAATGGAACAAGCAAGGATACCAGGAAAAATGAAGAAGCATAATTATTTTCGTGTAATTTTTCCACCTTCTAGTAATGATTGGCATTTGCAGTAAGAAAGAAACAGCACTTTTCACTGACAAAATGGTCTGGGTTGCCTGTTGCAAGAGGAGGCATTGCAAACGATGAAGCATGCTGGTGCAGGTTGTCCAGTTGTTCCTGCAGCTAATGGGAGCAGCTGAACAACTCGGGCATTCCACCCCGGCTCCTTTTTATGATATGCCGATCAGAAACTGTGATCACCTTCTCCCTCACCAAGCCAGAGAGAGAGCAGCAAAGTGGATTATTTTGCTGACCACTCCTGGTTGCACCGAGATAGTGCCGCATTTACAACAACTCAGGGTTTAAGGAAAACCTGGGTTCTTGTGATGGTTGAACCTCTGGAGGGTTGGAGTGGGAAAGACATCCTGTCCTTTGTCTCTGGCAGCAAAAGGTTTTGGTCCAGACTGGTTGAGTGACTTTCCTCTGCAGGGTGCCCACTAACTAAAATGATGTGGGGGGGCAGCGGGCATTTTCAGCTGTGGTGCCCTGCTCATGGATCAGTCTTCCCAGAGAGACCATTCTTTCCTCAGGTGGTGGGGAGCGCTAATGCTGCAACCTGGAGTCATTTCAGGACACAGAAAAGGAAATCCTTCTTCACACAGTGCATAGTCAGACCATGGAGTTCACTGCCACATGTTGTACTGATGGCCACCAAGTTGGGCAGCTTTACAAGGTCACTGGACAAATCCATGGCTATCTGTATGGCTCTGTCCTACCCCCAGTATCCAGGACTGGACCCCTGTCACTGGGGAACATGGATTAGGAGGGTGCTCTTGCACTCAAATCCTGCCTGTGGGTTGTACAGTTAGCCACTGTAGGACTAGATTGCTGCACCGATGAGCCCTTGGTCATCCCGCATGGCTTTTATCCTGTTAATTTTCCCAGGCCATAAACCTCTGATGTATTTCATTTCAGTTCTGTTCTGATTTGCTTTAATGCTGCCCATTTTATTGTACTGTTAAAAACTGTATCAGCGGTGACAGCTGTTCTATCAGCTATTGTAAACTGGCCTAAAAATTAACGGAAGGGGGCAATACAGAAATGTTTTAAATTAATTAATTAAAAATACCAGCTGTGTATAATAGCAACCCCACAGTTATTTTGAGAGATTATGCTACTCCTGCACATCAGTATATTGCAAGGGTAACCAGACTTGCTCAGTGGAAGAGGCACAAAGGGTAAATGTCAGATGTTTGAGAGCTACAAGACATGAACAAATTGTTGTTGTTGCTGTTACTAATTAGGACTTTATGAAAGTGCGTTTTTATTAGTGTATGATTTTTTTATGTGCATGATAAGACACATGGATCTCTGGAGCAATGTGGGATGCCCTTTGGAAACAGGAACTACTCAAAGCAAGTGTCATATGAATCAAAATAGTAGGATTTTATTTTGTTTTACTATTGTCACAGACCAGATCCTGGCAATTACTGCTTAGTGAAAAGTGCTGAGAATTCTTTGTTAGGACACGGTTTTCAAGTTAGAATTCCATCTGGGACCTTTGAAGGAGCTGCAGGAGGGACTAATCGCAGTAAGGATAGCCATCTTCAGGGGCTGTCACATAACCAACGCAAATTCTCTTTGGAGTTGCTACTGGTCCTCACTCGCTCCATATTCAGGAAGGGGGATCTTTCGAAGTTGGCTTTTTAAAGTCAGCAGGAGCGATGTGGGGCACGGCTGGGGTGAGCTCCCAGGAGACCTCTTGTGGGGCCTCAGGAAGAGAGTGGGACAGGATGGCGGCCTGATGAGAGCTTGCCCCAGCATGCCCGTGCCATCACTGGGATCTGAACTGGTGGGAAAATGGGGGGGGGGGTCTGAGCCCTCCACATGCCACAAAATGAACCCAAAGAGCTACATTTGACTTGTAAGCCTTCGTTTGGCCACCCCGGCATATTGCGTTGAGACTGTTTCAGTACAAGTAAATGTGTGCATGTATTTAAAACCTTCACCTTTTTGTTAATTTTAGGAGTGGCGGGAAAACAGGCAAACGGGAAAACTTAGACACCCCAAGGTTAGTTCCACAGCTGATTTAGGCCTCCGCTTGGGAAGTTATATTGCTGCATCATAACACAAGCTTTACTACAGCCAGCATTCCTTTAAGTATTGCCAGTTTTGCTCTAGAATCATAAAGGTGGGCAGCTTCTGAAAGAACATTGTATGCTCTCATCCAGGACAGAAAGAAATTATGTGGATAGAGGAAAATTAATTGTACCTTGAACAATCAGATGCTTTCTAGTTCAGGAGCCTTTCAGAGGGTTATGTTGTCCCATCACTTGAAGGTTTTTACCTTGCTTTGGGTGCCCTCTGCTCATTTAGAGAGTGTAGCACACTCAGTATGGATTTTTTAATTCCTCTGAGCGACGCATGTGACTTAAACTGGGCTGCTACCTCCCACAGCCTGTTTGGGGACTCTTGTGGCATCATCACAGCTCTGCTTATTCTTAATTCAGGTGTCAAGTGTCCATGGGACATTGATCATATTTGCTACTGAAATCTGGGGCAGCTATTTGGCTTTTCCTGGCCTTTGCAGGTAGCTTCTTTTGGGTGGTGGGACTAGCAAACTAGAGATGAGTTGACACAACCTAGCCTGCTTCTGGGAGTCTAGTGTCCGTTATGAGGTGTCTTTCGTAAGGTGACCTGAAGTTTGGACCGTTAACATGAGCTGCATGGAGGTTTGCTGTAAGAAAAGATCTGCTGGCAGAGCCCCTCCAAAGGAAGTTAAGGTTATTTTATTTATTTATTTTATTTATTTATTAAAACAGGTTAAGCCTGTGAGTGCATCCAGATGGGTACTGTTGGGATATGGTTGCTTGCTCCCTGTGGCCTGTTCTCTGCTGGACTGCCAAAACTGTTTTGGTCAGGGACTGATACCTGCCCCTCAAGTCACATACTCAGAGTATTTAAAATGACAACCTGTTGCAGATATTTGCATGCTTTTTTGACTGCAAATTTTGATTTCCGCTTATTTTAATTTTTTACATTTATAACTCTCTCCCCCCAGGATGAACTAGACTGGGGGCGTTCCAACTACATTCATATCAAAAGAATTAGAGAGGTAAATTGAATATGCCTTTGCTTTTGGTCTACACTTTTACCCCCTGTGGTCTTACACCTGTTTTTTACCTATGTGTGTGTGTATGAAACTAAACCATGGGTATTAACATCAATCTGGAACCAAGGTTGAATTGTGGGTTGTTGTTACATGTGAGCCTTGCTGTGGTCAACGAGTGCACAACCCAGCAGCAAACAGTGGGCAGGTTCATATGCCATGCTAAGCCACCCTGCAAAATAAGCCATGGCGGATTGCTTATTCATGGAACAACCCCCAGCACACCTGATTGTGGCTTGTTCTCCCCATTACACACATTGGACAGCTGTGAGAGTAGGGGGACATATTTGCAAAACACTGACAAAACATAATAGCAAAGAGATTTAGGGCCGCAGTTGCACATTTTTGAGGCACTGAAAAGAAATAAAGAGCCAGGAAGGAAAAGGAAAAGAAGACAGAGAGGGAGATGGAGACAAGATGGTTTGGGTTGCTAATGAGCATGAAAAAAAGCATGACTGGGTTCCTGGTCTTCCCTTTTACCCCACCACATCTTGAGCAAACGGCTGGGGGAGAACCATTTTCATCAAGGAAGTACAGTGGTACCTTGGCTCACGAATGCCTTGGTTCACTAACAAATCGGGTCATGAACAAAAATTTCTGAAAAATTTTGACTTGGGTCGTGAACACCGCTTTGGGTGGTGACCAAGTTTGCAGCCATCTCCTCCCCCCGCCCTGAGTGGGGAGATGGCCACGATCGCTGTTCCGTTTGTGCAGGGAAGGCGGGCCTGATCAGAGGCATGCTCCTGCAGGAAAGACGGGTGCAATCACGGCCATCTCCCCACCCCACCCCTGAGTGGGGAGATGGCTGCGATCATGCTGGGGGCGGGGGGGGGAGATGGCCGAGATCGCACCCATCTCTCCCTCCCCCAGAGCACCATATGCGCCCGTCTCTTCCTCCCCCAGTGTGCCCATGATCACGCCCATCTCCCCCCCCCGAGCGCCAGGATGATGGGTGTGTGCCGGGATGACAGGCGCGATCTCTGTCGTGCTGGGGTGGGTGGGGAGGGAGATGGTTGCGATCTTTGTTGTTGTCACTTTATTTCACATTTTTGATTTAAAAAAAAATAGTTACAGAACGGATTAACCTTATTTACATTGAACCTTATGGGGAAATTTAACTTGGCTCATGACCAATTTGGGTCATGACCAGAGCCCTGGAATGGATTAAGTTTGTGAGCCAAGGTTCCACTGTAGACACAGCTAGTATAGCCTCTGAGGACTGCTGCCCTAAACCAGTTCTGGCTCTTCCCTCTCCCTCAGGCCCACCCCACCTCTGGCTGGTTTGCAGCTTTTAAAAATTAGGCCCATAGCAATCTGTGGAATATATAACTTCACAGAACTTGCACGTTTCTGTGGCAACCAACACAAATATGTTTGAACTATGGTGCTGTGTACTTGGCAGAGCCCGAGATGCATAGAAATACTTCCTTCTTTAGCAGGTAGCAGGCTGAAAGAGAACACAGCGGGAGGTTTTGGAGAATTTAACTGTCTGCTTAGATTTCACTTGGAGCAAGCTTCCCAATTGAATAAGGGCTTTGATTTAGCACAGAGATAGTTGTACAAACTGCTGTCTGGGCAGAGCCAGTGTGTTCAGCTCAGCATACAGAGAAAGCTTGCCGCTTTTAAGAGCAAGCGTTTTCAAGTGTACCAAGAGTAAAGGTGGTGCTGCAGCTCTTGCACTAATGAAGTGTCCCAGCATAATCCCACAGTAGCATAGTGCGATTAGTGCCAGCACTGCAATACTGCCTGGTGCTTAGGGTCATGCCCCAATTCTCATCCTGAATCATTCTTCAGAACAGAATCTTTGTGTGCTGATCTTCCACTTTTTTAAGTCCAGCATTGCAATTTGGTATTTTGCTGTTATTGGTGATGTCAGTGACAGCAAAACGTTGCTAGCCGCCATTCTTTAAACCTCCAAATGATGCAGAATTTGGGTAGCCCCTAAGTGCTGCCATTGGCATATTTCATGGGAAAAGAAAGGTGTGAAGCTTTGTAAAGGAAGGAATAGCCACCACAAAAATGGCCAAATATTGGGGTGCGCTTTCCCTCTAAAAAGCCAAGAAATGGTCTGCAGACTCAGCCTGCAGGGGGACCATTCGGCCCACATGTTGGCTGCTCAGGACATAGAAAATTGTAAGGCATTTTTCAGGGTTTTTAAAATACGTGCTTTGCTTTTGTGAGATTTTATTTTTGAAGTTCTTGCAACATGGTGTGTTTTAATGTAGAACTGCAATGTTTAGGTGGCTGAATTGTATGAGGAATTGAAGAGAAGAGTCGGGGCCTTCAATATGCACATCAGCACTCGCCCCCCAGCCATGGATTGCGAGCATGAGCATAAGCAGCGTTTCATTTTGCAGGTGAGCCAGCTGGAAATGCAGAGTGCACTTTATTGGGTGCAAAAGGCATGTGTATCCCCATGAAAATCCACGGGATGCAAGGTAAAATGCGTGCAAGTTGATTTCAGACTGGGATTTAAAAATTGTGATAAGGCTCCACTTGGTTTGCCAGTATAATTTGCAAACTCACAAACACAGGGCCATTATTAAAGGAGGGTGCATAAGCACTGTGGTTCCTGTTCTTTCTTGCATATATTCTTTGAATATGGGAGCAAATTCTTCTTTTCTATGGATGTTGCATTAGTTACATGGATATAACCTTTCTGGGAGTTAGGCAGGTAGCCACATAGGAAAAACCTAAGTTGTTTCTGGACCGCATAGAGCCAATTACTTTCTCTGCTGTTTTAACAACAACAAAAAGGTTCACCGGGTGCTGAAAAGACCATAAGGAGGTTCCAGATGAGCCACTCTGAGGGGTCCCCTCCCAATAGTCCAGTGATGGTGAACCATTTAGAGACCGAGTGCCCAAACTGCAACCCAAAACCCACTTATTGCAGTGTCAACATGGCAATAAAACCTGAATACTGAGGTTTTAGTTTAGAAAAAACAACTCAGCCAGTTCAAGAAT
Source organism: Varanus komodoensis (assembly GCF_004798865.1). Classification (NCBI taxonomy): domain Eukaryota; kingdom Metazoa; phylum Chordata; class Lepidosauria; order Squamata; family Varanidae; genus Varanus; species Varanus komodoensis. The sequence goes on from NW_025335761.1 coordinate 54,716,799, forward strand.
ATCCCTCCCCCCCTCCCCCCCTCCCTCTCCTTGGCAGCGCACTGACCGGCCATGCGAAAGTCGTGAGCTAATGAGTCGCGGCTTGTGATGTCATCGCCTGGCACCACTGCTCCTTTCCACACCTGCACATGGCTCCTATGTGCGCTGTTATCCGATGCTCGGCTGCTGGGGCAACTTGGCTTGCGTGCCGACAGAGAGGGCTCTGCCTGCCCGCTGTGCCACGCGTGCCAGAGGTTCGCCACCACTGCAGTAGTCAATGCAGTTGTCAGTGTTGCACAGCTAGGTGCAAGGAAGGGCACTTATCCTCATAGTACCTGTAAGGCAGCAGAGTGTGAAACTAAAGTAGAAAGCAGTGTGATTCTCTGGTTTCGTTGATCACCCACGGGTCACTGCAGTGAGAGAAATGGGCTGCAGGGGGAGAATTGTACCTTTCAGTAGTTCTTTATTTCTCAGGTGGTCATGGCTGGAGCTTTCTATCCAAATTATTTTACTTTTGGGCACCATGACGAAGACCTTGCTGTAAGGGAACTGACAGGCAAAGATCCCAAAACAACCGTGGTGGTATGTTGATTGTGTTTTCAGCTATTTGCACCATGTACGTCCTGCTGATTGCTACCATCTTTCCCTCTTCCTCTTCTTTTTCTTTTGCAATATATTTGAAATGGCTTACGATGGTCCACATTTGCATCTTTTTATTCATCTCATTTGTATATCTTTTCCTTTGAGGAAGACCAAGATTTGTATCAGACACCCAACTTTCAGATTTGAGGGCACTTAAAGAGAAATGAAACCACTTGTGTCAAAGTTTATGCTCAGTTTATTAAATACAAGGATGAAATATGAATGCAGAATTTAACCCAGGAAAAGGATGCTTGTTTGTGGCCTGAAGGAGATTAGAGGGAGCTGAGGGAAAATGTATGGAAAAGAGGGTAGAAAAGGCAAGAAATAGTGACAGAAAGATGATCTAGCCAGAAAAAAAATCTTCCAGGGGATTCAGGGACAAGAGAGCCAATGTTCTTTTGGCAGGAAAAGAGGAGACAGACGGCAGAACTTTGTTGGTAGGCGTCTGAAGAGGCTGGGGAGAGGCAAGCTGAATTTCCCATTTCTGTCTTGAACTAACCAGCTAAATCTCTCTCACACAGTGTTCCCTAGTATCCATTAACTGATGAAAGTGTAAGGCTTTGTTTTCTGGTCTGCCTCAAGCCACTGCAACTTGTGGGTGCTCCTTTGTAAACCTTTACTGATTCTTGAAATGCGTAGTGTAAAAAAAAGGCTTTCCATCATTTGATAATAATACAGATTGAACTACCTGCTTTAAAATTGGAAAACCAGCCTTATATCTCTGTACCTTTTTCTTTACAGTTGAAGAACATCCCCCCCTACGGCTTCCTCTACCACAAACAGTTACAATCCCTGTTTAGACAATGTGGCCAAGTAAAATCCATTTCGTATGACGGGGCCAAGTAAGTGAGTTCATTTCTTTAGCATGGTTTTGCCAGTGCTAGGTAGGCCAGCCAGCTCTGAAACCAGGTGCTGAAATCTTTTCCCAGACCACCTGTTCCCACATTTGTGTGGCTTCTGCCCTTTTGGGAAGTCTTTTCTGCAGACTTGCAAGCATAACTTTGCAGTCGTGAAGGCTAAAAATGTGCTGTTTTCTTTTATTCTATATTAATGAGAGTCAAACATTGCAGGGAGAGGGAAGCATTTTGAATTGCTTTAGGGGTCGCAGAAATGAATGTTTAGAGGCATTTGCTCTCTTTCATCCACATCCTACACATTTGTTACTTGTGCCAGCCAGCGGAAGAAAATTCATTTTGACTCACCCGAAGAACATTCAGGCCATTTCCCCCCCTATTCAAGTGGTCAAGCAAAAGGTAAGAACGGTTCTACCTTTTTGCTGCCTCCACTCCCCTACTTTTCGTTTTCCTGCTGCTGTCCACCAGCTTGACAGAATGGTGGAATACTTAAAGTGGCACTCTGTAATCACCTGCACCTTGAAAAATAAGAATAGCTCCTGCCGGCCGTTGGCCACCAAGCCATTTCCATTTCCTCAGTGGCCCTCTACCCACCTTCCCTGCCTCCTGTGCTCCGTTTTGCAATCTTCTGGCTATCACTGGTAAAATCCTCTCCCCGTTTTCCCCATTGCAAATGGGGTAGCAATAACAGAGCATCGCATATCTCAGCTGACAAGGCCATGCCTACACTTGAAGCAACATGCCGGCCTGTTTGCTGCATTTCTCTGCTGTGGTGCAGCCTTTTTGTTCTTTGCTGTACCTGGTGACTGTGGATGATTTTCCTGTGCACATAACTAAAGTTCTGGCTAAGGGCCTGCTTAAACCTGTCTTTTGGAAGATATTCCATGCATAGAGATGGTAATATTTCTGCAGTCTCCTTTTAAAGTCTTTGAATTTTACTGGTTTGAGCACCAAAACTGGGTCACATTTTGTGGGAAACTGCCAGGACCCAACCCTTGAAGCAGACAGTGCAGCATTAATGACTCACAATACTCCAAATCAGAGAGTTCCCTTTATTATAGCAAATTCCATGGCATCAGCTTAATAGGAAGCCTCTTCAGAGTTCATATAGCCGAGGCCATTTTGCTTTAGGCTCTTGGAAAAAAATTTGCATCAAGGTAGAGGACAGGACTCTTTCTTCAGTACTAGCTTCCCCCAGCATTCCATTCCAAGGGACTGTGGTCATTTCCAGATGCTCCACAAGGATTGGCGTCCATTCCCAGATGATCCTGAAAGCTCTTTGAAAGTTCTAGTTTGGCCTCTGAGGTTTTCCCAGGGGCCACGTCCCTTTCCCACAAGCATTTGTTGTTTGGTGTTGTTCCCAGATTGTGTTTCTGATTGCCCCAGTTCTGAAAGTTTGAAATGTCTCTCTCGTGGCTTGCTTATTGGCTGCAAGGGCCTTAGGGCTCGATCTTAAGCATACTTAGACAGAAAAAAAGCCTATGCCAGGAAAAAGCCTGGGGCATGCTAGGAATCAGAGACCTTTTCTGTCTAAACATCGTTTGGGTTGCTTCTGCAATATGGCTCCCAAGGCAGTCTCTAAAATTACTTTTGGTCCCTAGGCTGAAAGAGATTTTTCAAGCACTTGCTATGGAGGGACTGCAGCTGTCCCTTTGCAGCGCTAGTCCTCAGAACACAGTTTTTAGGTTGCTCTTCTTGTTAATTTCTAGAGCCTTTGTCGAATTTTCCCGGAATCCAACAGAACGCTTTAAAACGCTTCCTCCAGTATATATGGCCCTCAAGATGTCTCAGCTGAGGATTCCTCTTGAGCTGAATGTACATTTCCCTGAAGAGATTGAAGGGAAAATGGAAGGAGTAGCAGCTGCCATTGTGAGAGGCACACGGTATGGTATTCAGGAGTTTAGCTTTTGTTTATAAATCTCACCAAGAACCATTGTGTTTCAGATCAGGAACGCTTCAACTGTGCTTGCCTGGAGCACAGTTGTAGTGCTGGAGCTGTGTCCCAAGACAAGTTCTATTTTGCAGCTGGTATAAAATATGCAAAATGAACCAATTTTGTCCTGGCACTGAGGAAGTCCCACTAAATTGACACCAAAGCCCTGCCCAAGTCTGTGAAGCCCATTATTTTTGGCTTAGGTGATTTCATGAGAATTTTATCTATATACTTTATCAAGCTCAATAGCCACAAGGACTTATAGCTTACCTTTTAAATGTCAACAAAGGCCCAGATGTTCAAGATGCTGAATTCTGGTGTTTTGTGTTTGTATGGCATCCCAAAACACTTAGCCAAAAATTAGTGATTTGAATTTGAGTCTTGAAAAACAAGCCCATGCGAATACTAAATAAAGGAGGAGAAATGTGGATGCATGAAATGGGAAACTGGCATTTCCTCAAAAATGCATTTTTTCAAAACATAAAAAATGAGTTATTAATCGGATCTGTATTATATACCACCAAGAGAAGTGTCATTAAGTGTTGGCAAGGTTAGGGTTATAAGCTGTTCGCTGAGGATCTGGCTTTCACCAGGTCTTGAGAAAGTCAAATTTGGTTGGATTCTGACCAGGTGAAAGTCAAATTTGCAGGCTAGTAACCCTTGTGGGCTTGCTTACAAGGTGGACCTAGACAGTTTAGCCCGATGCAGGAGCACCTGAACCCAAGACCATTGTGGGCATGTGATCTTCTTTCCCAGGGCAGCGTCTGCAACATGATTGTGGAGGGTCATTTTCCAAATCATGCAGTTCAGTGATACTTTTATTCTGTTTATTGTGTTTAATATTTGCTTTTAGAGTCAATGTGGATTTCCAGAAGCATACAGTGGCTCCCATGCAGAGGTTCAGTGGTGCTCTGGAAAAATTGCAGACCATAAACAGCCTTGATTTGTCCATCATTGTCACAGAGGTATGGTCATCTTAAAACAAGGGTACTTTAGTTATACCTGGACTATAGGTGGTTGTCTGCAGAGGGCTGTACTCTAAATTGTGAGTAACTACTCTTCAGATGCCTTGTATAAGCTCTTGTTTCTTCTTTGCCACCATCTCCCTACTATTATATTTATATCCCACCTTTCTTCCTCTTCCAAGAAAACCAAGGCGGCTTACAAGGATCTCCTTTCTAGTTTTTCTTCACAACAACTCTGTGTAGGTTAAGCTGAGAGTGAGCGACAGTCCAAAGTGGGGCTGTGAATTTTCTGGCTAGATGGGGACTAGAACCCAGAACTCCTGCGTCCCAGTTCAATATGCTTAGCCGTCACAGCAAGCAGCTCCTCTCAGTGCTAGGATATTGCACATTTCAGTACAACTAGGCATAACAAGGAGCTGTAATTTCCACAATGCCTTCCTAAACAGAATACACAAGAGTTTTCAGAACCTTGGTGAAGTTTGGCAGCACAGCTATAAATGACACAAAGCAGAGAGGACTAATTTGCACCCTGAGAATGCTTCCTCCCATGCAAGTTGTCACTTGAAACCAGCATGTGAGAAACATGTGAACCAGATTTGAGTCATGTCAGATCTTTGTCTCAAACTCTGCAGGGTCTTTGGATTCTACAGTTATATTCTCATTGAGCCCTTTCTAGAATGCTTTATCTCTTGACAAGTTGAAAGTCAATACTGGTAAATGTGTCTCTGTGTCTCTCTCTCTCTCTCTCTCTCTCTCTCTCTCTCTCTCTCTCTCTCTCTCTCTCACACACACAT